>NC_142134.1:28293750-28610000 GCF_024610735.1 Ursus americanus | reverse complement strand
TACTAACTCTGTCACTTAATGTGTTAGTTTCTCTCAAACTGTGTGAGTTTAAGTTGATAAAGTCCGGCTGCATCTTCAGTAGGACACTTGATGACTCCTTGGCCTTTCCTAAAGTGCCCTGAGTACTTTCCTCAGTGTTGGCTGAGAATGTTTCCCATCAGCTTTGCATTCTCTAATTCTTTCATAAAGGAGGTAATAAGTCTGTTCCCTCTCCCTTCTGGCTTGCTTGTTGCATAAAAATAATTCCTTTTGGTTTAATCCAAAGTGGTGTTGGAAAGACCTTTGTCCTCTGATAAAAGGCAAGTCCTGAGGAGAGGAAATTCATTAGTTCTTAGTACACATTAAGGTACAGTTTCAGTGTGAAGCAATATGAGATCATTTCCTGAAAGCAGCCTGGGGCGGTGGGAGGCAGAAGGCAGCATGAGGACAGGGCGTCAGGATACAGAAGGGAGGAGACAAGCTACTCCAGAAGGCAAACTTTGTTCCACGTCCATTTTGTCAGCCTCCTCTGCCTGCCCTCGCTGAAACAGGAACTTCTGGAAATCTCCCAGGTGTTTACTGCCTTCATGTTAGCTTTGCCATTATTTTCTGCATAGTTTTCTATTTTTAAGACTTTGTTTCAAAATGGCACTTTCAATATTTAAAATAATGTAGCATAAATGTGTTTTTATGCGGATGCCAAAAGGAAACAGGTTTTTGTGGGGTTCCCAAACTTTTGTATCTAGAAGAGTTATGCCCGTGTGACTTTAGGGATCTGTGAAAATGTTTTTAAAGGAACATGCACACACCCAAACTTACAGGTCAAAGACAATGCAGGAAAATCAGGCTCTTGGAAGGGCAGCAGCTCATTCTTGAGGACCGAGAGGTGGGCATGCTATCAGTACTCTGTGTGGATGGTGGAAAGGAAGCCGGCAGACTTCCCTGGGCCAGCCAGACTTTCCGGTACAGAGTTCTTTATTTGGTTGCTATAAATATCTTCATTCTTCCCTGGGGAAATTTGTGTAGTGTGGAAGAGAGAGGGAAAGGGGAGTGGGGGTGGATTTGAAGATTGAGGTAGGATGAGGCTATACATGACATATTATAAGGTTTTCTCCCTTGGATTTATTATGGGAAACTAGAAATAGTTTGTGGGGCTTGTGGTCAAACATAATTTCCTCAGAGCTGCTTTAGATTAGAAGCAATGCCAGAATGAAAAGGGAGCCAGAATAAAAATGTTTAATAATTCTTCCTGTTATGAAATGTCTTTTTGCATATTTATTTTAGCCAACCTTAGCGAAAGTATTCTATGCACTTCTGAAATTCAGCCTGTTTTGGGTTTTTCATCCTTGAAAGAAACCCTCTTCTCTTTCATCCAATCAGTAGATCAGACAATGATTCATTAAAACACTATTTAAGTGCCTACTATGTGCCAGACATGCTGCTAGAGATGGAGAAACAAAAATGAATGAGGGCCATCGTATACTATTCTAAGGAATTTCAGTTTTATCCTATAAGCCCAGGGGAGCCATAAAACGTTTTCGAAGTGGATGAATTACATGATCAAAACTATAATTCTTAGAAAGGTCACTTGAGTGGCAGAGGACATACTGCAGGAAGGCAAGACCATTACAATGTTCAAGATCAATTTGGAAAGAATTGTTACCTAGATAATACTGAACCTTCTAATCCGGAAACATAGTGTATATCTCTATTTCTTCTGATCTTTCATTTCTCTTAGCAGTGTTTTGTTGTTTTCATTAAACAGTTCTTGCACATATTTTATTGAATTTATTCCTCAGCATTTCATGTTTCTGATTCTACTATGAATGCTATGGTTTTTAAATTTCAATTCCCAATTGCTTGTTGCTAGTATATAGAAATACAGTTGAACTTAGTGTATGTTGTCATTATACCCTTTGATCACGCTGAGCTGGATTATCGGTTCTAGCAGCTTTCTTTAAAAGGATTCCTTAGGGTTTAAGACACGGACATGATTATGTTTTCTGCAAAGTTTTACTTTTCTTTCAAAATTATATATCTTTTTTGTTTCTTGCCTTTTGTGCTAGAACCACCAGAAAAATTTGAGTAGAAGAGGTATGGACATTCTCACTTTCTTCCTGAATTTAGTGGGGAAGCATTTAGTCTTTCACTATTAAGCTTTAGGCTTATTCTGGTCTCTTAATGTCATTAAACAGTTCTTTTTTGTGCGTGTATGTCAGACTCTGCTTTGTTATAATAGAGAAAATAGGTAATGGGAATCACACTTGGTACTAGCAGCTCTAGGTCCCCTCCCCCCATGCCCCCATCCCTCTCAAGCCCCAAGGCCTGGGGCCCTCCTGCCCTCATGGGGCTCTCTTACTTGTTCGAACTAGGAGAGGCCTCCACTACACTGGGTAGGAGCTTCCCATGTGCACCAGCTTCATGATTAGAGACGACCTCCCACAGTGGCAGCAACAGCAACAAGCCTGGAAGCAACATTTCAGGAAAGGATGCATAAAAAAGTATATCAAACAGAACATAAGAAAAATTTTAAAAAATAAAAAATAAAAAAAGTATATCAGACCCACAGCGCCACATGTGAACAAGGGTGCCACCGCAGAAGACATGACACTGGTGCGCATGGCTGTGCATACCAGGGGCAGGCAACAGGCTTACCGGAGGCTGACGGCATATGGGCAGCCCTGGAGGCAGCCCAGCACTATCACTCCCAGGATCAGAAAGAACCAACTGAATACCTATGTTTACATTCTCTGCAAAGACAGTCAGCTTGAGAGTTAATTTTATTCACTGAAAAAGTTCATATAAGATTGGTATTAATTTTCTATATGTTTAAAAGAATTCACTATGCAGCGATTGGGCCTTGAGTTTTCTTAATGGGAAGAATTTGATAATATATATTAATATAGATTATATATCAAATTATATATTAAATTCTTTAATAGACTTAGGGTTATTGAGATTTTCTATTGCTTCTTAAGGCAGTTTTGGCGATTTGTGTCTTTTAAGAAATTTGCCTATTTCATCTAAGTTGTCAATATTTTGCCGACATTTTTTGGTGATTGTCTCTTTTTATCCTTTTAATGTATGTAGAATTTAAAATGATTTCCTCTGTTTCATTCTTGAATTTGGTAATTGTTCTTTTTTTCCTTAATCAGTTTCAGCCAGAAGTTTATCGATTTCACTGATTTTTTTTCAAGTTACTTTCTTTTGATTTCATTGATTTTCTGTTTGCTTTTTACTTATCTATTTTTCCTGATTTCTATTATTTAGTCTTTTCATCCTTCCACTTACCTTGGGTATAATGTGTTCTTGTTCTTATTTTTCTAGCTTAAATCTTAAGGCTGATGGTTAGGCCATTCATTTGAGATCTTTTCTAATACAATCAATTAAAGCTATAAATGCCTCTCGAAGCAGTTTTAGCTACTCCCTCCAGATTCCAGTATGCCAGTTTTTATTGCCATTTATTTTTAAAAATTTTCTTATTTCTCTTGTGATTTCTTCTTTTACCAATATGTTGCTTAAAAGTTTAATTTCCAAATATATGGGGATTTTCTAGATTTCTTTCTGTTATTAATTTCTAATTTTGTGGATGCAATAAAATAGTGTAAGTGATACGATTTTAATCCTCTTAAATTTGTTGAAACTAGTTTTTATGGCATGACATTTGATCTACCTTGATGAATGTTCCATGTGTACTTAGGTATAAAAGCATTTCATGATAACATTATGATGTTCATTTTGTCAGATATCAATATAGTCACTCTTACTTTGTTATGATTAATATTTGCATGTCATGTCTTTCTTCCGTCCTTTAAATTTTAACCTATCTTTGTCTTATCTTGAAAGTAGGTTTCTGGTAAACAGTATAAAGTTGAATCTAATTTTATAATCTGGTCTGATAATCTCTGCTGATACTTAAAATATTTAGACTATTTACATGTAATGTAGTTATTGATGATTGAGTTTAAATCTACCATTTTGGTATGTGTTTACTCTTCTACTAGTGGTTTATTCATTAGATTCCCTCAGCTTTCGTTTTTCTGATTAAATTTTGTTTTTTCCTTTTTTCCCCAAGGGATATAGTCACTGAATATAGATTGCCTACTGCTAGTTTTCTTCTCTCTGCATCACCCCGTAGCTTGCTTAGTTTCCAACAGGATGTCTAGAGACATTCTTGTCTTGTTCCTCTGTGTATATGTGCTTTTTCCCTGTGATTGCTTTAAAATGTTCTCTTTGATGCTTGTTTTCAGCAGTTTGATCATAATAAGTTTTGCATTGTTTTCTTTATGTTCATCTTGCTTGGGCGTCATTGAGCTTCTTGGATCTGTTTCTTGATAGAATTCATCAAATTTGGAAAACATCTGACCATTTACCATTCAAATGATCTTTCTGCCCCTCCTTTAGACTCCAGTCATATCCATGTTAAACGGCTTTATATTATTCTATAGGTCACTGAGGTTCTGTTGATTTTTTAGTCTTTTTTTATTTTTGTGTTTCATTTGGATAGGTTTTATTGCTATGGCCCAATTTCATTGAATTTTCTTCTGTAGTGCTTAAACTACTGTTATGCTTTTAGTTGACTTTTAATTTTAATTATTATGACTTTCATTTCCAGATGTTCCATACGGTTCTCTTATATGTCCTTCATTTTTTTCATTATGTTCATTTTGTCCCTTTGCATCCTTGAGTATTTGGAGCCAATGTATGATATTTTAAGCTCTCAATCTTCTAATTCTGTCTCTGTTATTTCTAGAAGTTTCTATTGACTGATTCTTCTGGTCATTTGTCAAATTTTCTTGCTTCTTTGCACATCTAACTTCTTTTTAATGATTGCTAGACCTCTGATTTTATGTTGATGAGTGCTGGATATTTTTGTTAATATAATGAGTTTTGAATTTTTTCTGAAGAAAGTTAAGTCATTTGTGGATTAGTTTTGATCATGGCTTGTTTTTAAGCTCTCTTATCTTAGATGGATATAGAGTAGCTTCTATTCTAGAACTAAATTTATTTCCACCTTTAAGGCATGGCCCTCATATAGTCCACTGAATGCTGTGTGTATTTGGTAAAGTCTCTCCATTCTGGATGGAGGGAATGCAAACTCTTCCTGAATGGTTCTTATCTCCAGGAACTATGCCTCTTTCAACTCTGGCGATTGCTTTTTCCTTAGAAGTTTTTCTTTTCTGTCCTCATGAGATTTCCCCTTAAAAACAGGCAGAATGCTATTTAGTTGGAGACTCCAGGTGAATCTTACACAAATTTCTGAAGCTCTTTCTGTATGTGATTTTATACTCTGAGTTACGTTGCCTTGCAAATTCTAGCAAGTCTGGCCTGCCTGAACTCCAGTCTGTGTTTGCTCAACACAGTAAGACTGTTGTACTCCCTTTGGGTTCTTCTTCCCTGCATCACTTTAGTGATGATAAGGTTCACCTAGTTCCCCACCCAATGTTTCTATTTCTCAAGAGTCATAAAATGGTTGTGCTGACTGTTTTCCAGTAACTGAAAATAGTTGTTTCTTTTTTTTTCTTCTAGTTTTCTAGTGGTCTGGAGAGTAATTCCAGACCACCTTACTCTCTTAGAAGTGTATTTTGCCTCTTAGCCCTCAGCCTATTCCCCATTGTCATGTTCTTTTCTCCACTACCCAGGCCACCAGCATTTGTTTTTATCTTAATTTTTGGGGTGGGAATGGTATAAAGGGCTTAGAACCTGTGCACAAGTAAAGAGGAATAAGGGAAATAGAACAAAGCATCAAGGCAAGCAAATGTTTCTCCTTTTATTTTTTCCTCTGACAAAATTAATGTATTTATTTCTGATTTTTATATAGTTCTTTTTTTCAGATTTTATTTAAATTCTAGTTAGTTAACATACAGTGCAATATTGGTTTCAGGAGTAGAATTCAGTTGTTCATCACTTACATAAAACAAATGTTTCTCCTAAGATTGGTTCCTCCATTAACAAGATTCCCAATCATTATTACACTAAAGGATTTTCTGTCCCCCTTTTCAGCCTTTCTTAATATTGTTAAGATGTCTTCTTCCTGTAAGTCTGGTATATTATTATGTTAAAAGATTCTCTGATTTTTTTTCCTTTTGTTTTAACAAAACTCATTAATTTTTTTTTAAGTTTCTTATAGCTTAGTATCCCAGAAGGAGAACTCAGAAAATAGTGAAGAGTGGAGAAAGCCCAAAGATATTACAAAAGTGGGAGAAAAACTGGGTCTCAGGCACTGTGATTATGAGAACATTCTTCTTGCAGTTAATGTTTGCTTCTCGTGGAAGCATAGTTTTAATGTCTGCCCACAATCATTTATCACTCATATTTCTACCTGGGAGAGTATTTATTTAAGAGCTAGGGAGACCAGCATGAGTACCCTGGGGAACAGACCCAGAAGATAAAGTAAATTTTTCCCATATGACCTGCTTTTTGTTATTTTTTATTTTATGACTTTGACATAACTGGTTCTTCCTTTATTTATCTCAAAAGATACTGAGGTTATTTTTCATAGGCACTGTTTTCTTTAGGTAGAAAGAAGTCATTTTATAAACTAGTTAAGCACAATATTTATAAATGTCCCTGCACCTTTGTATTTTAAGAAAATGTATTTAATATTGACAAATCTTCTTTACACTATGTTGTAGTTTTATTTTATGTAGTACCTGTTATCACGCTATGTATTCAACTGGTTCTTACAGATTTACTCCTGCTCCACTGCAACCTGTCCTGTTTGTTCTCCACCCTCCCTTCCACATTCACTCGCTACCCTTTGTTGCCCTGCTTTCACCCCCAGATATACACAAACATTGACTCTCTTGCCTTGATGTTTGGGTCTAAAAAATTGAGCATCCCAGTAGGAGGGACGATTGGAGGGAAACAGAGAGAAAGAAAAGGTATTTATTTTGCCCCCTCTTGCTTTCCATAGTCCAGCAATGGCTCTTGAGGAGTGATTTTCTTCTCTTGCTTCAGCTCTCCATGATTCACGTACCTTCTGTTTGTCCCTTAAGGCTTTGGGGTAATATCAGTGTAGTGCCTGTGTAATTCATTAAGATTTGGCTCTCTCAGTCCTACCCGTGCCTCTAAAAGTATTCCCTTCATTAAGTTCTCTTCAGTTAAACCTCTTTTGAGTGTGGCTCTTTTTCTTGCTGGGACCCTGACTGATATGCCAAGACCTTTGCATGCCTTATTCACCATTATATCTTCAGGCCTAAACTAGTGTGTGGGCACATAATGTACCCTCAATAAACGTTTATTGATGAGTGAATAAAGGGCTAATTTAATAAAAGATTGAAATAATAAGGCTGAAGAAGTCAAAGAATTTTTTTAAAAATTTTCCTTAGTTAACATACAGTGCAATATTGGTTTCTGGAGTAGAATTCAGTGATTCATCAAAAGTCAAAGAATTCTTAATCCTCTGGAAAGTGAACTGAGTATATAAATCTATTCTTAGAAGACGTATCCTGTTCCATCTATAATTCTGGATGAAGGAACAGAACCATTGGTATCAGTGCAAGCCAGTCTGACTTGGCGGAAGAAAAGAGGATTGAGCAGAATGGAGCTGAGAATGTGGCAGAAGAATGATCATGGACCAATGCTTTAGTGAGCAGAACTGCCCTGCTTTAAAGGGGAAAATGCAATAGAAAATAAAATCACGCTAGATCCAGAATGGGCTGTCTCAGTAAAGGCCAAGAAGAGCAACAGGGACCATAAAACCAAAGTGATTTGAAGTTAATGGAATAGCTAAGTCATGGGAATATGAGAAAAGTATCCACATAAGACCCAGACGAACATGCTTCTGGATGCTGTAAGTGTAGTTCTATGATTCTTTGCCTCTCCAGTGAAGCATCTGTGCCTAGGGTCTTACACCGTGGTTATGAGAACATTCTTCTTGCAAGTTATGTGCCTCTCAGTCGTTTAGTCACCCATAACTATCCCTGATTACCTAGATATCAGCAGGGAAGACTTGGAGTTTCTCAATTGGGTTTGTCAATGAGTGTTTTTCCCCCCTCAGCAGGGTCAACAATTCTAGCAGAAGGATTCCTTTCTCTTGAGATGCTACCCCTCTGTTTAAAGCTCAGTGTGCTGTGTATACCTGGACTATTTTAGAAGCTGAGCCATGGTGTCTCTGTAGAGTGAGGTATGCTACCTTTTTACCTGCCATTTGAAACTCAAATTTTCCACCTAGTTACAGTAGACTCCCAAACCCTGGATCTTCTAAATCACACCAAACATCACGCTGACCGCTATGTCCATCCTGTCTTTCTACAAAAGGATGGTGCATGCCTTCTCTAGGCCCATTGCTTACTTCCCAGAGACTGATAGCACTACTCTATTGTCCTAAAACTTAATCTCATTAGTCAATGGATGAAAAAAATTTCAAATTAACTAAAGATGCCAACAAAATATGTGGGTTCCTGATCTTCATACCAAATGAAGCTGGGCCCTCCTCAGTGGCTCCTAAAACTCAATGGCCTGGAGAGCAGTCCTCAAGCCTCTTTAGTAGGAATGAAGAGAAGCGGTGCTTGAGGGGTGAGATTCCTACACTTCCTCCCCACACCAAAGGTAGTAGAATTAGTTTTAAGTATCAGATAACTATGTTTCCCTAAGGAAATTCTTCTAGAACAGCACTGTTCAGTAGGACCTTCTGTGATGATAGAAATGTTCTATATCTGTGCTGTCCACTGCAGAAACTATTAGTCACATATGGCTATCGAACATTTGAAACATAGGTAGTATGGTAAGGAACTGAATTTTAAGTGTTACTCAAATATAAATAATTTTAAATTTAAAAAGCCACATGTGGCTAATGGCTACCATATTTGACAACACAGCTCCAGAATCTGTCTACAAATACACCACAATATGAGTGTGAGATTTTATGCTTCTGCTTGTTTATGAAGTAGGATTCAGTGAAGAGATTAGCAAGAATCAGAACTATTTTGGAAGGGCACCACACATAAATGAGAATATATCTTGTTCAGGCACCAGTTTTTGAAGGGTCTTACTTCTTATTCTATTCACTCTGGAAACCATACTAAATAGAGCCAAATAATGTGTTTCTAGTGTTAATCCCCAATTACCTTTTTATGTGGTATTGATAAAACTTGTAGTCAATATGGTTAAGGAAGTCTATGACATTTTTTTCTTTGTTTTGAAACTGCACTGACAATTCACTCTCAACTAAACCCCATGCTAATTCTTTCTTTAATACGCATGCTTGCTACAAAGTCGGTATCAGTTCTGACAAATCCAAATGCTATTTTCTTTCTCTGGCATTGCTCAAAAATCTATCCTTTAAAGTACAGGCCACTCTGAATTGGCTGTGAGTCATAGTAACTATAGTCTAAAGCTTTAGCTAACTTTTTGTATTTCATATAGTTGTATAAATGTCGCTCTCCGGCTCTTTTCCAATGTGAATGAACTCTACTTGTGCTATCTATAAAACTTTCCCCCAGTGTCCTCCAAGAAGCAGACACCGAGACAGGATTAAACATGCATGTAAGGGTTCTATTAAGGAAAGGTGCCTGTGTGAAAGAAAGTAGGAAGGTACCCAGAGAGGGCTGGAGGAACCATTGGCCCACTATTCAAGTTTAACCCAGAGTGAAAGAGAGAGGGAAAGAATGTTGGGTGGAGTGCCACCCAGTTTCACAGTTTCAACAAAGCCATCAGGGAATCCTCTAGACAAAGCTAGCCAACACAAGTCTCATTTCTCTCTGGAATGGGATCTGCCTTAGTATCACTACTGCACTCAGTCCTTGGCTCAAACAGCCTATGGGAGGAGCAGTCTAAAAGCAAATACTGATATGGATTTTCAAACCTGGGGCCCTTGGTTAATTATACTCTCTGTAGTAGGAGGTGGGCAAAGCACATTGTCATGGCCCCCACACATTGTGGAATGCCTGCTTCAGTTACGATGGATAGGCAAGAAAATGAAAGATGAAAGATAGGAGGGCTAGAAAATAAAAAATCTGAACATTACATAGGAGATTCTATTCCATGACTCAGAATTATCCCCACACCCCCATCCCCTAGGGTTAATTCCAATTCTTCTCTATCAAATGTCTCCATCGGCTATAAAACTAGGATTAGCAGCCAACTTCTCACCATCTTTTTGGGCTTTTCAGCTAAACTGTTAACATACCCATTTACAAATGGATCACAGTGGATCTGGCCAAGCAGGGCTACATTAGTAATGCTTGGGGATAGAAAAACTGGACCAGTATTATTTTTAAGCCACTTCTATCCGATTCTACCCTTTTTTAAATTTCCAGAATATATCAAAGAGAAGCTTTTTCTTTTTTGTATGTTCTGCTTTCAAGCTACTATTATCAATTTATCTGTAGTTTTGAGGTCTTTGAAGGGGGCTAATAAATAATAGCCTACTTCCTCATTCAGTTCCAGAATAATTGAGAAATAAGAAGAAAGTCAGTTGAGAGGCCAAAAAAATGCTCTTAATTACTGAAAAAACTACTATTGGAGAATTTGATCTGTGGATGAATTGGCTTCCTAATGCTGACTCTAGAATTAGGAGGTTCATCTGTTTAGTTTTTCCTGCACTAGAACTGAGCAGATATCCCCATCTCCAAATGTATAATCTAAGCAAGCTATAGAAGACACCAGTGTTTCCTGAGAGCTCTCATCAGTTTCTCTCTCAAATTCAATTAGATTAAATCACTCCTACTATTACCAGGACTGAAGGAGTTAAAGAGGCAGAGAGGATGCAGAAGTGTCCAATTACTGGAAGCAAAGTCAGTGGTGGGGAAGATGCAGGCCCTCCCTAACATGAAAGGACATGAAAATGACACATGGGAGGGAATACATGGACTCAGTAATGAAACAGAGGCCAATTATTCTCTTGGGGTGTCCAAAACAATTATTTTGAGAATTCTGCATTCAGCTAATAGTTGTATTTATATACCTTTCTCTCTGGACCCTTGAAAAATATGTTTTCCTTTCTTGTTTTGGCTCACATTTGGGGTCAAAGTATTTTTAGAGAAGCTCATGAAAGCTATGGGTTCTCCTCTACTAAAAATGTATACAAACTTAATTCCTGCCCTAGTAGTTAAAAAACAGATTGGCTTCTTTCTTGACTCCAGTTCTCTTTTCCACACTGTTTTTATTTTGCATTCATGCGTGCGCACGCGCGCGCGCACACACACACACACACACACACACACACACACTGGATTTGAGGTTCTAAAGGCCCTTTCTTTCATTTCTGCTTTTCTTAAGCTCACTTGAGATGAGCTAAAATCACTATAATCCTGACTTTTGAACTTGGGGAGCTTATGTGAAATGGCTCATAAACTCATTCTAAGAAAAGATTACTTAATGCCATTTCTGTATTATTGTGAAATTAAATCCTCTTTCTCAAACTTACTTTACATTATCTTTCTCAGGTCAGAAGCTTAACCCGAATTTTATGGATTTGGGGAAAAATTATAGTAATTGAGTCATTCTATACCGTAGGTAGTAAAATGCATTGGGTAGGAGCTCAGGCCCTGGAGTCAGGTATAGCTCTACTTCCATCCTGGCTCTTTGGCCTTGTTCATACTACCAGACCTGTTGGGGACTTCGGTTCTTCATAAAATAAGGACAAAGACAGAACATATTTTATAGTGCTATGGTGAGGATCAGAGGAGGTGATGTATGGAAAGCATCTAGTATGGGGCCTGACATACAATCAGCAGGCAATAAGAATAAGTTATTCTTATTGTTACTATAATTTTCGTTCAACTTTATATCAGCAGTGTGTGCCCCAGCAGTTGACGGAGAATAAATGCTCGGAAGAAAGATTTACTGAATGAATGACTAGGATGAGTCTCGTCACTTTGTTCCTTCTGTGCCCAAGAGTAGAAGGCCTTACTATAGCGTATGTCATATATGATGGAATTCGAAACAGACTTGCGACCCTTTAGTCCTTCTGCGATCAGCAGAATCCTTCTGAAAAATGGTACTGAATAATGTAGTACCTCCAGCTAGTATCCTAGTAAAAGAATATCTGTTGAATTCCCATTTACTCAGAAGCTTCTCTTTAAAATAAATCAAAACGCTTCTGCTCAGTGAACACACTCACTGAGAGCTTTATTGAAGAGAGATTTCTGATCTAGATTGGTGTGATTCTTTGAGATCAAAAGTCGAACTAAGTTAGGATTGACCTGAGAGGTAAAATTATCTACCTAGAATCATTTGCTCTTTTTTTTCTGTTTTATAAATATATCCATATCTATAGAGATAGATAGATCAATAGATATACTTGTTTTGAGATTAACTTTTACTATTCCGTAGATTCTAGATAACGATCAAGCCTCTCACCTCAATACATCAGCAAAAGTTTTCCTATCAGTAAACATAGCTTAAATGAGTGTCTTTTAAAAAAAACTGCCTCATTCCTCTAGTGTTGTTCTCACATGATTTCCCTCATCTGCCTTGCTGGACAGATAGAATCTTATGAGGATGTCAGCTTGCCAAATAATTGAAATTCTTTTCTAGTAATATAGGATCCAAATCAAAAACATTCCTGGAGACTAGTAAATTTACAAATGTTATTGCTTATACAGATGTGTGGTGGAATGAAATAAAATGTTAGGTATGACAACAACAAATTATAGAAGTATGAGCCTGCCTCCAGGCACATGAATATATACATGAGGATAGAAATATTTTGGTGGGAATTATTACTAAGGATGTGGGATCTTTGAAACAATATTTGGGAACAGAGGATTCCAAGCTAAAATCAAGGGACCCAGTTAATAAATATTTCTTGAGCACTGATTGTGTGCCAATCACAGAGGATATGGCTGCGAGTGAGACAGACACAGTCCTACCCTGCAGGGGTTACAGCCAGATGCAGAAGACAGACATTAAGTGAACAAACAATTCAGGAGGGCACAGTGCTCTGAAGAAGTTCGGGGTCCTGTTGGATTTACGTTAAGTGGAGGTTAGGAAGGAGAGGAATCTTAGCTACTCTGGGAGGTTAAGGAAGGTTTCTCTCTCACGGAAATGGTACTTACGACAAGATTCAAAGATGGCGTGGCTAGGAGAGACGGGAAATTGCTGTATCTAGTTGCAGGGTAGAACGCTGGCAAAGGCCCACGCAGAGAGCTGGGAGAAATCGAGTAGGTAAGTTTGCTAGGGCGGCTGTGACCACGTACCACAAACTGGGGATTCAAACAGCACGTATTCATTGTCACACAGTCCTGGAGGCGAGAAGTCCCACATCAAGGCCTCAGTGGGATTGGTTCCCTCTACAGGCTACGAGAAAGACTCTGTTCCATGCTTTTCCTGCAGCTTCTGGTGGATGGCTAGCAATCTCTGGTGTGCTTTGGCTTGTAGAAGCACCATTCTCATTTCTGTCTGCCCCTTCACATGGCCTTCTCCCTGTGTGTGCATTTATGTCCAAATTTCCCCCTTTTGTAAGAACACTGATCACATTGGATTAGAGGCCCACCCTACTTCAGAGTGACCTCGTGTTAGCTAATTACACCTGCAACGTCCCTCTACCCAGAGAAGGTCACATTCTGAGGTACTGGGAGTTAGAACTTCAACATATGACATTTTAAGGGGACACAATTCAACCCATGATGCCCAGCGTGCCTCGCGTGGAGAGAGGAATGAGGACTGTGGTTTGACATGATATCAGAAAGATAATTAGGGTCCAGGCACATAACACATTTTTAGGTCAGGTTAGGATTTTATACATTTTTCTAAGGGCCATGGTGAGCGGGGAAATGAAAATGATCAGATTTGTGTTTTTAGATGATTGCTCTGGCTTTGGTGTGGGAGACCAACTAGTAGGTGGGTAAGATGCTATGTCACATCCCTCTACTTCTCTCTCTCTCTCTCTATTTTTTTTTTTTTTTAGCCTTCTTTTATAGTCCTTCCCTTAGATCTGTTTCTCTCTACCCCAAGGCCATGAATGCCATTTACCCAATCTTTAGGGTGCCCAAATCTCTTTCTTATGTGAAATACTCCCTTGGGAGACTTTCTATGCTTCTGAATTTATCTGTCATCCATGATGTGTTTTTCTCCTTTAGACATCAGCAGATTTTACAGTTTAACTTGGCACAAAGAATTTAACTCAATGCTTGATCTTTTGAGCTCATTGATACTTCACATTGACATTCCAATGAACATATTGCTAATAAAAATGTTTAACAATTAATAAAAAGAATTTGTGGGTGGGTATAAAATTTGTATAAAATCAAGTATTTAAGTCTGTGCTTTCACAAAGCCATGAGAAGTTTCCTTAAGTTCCTTTTCAGTCAATGACTTATGTAAGCAAAAGCAAGTCTGATTCAGGTGACTTTCCCAGAGCTCCTTCTGGCGGCCCCTTGTAAGCTGCTGGATTTTGGGTTTCAAACCCCACATCATCTGCAAGCCCTCCCTGGTGCTTTATGCTGATAGGCAGAAAACTACTTTTAGTGATCTAATCTTCTCATAGGATTACGCCTGGGGATAATAAAACTTTACCAAATGCCCGTGGGAATTGTATTGAAGGTAATCTATTGTCATACCGCATGGTAGTAAACTGGAAGGATATTGAAAGTGATTAACAGAGCAATTAAAAGATATAATGAAGAGGCCTGTGAGTCTAAGTTGCTAAGAAAGAAGAAAAGACCATCATTTCAAAACTGATCTGAAACCTTAACATGTGCTGCTGTGATCACCATTGTCAAGAGAAAAAGGTTTACTCTTTTTGTTTTATTTCTACAGCAAAACTTCTCTGTTTCTTCTGTTACATTAATGTACTGTTCTGATCAATGTTCTGTTACATTCAGAATTTCAATGTTCAGTAATGTTCGTCAGGAGCCCAGGCTAGGGGGGGCTCTGCCGGCCTCATGCTGGGGCTCCCAGGCTCAGTCTAACGTAGTGGCTGCAGTTGTGGTCATTTCCCAGCCAGTGGGAGTGGGGAGAGTCCAGGTTGAGGGGCTTCGTCTTTAAAGAAATAATAGAAAGATTGCAAAATCACCTTTGGTATTTCATGACCACTCCTAGCTAGAACAATCTCTAGCTGGGCATCCTACTGCCTAAATAAAACATGGGGTGGGGGTGGGGGGTAATTACTACAAAGAATGCTGGGGGAATGGATGGTTTATATCACACTTTCATCCTCTGATGAGGGAATTAAAACCCAGAGAGGGGAAATGAGTAAACAAAGGTCTCACGGTTATTGGAAACTTAGATTTCCAGACTCTCAGTAGAGGACAAACTTTGCTAAATGTCCCTGGGAATTGGCCCTTGTTCTCCTGCCTTCATGTTGCTGATATTAAAAAGAACGGTGGACAAAGGTCAAGAGTTTGTCATTTGGTTTCCAGGAATTTCTAGGAATTAATTAATTTTAAGGATTGGTCTGAACAGGCCTTTCAATTTACTAAGCTGTTTGTCATAATAACAAGATAATGGTAAGCTTTTCTTTGCTTGCTCCAGAACAGTTTTCTCTATACCAATGTGCTGCTCTCAACCCTAAATTCATATGGACCCACCTTTGCTTCTTTTATACATTTTCAAAGTAAAAATCCAGCTTTCCAAGGAAGTCGGTCACTATTTACCCTAGTTGGCTTTTTCATAGTATCTTTCATTCTGAAGTTATCACACTGTTTGCTCAGATAAACCAAGTACATGTAAGTTGACATAGAATATGATCATTCTATTTCTGGTTTTTAAAAAATATTTTATTTATTTATTCATGAGAGACAGAGAAGGAAGCAGAGACAGAGGGAGAAGCAGGCTCCCCGCTGAGCAAGGAGCCCGATGCGGGACTCGATCCCAGGACCCTGGGATCATGACTCCAGCTGAAGGCAGACACTTAACTGACTGAGCCACCCAGGCATCCCCATTCTATTTCTGTTAATAGAAATTCTTATTTCCTATTTTCATAGAAATCTTCCCCACCACTTCATGGAGAGAAACAAGGATTAAACAAATTGAATAGGCAAGTATTGGGTATGAGATTTTGTAAGTGTAGAAACAAAGAACTATAGTTTATTCTTTTTTTTATATCGGTATTAAAAGTAATACTTTTCAAAAAGACCTAACTTATCCCTGTTTTATTCTTAGAACCGTATCGCCTTTGAGGGAGTTTCTGGCTAAAGTTAAAAAACGTGTGTTTAGGGGTGATGCTTCAGATTCTCTTGGGCTTTGTCAGGTAATGAGATTTGAGTCTTCTGTTTTCTCTTGATCACTCCTGGGCAAGATTGCTTCCTCTCTACCGCACAGCGACGGTGTACTTCGAGATGAAATCCGTCTCAGTTACACACTGGAGAAAGCCTGGGGTTATATTTTTCTGAGATGCAGATGCTTCCATACTACATGTCCCCTTATACAACTATTCAAGATGTGTTTGTGACTAAATCTTAAGTCTTTAAAAGGCCCTTAGGAGAACAAGTGTGAGGATGGCCATTGTCTTCTTTGGCCATGTTAAAGATAGTTTTTCTTGTCCTTTTCTTAAATTTCCTAAATGTGCTTATCCAGTCTTGCGAACTCTAAGAATAACATGCAAAGAGGGAAAGGAGAATGCAGGTACTCAAAATGCTCAGATTATTTTATTCCCAAAGTCAAACAATGGAAATTTCATTTTTCTTTTCTTGGTTCTTTTTTATTTAAGAGAACTTTGTTCTGTACCATTCTTGCCCCTCCCCCCCAACAAACTAAATTTTTTTTACCCTCTCTTTTCTCATCTATACATTCCTATTACATACTCCCTTAGTCAGACCTAGACCCATCGTGCTGGTTTGTCTCTATTTCAGCGGGAACTGCATAAAAACCCAGGAGGCAAAGCAGGAAACTGGCAAAATGGAAAGCTTCTGCTTGTTACCGGTACCCAGGAGCTACACTCATAACCTTGCCCATGTTATCAACCTCTGCTCCATACACTTTCCTGTTTGCTGTGACCCCTATATCCTCTGAACTGATTTTTGACCCCTTCTGAGCCTTTGTCTTCTAGAATTCATGCATATTTCCACTGCCCATGGCTCCTAGGGTTCCAGGACACCTTAACTTAATAGGCTCCAAGTCCCTTCCGGAGTCTGGGCTCCCTACTCAGTGGGGAGTCTACTTCTCCCTCTCCCTGCTGCTTCCCCTGCTTGTGCTCTCTCTCTCTCAAATAAATGAATAAAAACTTTTTTAAAAAATGAAAAAATACAAAAGCAAAAAGGAAAAACGTCATGCACAGACTACTACTGTTGTGGGGAATTTTAACGTTAAGAAGTAACTGAAGAAGGAGGTGACATTTCATTGGGAAATAAAGACGCAGGGCACAAAAATAGCAACATTCTCACAACACTGCAATGTTATCATTTAATCAAATTGCTTTCCTAAAACCAGCTTTTAAAAAATGGTATTGTTGCTGAGTAAAGAGGTAATTTCGGTAGACAGACAGAGGGTAGGATTAGGAAATTTTATGGAGAGAATAATGAAGGTACCAAAGCAGGGAGACCAGAGACCAGAAGAAGGAGAACCAAACTCTCCCTCCTTGAAGATGTTGCTTGTTACTGTAGGCCTTGCTCACTCTCCTCTTAGACACTTAGACATTTAATTCTTTTCAAGTCAGTTCTTACACTACCTCCTCCTCTTTCTGGTACCCTCTCCTACACAACTCTTCCACCATCTCAGCTCTCCCAGAAATAATAATAATAATAATAATAAATAATACTGAACAACTACTGTTTATATAGCACATTACAGCTGACAAACTTTCATATATACGATCTCATCAAATATGGGTATTAGCATTCATTCATTCAACTAATATTTAATAATTGCTGGCTAACTTTCTAAGTGAAACGGAGATGTCTACAGAATTAAATGTTATTATCTTCTTTTTATACATGAGAAACTAGTGTGTAAGAAGAAGACAAGCTTTTACTTAAATCCAGGATCAACTCTAGGACTTCTAACTCAAAGTATTCTATTTTTTCCATGGTGTCTCGAATACTGAACTCAAGGGCTAATGAGCCCAAGTTTCTGTGGCCAGGATCTTTAGCACTCTATAAAAATAATTTGTTTCTGATGCAATTTTAAGCCCTGACATTTGACCTAATTTTTAATGGATACCATGTCCCCAATTCATTTTTATATCAATATTTTATGCAGATAGACACTGAAGAATTTCTTTGATTCAGACCTGATATCTTGCTGTACAAAATCCAGGCAGCTTTTCTAAGATCAATGGACAAAAACAGTAGATATTTTACTTTACTTTAATTTCTTACTCCTTATTGTTGAATATACTATAGATACATTTCATTAGAGCAAGGCTTTGTATGTTTTCTCAGTGCCGCATTCCCAGTGTCTACAATAGTGATCCATAGAATGTGTTCAATACATACTTGTTGAATGAGTGAAAATACATTGCTCTTTGTTGGTATGGAGGTAAAGATGCACGTAGAGTGTTTTACGTACATCATCCATTCAACAGGTTAATCACCTGGCCAGGCACTGTGCTAGGAACTGAAGACTAAAGGTAGATTATGACCTGGTCACATGATTTTTAAAGTCAGGACTTTTAAATTGCAGGCGATGGATATGCAATAAACTTGCTTTATCAAAAAGAAAAAAGAAATGCATTGGCTCAGATAGCTGGAAAGTTTGAGAAATGTGGTTTCAGGTACAGCTATGTCTTCTTCCTACACGCTGTTTTCTCATGTATAAAAAGAGGATTATAACACCTAATTCTTTAGGTGCTACAAGAGGTATCTGCTTGCTCTTCACTTCTGTGTTCTGCTTTCTTTGTGACAGCTTTCTTTTTAGGCGGGTTACTCTTAAAGGACAACAAGGAAAGAAAACAGTAGCCCTGCAATGTATATTTCTGACATCCTTTTAGCTAGTGATGCAACCTCTTTCTAGAGTTGCTGTGATGGAGATGAGAGATGATGAGGATCTGAACTGGGTTAGTATCAGTGAGAATGATAAAAAGTGAGCTGATCTGAACGATATTTACAAAATAGAATTGATGGATATAGATGAAGCAGGAGAAGGAAGAGTCAAGGATAGCTCCAGTTTTTCAACCAGGGAAATCAGTAAACCATTTCCTGAGACTGGACATGCTGAAGATGGACTTCTTCTTAGAAGAAGATTAGTTTAGAATATATTGAGTTTGAGTTTTCAGTAAGAATTTAATTGAACTATAATTTTAAATTCTCAATTGATACCTATTGTCCTGGTTGTATTTATGAGAGTATTCCTCTTTGCTCTCAAAATTGTCTCTCTCTGGCTGGGAAATCATATAGTTCTCCTACTTAAGATGGTTTCCTTTTTTCTCAGTGCCTGCATAGTGCCTGCATCTCAGGAGGTGAGATGCAGGCACAGGTTTGAGGAGAGGGAAAAGGTATGAAATAGTAGCGATGGAGGATGAAGAGTAAGCTGACTGGAGCCCAAAAGTTTGTGAGATGGTGTTGCAGGCCCAACTGAGATGGGGTTCTGATTTCCTAGAAGCACCACTGTATCTCTATCACCGTACAACAGCCCTCTAGGGTCTGTATTAATGTGCCTTTTGCAGGTCTGAAAGCTGATGCGGAGGAGTCATGTAACTTGCTCACATCCACAGTAATGAGAGGTAGTGCTTGGACTTGAACCCACATCCTTCAGATTCCAAAATGTGTATACTTAACTATTACTTTGTGTCATCACCAAAACTCGAGACTTTAGGTAGCATGAAGCACTACTTACGCTGTTGACTGCCATGCTATATTGTGTGAGCTTTCTTCACTTATGATATAGAGTTATTATTGCTTTGAGTATACTTGTGTATGTACTTTCTATTCCAAATCTGTACAGGTGCTTTTGGAAAATACTCCTTTCACAGCTTGTGTAAGTTTGGAGGCAAAGCTAGGAAAGGGAAGATCTTAGGTTAGAATGACTGCCCTGCGCTCTCAGCTGGAGTTCACACTGGATGGACCATTGGTTGTGGGGAAGATCACTGGTGATATGTTACTAATAATGGTCATCACATGGCAATTGGCATACCACTTGTTTTTAAAAATAAAAAGAATTAGAGGATATACAAAATTATTTTTGCATGTATGTGGTAGGAGAGGAGCCATAAACAGACCCACATTATCTCCTTCTCTTCCTGTAAAATGGGTTGGGAAACACTTTCCACTTGTGAGGCTGCTGTGTGTATGCAGGGTAGGACGGGTGGGGAAGGCAGAGAACTGATCTGGGTTCTTTATAGGGTTTAAGGAAAAAACCCTAGAACTTCAAAGCTCTCATTGGCACTTTGTGTTGCTAAAGATAAATTCCTTATCATTTTGGGGAGAGATACAGATATAAATATAGATGTCATTTTGGTTTTTGGAGTAAACATTTGCACGAACCTTGAGTTATGCGAAGGTAAAATGAGATCCTATTTGAGAATGCCGGATTTGGAGTAAAAGAAATCTGACTGCTCTACAGAGCGATGTAAATGACTGTGTTTTCTGTGGTCACAACGGCATGTCTGTAAGATTATTATGGGGTTAGCTGGTTTGATTTCTCCTGAGAGGCTAGGACAAAGTAAAGATGGGGTTTTCCTCAGTGGTAAGAATGAACGGGCCCTAGGAATTCAGTGGAGAGTTGAGGAATGATGATGGATTTGGGGAGTAGGGTTTCCTACTGTTCTGTGCTGTAATTGCCTTATGTTTCCATAAACTTTACATTTATTCAACTGGGCTTTACTACATGTCAGGCAATATTCTAGAGGTCTGAGATATATCATGGACAAAACAAAGATCTCCAACGGACGGTAACTCATATCGTAGCAGGACTCCTTTAGTGAAGTCTTTTGAAGAACAAAGTCTCATGTCAGCTGTGTTTTGGAGAAAGGAAGGCAGTGTCTCGTTTCGGAGTGAGGCAGAGCAGAGACAACGTCACCAGCATGGAGATGGTGGGGCTGGGGAAAAGTGGTGGGGAAGCCTGGCATAGCCACAGCCAAGAATAATGTCAGCTCCGTTTGCAGATTCTCAGAACTTACGAAGGGGTACTTTGTGTCATCACACATAACGGAGACCCAGATGGTAATTATTCTGGTATTAAAAGGAGGGAGAATTCAAGAAGCTAGCAGGCTTTTGTGTTATGCCTATAATAACATGAATTTAATTCTCAAATTGTTGGCTATATTATACCTGGAGTGAAAGAAAAAGGTAGCATCAGAAATACTGTATAGGAAATTGAGCTTAAATCTCATTTATTACCATTGCATGTATGAATGTGTTGTCTCTCATGAGTACCCTCTATGGAAGAAAGCTTGAGAATCATTGGTGTAACTGTTTCCCAGGAATACACTTACGAACATAGAGTAACAGTCACTTGTCAATATTGGCTATTGACAGGCAACATAGATGCTCTCTGTCTAAAAGAATCCTAGATTACATTTCTCATTAGCTATTGCCAGATGGAGACATTTTTATTTTCAACCCGAGGGTATTGTCCTTGTAAATATTGCCTCTATTCACCCTCTGTTGTCATAATTATATGATTAATCAAATGATTATTCTTCAAAAACACACATTGTGTAAGAATAATTTTGGTTATTATGGTATTTTTCTATCCATTATTCTGTTTTCTCCCCAGAGTTTTTCTCCACTAATGAAATTCTATTTATTTTATTTCAGGTACATCAGTAAGTTATGTCTTTCTGTGTTCTCTGATTACATTTATCATGTTAAGATGCACCTGTAAATTCAGTTTAGGCTTGTATTTTATAATATGTGAAGTACTCCTTTGGTTTCCTAACCACACAGAATGCCAAATGGACTTTTATTTATTTATTTACTTTTTAAAAAGATTTTATTTATTTGAGAGAGAGAGAGAGAGAGAAAGAGCAAGAAAGCAAACAAGTGGGAGGGAGGGGCAGAGGGAGAAGGAGAAGCAGACTCCCTGCTGAGCAGGGAGCCCAAGCAGGACTCAATCTCAGGACCCTGGAGATCAGGACCTGAGCCAAAGGCAGACGCTTAACCGACTGAGCCACCCAGGTGCCCCAAATGGACTTTTAAGTCATCCCATGCTTATGGAGCTATTGACCCAAAACAGTTGACCTTTGGGTAATATTAATGAGGTATGGAGAATTAATAACAAAAAATTCCAATTTTCAGTCATATATAAGGAAGCTCTCTTTGGCCCACGTGTGAAATCCCTCCTTAGCTTCAGCTTTGACTTAAACATCCAAATATCTTTTTAAATTCCATGTTGGATTCTTAAAATTTATCAGCTAGTAAGGTCTACTATGCCAGACACAATAATGGCCCCCGCAAAGATGTCCACATCCTAATCCGCAGAACCTGTGAATGTGTCAAGTTACATAGCAAGGGAGAATTACGGTTGCAAATGGAATTAGTTGCTAATCAGCTGGATTTAAAATAGGGAGATTATCCTGGATTATCTGGGTGGGCCCAACGTGATCACAAGGGTCCTTAAAAACTGAAGAAGGAAGCAGAAGAGTCAGAGGGAAATGTAATTACAGACCCAAGGCACAGGGAGCTGCAAGGTTGTTGGCTTTGAAGATGCAGAAAGAGGGCCAGGAGCCAAGGAATGTGGGTGGCCTCTCAAAGCTGGAAGGGGCTACGTAAAGGATTCAGGATTCACCTCTTGAGCTTTCAGGAAGAAAGACGGACCTGCCCGTACTTTGATTTTAGCTTCTGACCTCCAGCATGGTTTCATCTCAGATAAATTAGAGAGTATGTGGTTTTTGAGCAATTAATGAGTCTATTTCATCTATGTTATTTCATCAAATTTATGTGCATGACATCTGTATTGTGTCCCCTCATTTTTCTTTCTGTGTCTCCTGAGTCTGCTGTGACAGCCCCTCTCTCATTCCTTTTCTCCAAGTCTTTGCAGTCCTGTTTAGAACCGACCCGTGAGTGTACCATATTTGATTTGCAAGTCTGGGACCTGGGCAATGATCTAACTTTTAGTTTGCTTCTCAGAGTCTTTCCTAGGGCGTCTGGGGTCAGCCGCATGCATGCCCAGCTTGGGGGTGAGCCCAGGAGTGCACGGCCCATTCTGGAAGATGGCTTCCCTGAGCTCCTCCCCCTCTGTGATTTCCCTATTACTTTCCATGTCCCCAAGGCCCCCCTTTCCAGTCCTGCTGACAGAAATCTGAAATTTGGTTTACTCTGCTCTGCCAGCATTTCTCATGACACCCCCAGTGTTTGTGGCTTGGTGGATGAAAGAGAGAGAGGGGGACAAGCAGTGAGATTTTACCCCTCCCTCCCCACTCTCTCAGGTCTTAGTACCGTAGCTCTTCCAAGTGAGGAGGAAGGATTTCTTCCTCCGGAGTTTTAGGCCCCCGTGGGCCCTCCTGCACTGTGCTCCCAAGTGACCCGTGAACCACTCCTCAAGCCTAAACTAGAGAGCTTTTCCTGGAACTTTCTCTGTCGTCACTGATGCTCACTTCTGGGTTTTAGGCAGTTTGGCGGTTAGGTCAGGCGACAGACAGCAGGGGTACAGAAAGGTAAGTACACTGTTTCCATGGTGCTCCACATCCCATCTTCCTTCCTTGTCCACATGCTCCATGAATTCTGTCTCGGTTTCTAGCTACATTCAGTGGGAAAAACAGAATAGAAGGTTTGTTCTGTCTTCCTCCAGACTGGAACTGGAGAGAAAATGTGTATTAGATCGGAAGGTAGTGCACTTTGAGGGATGAACCTTTGCAGTTTTACCTTCGGTGGAGGACAGGGGAGCCCTGATGGGATGGTGCTGATGAGTGGTTATATGAAGGGCTCTTCCTCATAACGTCACCCAGGCTGCCTCAGCTCCCGAACACATCATCCCCCGCCCCTGCCCCTCCTTGAAGGCCTGTAGACACCACTCATCACCAGCCCCAGGGTCACAGGAGTGCAAGCTGAACATCCCAGAATTCCACCCCTAGGGCTCTGTTCTCCCCTCCCCCTAACCCCCGCCGTTGTCTTCTGATTATTTTGTCTGTCAACACTTGCTCATTTCATCATCATTTTCATGTGACATCTGTGGGAAACTTAAAGACCACTACATATAAAATTTCTTGGATAAAGTATAAAGATCCTTATATTTTTTATAGCTTCACATTAAGCTGTTTAAATGTTTTTTTCAGCCTCTTCGTTAACCAATTCAGGAACGTGTTGGAATGGTAAGAGTTCACACCGCTCTAAACCACACAGAAATATGATTACATGTAATTTGCCGGAATCCTCCTTGAGTTTATGTCACTAGGAAATCTCCTGTAAGCAGTTTAGTTGTTCACACACTGAAAAGTATGTGGATTAGGGAGAGTAAAAGACTGTGTGGGAATTTATACAATCAGGAACTCTGGCTGGCCCTTGTTGAATCCAATTTTCTCGTCTTCATGATCAGCTTAGAATCAGAATATTATTGCTGAAATGGGCTATTATTGTTGAAACTAGACTGTTGGTCTAACTTATGAAAAAACAAAATTAAATGACTTGCTTCCGGTCACACGGCTCGCGGGTGCCCAGAGCAGGTGTCCGAGACAGGTCTTCTGACTTGCAGCCTCTCGTACCGCGTTTATGAAGCAATTCTGAAGAATTCGCCAGTAGTGGGGATGGTGTTCAGGGCACCAGTGGTCCCCAGTTGTAACAGGCATGTGGGGAGTTCGCATCCTTTGAAGCCTTTATCCTGGCTTCCCCTCTCGTTTATCTTGTTTTGTATGTTTGTATAGGAATTCAGCTCAAAGAACAGGAGAGGGTGAAAGAGCAGGGCTTGTGATTCCGTACTTTGGTCACCCCGCAGGACCCCACCGCGCACTCCTGCTGGTGGTATATACTCAGCTGATCATCCACAGCAGCAGTAACCAAGGTAAACGTTCGTGGAGAGCATGTGCGTGCCAGGCACCGACTGGTTGCTGGTGAGAAAAGGGGCAGGCCAGGTTTGGTCTCCGCCCTTACCGAGATCAGTGTAGTATAGTCTGTTTAGCAGAATTGTTTTCTGAGCTAAAGAATACATAATTGGAGGTTGGCCTTCCCCCCTCTTCTATTGTGTATTCATTATTCTTTCTAAAGGGGAGATATGCACGGAGGAACTATTTTAATCTTACCTGCCTTTTGGAAGGCCCTTGGACATCCTTGGCTAATCAAGAATCAGTGGTATAAGCAGATTGTTAATACGGCCTCATGAGAGGGGTAATCACAGCTTTCTCTGGTTTCTTCAAACCCCAGCAGCCTCAGATCTCGGAACGCTCCGAAGTCTTTAGGTTCTTTTTTTTTTTTTTTTTAAAGATTTTATTTATTCATTTGACAGAGATAGAGACAGCCAGCGAGAGAGGGAACACAAGCGGGGGGAGTGGGAGAGGAAGAAGCAGGCTCATAGCGGAGGAGCCTGATGTGGGGCTCGATCCCATAACACTGGGATCACGCCCTGAGCCGAAGGCAGATGCTCAACCGCTGTGCCACCCAGGCGCTCCTGAAGTCTCTAGGTTCTTATGCTCATCCCTGCTGGCGTGTCAAGGGTGCTGGGTATTCTAGACCCAGCTCATCCCTTGTTCTGCTTTCTCATCACCTGCTCTGATCTGGGGCATCTGATTCATCACTGCCTGTCGGCACAGATATTGTGACTGGACTCATCCTGTTACACAGAACAAGTTATCAACATACATCTATATTACTGCTAAATAAAGTATATAGTAAACATAGAATTAAAGAAAAAAAAAAGAAATTTGTTGCAGTGTAGTATTTTGGAAAAAGAGATGAGGTAGTTAAGGATGGTTCCTGGTAGTGACTACAGCCAGTTTTGCTTTGCTTAATTTTGCTAGGTTATAATACCCAACATTCTCAAAGCGATGATAGGTGATGAGGTCAGAAAGCACGGTGACCCCTAAGAATTCTGTTTCAATGACTTGATGCCTTTGGCATCTTTAGTATTCTATGGATTCAAGGCTTTAAACCAATACCTGAGAGAATGTGGCAACTCTTGTCACATAATATATAACAGAATGTGTTAACTTAGAAGTAATATAATGGGTGACTGTGGTGAATCAAGAGCGCCGGTTTAAGGAGGAACCGGATACAGTGGCTTCCGCGATCTGGGTTATAGGTCTCTGTCTGTTACTAGTCTCTGCAGCGCTTGGCTGAGATGGGAAGCTCGCCAGCCTTACCTGCTGGCTTCAGGTCGACTCTGCATTCCTTAAGGAGGAATCCACGAGGCTATGGGTTACAGCTCCGCATCAGAGGACCTTTAGAGGGCTCTTTCAAGGAGTTTTAGTGAGAATTGATTGAGGCAGAACAGCTAGGTCCCTTCAGGACTTAGATTTCCAAGGCCTGGAACGTTGTGTAGCAACCTCAAGTAGGGAGGATCCTCTGAGGAATTTCTGGACCTGTGTGCTGTTCTGCGCAGACTCTGAGGCTGTAAGAGAGAGTCAGCCTGAAGCCACTGGCACACACCCTCAAATATCAGGAGAAAGGGGTGGTAGGAATAATCGTCTGTGAGAGGCCAAATACCATGGAACAAAACCATAATAATAAAAAATTATTACGGCTAACATTTATGAACTGCTTTACTTGTCATATCTACTTACTCATTATAACACTGCTTAGAGATACTATTATTTTTCCCATTTTACAGATGAGGAAACAAAAATATTGTTGATTGCCCAAGGTCTTACAGAGAAAATGGAATTTTTCTTTGTGCCAAATGCAGACGGTTTGAATGGCTTAAGGGAGAAAAAGAGGACATGACTATTTAAACATATCATGTTCTTGCTATGGCAACCATATTCAATCATAGCGTTAGATCTGGACGATGTCCTTTGATGCTGTGGTAGGTAATCAGAAACCTCAACACGCTCATTTGCCCAAGATCGTACAGTTAATAAATAGCAGAGCTGAGAACGAAACTCGTCTCTCGACAACCAAGGCAAAGTCCTCCTGTTAACCTTTCGATAGTGGGATTCAGAACGATAGGAAAGTGGAATTGGCTGCTTGCAACCATACAGTAACCAGGATTCTGCTGCCATCTAGTGGGACAAGTGAGTAATATTTTCAAAAAGTTTCAGAAAGGGCATGGAGCCGCGCCCCACACACTGTATTGTCAGGGATACAAGGAGAAGGAATTGGAGAGGTTATTTAGTGTACTGGCACTGTTGTGCAGATGGGAGTTGCGGAGATTGGGAGTTTATTTTATATATATATATATATATATATATATATATATATATATATATATATATATATATATATATATATATGTTTATTTATTTATATTTAATTATTATTGAGTGAAGTTTCCACAGTCACACAGTGTGATCGTGAGACTGAGCTAAAACTCTGGTCTCCACTTTTGTTCAGTTCAGTGCTCTTTTCCTCTGTTACTCCACTGATGGGAAACAAAAGTTCCTTTCCATTCACAGACTCCAAAATCAGTGTATTTGCCTGAAGTACTATGACGTTTTCAGCACATGCAGTATCACTCAACTTTCTATTTTGACGGTCAGTTCTTAGTTATATTAATGGAAGGGAAAACTGGTGTGTGTGGTATGGACATATATCTATCTATGTCTCTATTATTTTATGGCTGTGTCTCTACCTTGTTCTAGATCTGTAATCTTTTTTTTTTTTTTTAAGCCAACACTGGAATACATTTCCATTTCTTGGGCACTTGGTTACTTATGATAGCCTTCAAATACACTGGATGTCAGTAGACTGCTGGTTAGCATTTTTTAAAAAGTTAATGAGATTCGGGGTGCCTGGGTGGCTCCATTGGTTGAGCGTCTGACTCTTGATTTCAGCTTTGGTCATGATCTCAGGGTTTTGAGAACAAGTCCCGCATTGGGCTCCACACTCAGCACACAGTCTGCTTGAGATTCTCTCTCTCTCTCTCCTTTTGCCCCTCCCCCTCACATCAATCAATCAATATTTTTAAAAATGTTAATGAGATTAAAAAAAGGTTAATAGAGTATACATAGTAGAATATACAGTATATATCAATAAAATATACTTTATGCCATTATAGTCTTAGCAGTAGAGGACTTTTATAGCAAGTTTCAAAGATGTTTATTTCAAAAATAGATTTTTATTTCTACTTCTGATAAATTTATTTTGCATATCGGGGACCATACAAGATCTAAACTATTCGTTACAAACTGGTTTGTTGAATCCATGCATGAAATAGACAGTAACTTAAAATGGTGTCTCCTACTCCATTTGTCACATTTACTAGTTTGTTTCTTCAATTCTTTTACCTAAAACAATGTACTGAGTATCTGGGAGGGTAAGAACTGTTCCATTCGGTGGTGGTGATTTGAAAAACAGCATGGGAGCTGCGACAGAGAGAACCATATACTTCTATCAGGAAAAAGCAGTTCTTGTCTTTTTTTGGATTATCTCAGCCATAGGGGAGGTTTTAGAGATTTTTCTTGATTTTTACCTCTTTTCTATATGTTCTAGATCTAATTCTCCAATGGATAAAAACCATCATCATCAAGTGTCTTACCAGTTGTTATCATCTTCAATTTTGCAAAATGCTGGACACATGTTAAAAATTCTGCCCTATCTTTAACAATTCTATGACAGTACCAGAGAGGCAAGAAGGAAGGGAGAGAAGAAGGAAACTTTAAAATCTTCAGACCCAGACAAAAATATATGAAATGAAGCTGGCTATTAGAATATATGGGTAGAAAATTCTTTCCTGAGCAAACCATGAAAAGTTTCTTCTATCATAACTTTGGCGTAATTTAGAGAAGCTGCATTTTTCTTAATTGCTAAGCCCAGTGGACAGAGACAGTGAGGTATACGAGTTGAGTACATGGCTCTGAGGTCAGCCTGCCCAGCTTTGAATCCCGGCTCCACTACCATTTACTAATGGGTAGCCTTCAGCCAGTCACTTAATCTCCTATGTTGTCAATTTTCTGCTTTATTAAATTGACATAATTACTGTAGCTATTTCATAGAACTTTGTGTGTGTGTGCTGGAATGAGATAGTGCAGTTAAAGTGTCTTGAACAATGGTTGGCACAAGGTAAACACTAATTTTCAGCTATTAAAATAATTGTTATTAATGGCTCTAGTTAGAGATCTTGAAGGGATTAAAGTCTAGCCTTAATTCAGTGGAATCATGTATCAGATAATATTTCCCCTGAACCAATCTCTGTTTTAGCCACTTAGAACAAATTCTGTTCCTTGGAGACTTGTTCTCCAATGTCTTGAAAAAATCAGAGTTTCCTCAGAATGTGTTAAATCTGGCTCCACTCTGTACAATGTGGGGGTTATGACACTACAGCAGGACCCAAACTCAGGGAGCCATCATCCCTTTTCTTTCTCAACAATTGTTAGAACTGGTTGGTATTACAAGTGTCAATGACAATGTAGGCTACTCTTCAACAGCACGTGGGAGATGCTAAGTTTGGCCTACGCCTGGGTTTACTGGTCCCTGGGCAGGAGACTACAGGCGCACCTGATCTCTGAGAGTGACATCTTTATGACAGGTTGGGCCTGTGCCAAGGAGACATGGGTATTGGAGCCCTAGATGTTTACACTGGAGAATTTTTTTTGGATATCACACAATATCCTCCTCATCTCCCTCAGCTGGTATCACAGACCGCGGGAGAGGTCTTGGGAAAGTCGTGGACAGTGTGGAGCTGGACTATACCTCAATTATAGGAATGATGAAGTCCTTAGGCCTCAGTTCCATATCTGAGTTGAAAACTTTTTTTCTTGTTGGATCTCAAGTGCACAAGGTTAGTTAATGATGTTAATCCTACCCTTCAGTTCATGCACATTATCATCTTTGGTTCACGGAAGGCTCAGCTCTTGTTTAATTTACCCCCATTCCTCATACCCCATTTCCCTCTGCCTATAAGTGATCATTCTACGTGCTTCCTATGTATACTCTCATTCTATCTGTTTAACGAAATAAAAATTTCGTTTTG
Organism: Ursus americanus; assembly: GCF_024610735.1. Taxonomy (NCBI): domain Eukaryota; kingdom Metazoa; phylum Chordata; class Mammalia; order Carnivora; family Ursidae; genus Ursus; species Ursus americanus. The sequence goes on along the minus strand of NC_142134.1, from coordinate 28,580,201 downwards.
TGTGTATGTATTTTTAATTGAAATAGATGGTCATGTGTAAAAATGTCATTGTGTTTTGTATTTTTTCTTTGCCAGCACTATGATTATAATATGCATCCGTGTTGCTAGACGTACATTGTTTGCTGTGTTTAACACCTGTGTAATATTCCATGGTGTGCGTCCATTATATTCTACCTGTTTACTCTTCTCGGCTAGGGCTGGATAGTCAGTTTTTGCTTGACTCTCTGCCTCCACGAGCAGCGCTACAAAAGCATCCTCCTACATGTTCTCTTGTGGACCATGTGCGAATTTGGTATGTATTTATATATTTACGTCTCTGTCTCCAGGCGCAGAACATGGGGTCAGAGTTTATGTGTATGTGTAATTGACTAAGAGCTTCCAGATTCCTCCCAGCACATGTAGACCAGGCCGCACTCCAGCCAGCAGTGCATGAGGGGGCCTTTGTCCCCAAATCTCCACCAACTCTGGGCTTTACACAGCTTTTAATTAGCACTTCTCTGATAATTAATGAGTTTGATTATCTCTTTATATGCTCTTCAGTCTTTCAAGTTTTCTCATCTGTAAATTGCATTTTTTAAATGAATAGGCTTTATTTTTTAGAGCAGTTTTAGATTTAGAGAAAAGTTGAGCCCATAGTACAGTTCCCGTACTTCCTGCCCCACTCCCACATAGTTTTCCTATTAACATCTTACATTTGTATGATACATTTGTTACAATTAATGAATCATAGTTTATTTAGATTTCCTTAGTTTTTACCTAATACCCTGTCTTGGTCCAGGATCCCAAACAGAGTATCACATTATATTTAGTCTTCGTGTCTCCTTGGGTTCCTTTCGACGGGATGGCTTCTCAGACTTTTCTTGTTTTTGATGAACTTGACAGAGGTTTGAGGAGTACTGGCCCAGGTTTTTTGTAGAATGTCCTTCTATTGGAATTTGTCTCATGTTTTTCTCATTAATAAACTGAGTTTACAGATTTTTAGGAGGAAGACCACAGAAGTCAAGTTTCATTTTCATTCCATCATATTAAGGGTACATTCTATCAACACGATTTATGATTGTCGATGTTGATTTTGGTTACTTGGCCGAAGCAGTGTCTTTCAGGTTTCTCTCCTGCAAAATCTCTTTTTTTTCCCCCTTTTCACATAATCTACTCTTTGGAAGAAAGTCACTATGCAATATCCACACAGAAGGAGTGGGGACTTACGCTCCCTCTCTTTTAGGGGAAAAATATTTGCATAATTCATTTATAATGCTTTTGCAGGGAAGTTTTGTCTCTTCTCTCTTGTTTATTAATTTACGCAATCATTTATTTATATTAGTATGGACTAACTCATGGACATTTATTTATACTTTGGGTTTTAATCCAATACTACTGTATCTATTTTGTTCCAGCTTTGACCAGTGGGAACTCTTTACATTGGCTCCCGTGTCCCTCTGACTTACCCCAATCTTCGTGGGGTTTTTTTCCCCCTTTTTCGAGCACTTCCATTCTTCCTGATACTACAATATACTCTAGGCTCCTTTTGATTATTTTCTTCCCTAGTTATACGATAGCCATTTCTCCAAGGATCCCTAGCTCCTTTTATTGGCGAGAATGGTATTAGAAACTAAGGTCAGAGTGCTAGGTATGATCACTGCTTCTGAGTTACCATTTCTTTTAGGCCTTCTCTGCTGACAGAGCAAGCCCATGCATGTTTGTGTACTAAACCCTGCATGTGTACACACATCCATAAGTATTTCTGTGTGTAATCATCTGTAGCTATCTTAAGTTAAACAATGGTTCTTACTGATGTCTCCAACTCTACTCCATTACCATGTGGATCATTTCAGCCCCCTCCCCTCACTTATTTGTAGGTGTCCATTCCAACAGAGAGAAACCCGGCTCCTGCTATCTTCCATCCACTTACTAATTGTTCAATTCCAGTATGCATGTGTAGCAGTATCAGAATTGTTAACAAGTACCCCCACGGGAAATGACTTTATCAGCTGGAGCGCAGCGCTTACGCACAATTCCTTTTGCCCTTAGTCTTACAGACTTGATTTGTTTCTTATGTTATGTAGGTTGATACCATTTCCCCTAACCCTTCTGGTGAAGTTGTTTCATACATTTGTAATACAGTTAAATTGTCTTATCACAGTCTGCATTCTTTCCTGTGATCTTTGACCTCATAAATGATGTTTTTAAAGTTGCATACATTGGGGCTCCTGGGTGGCGCAGTCGTTAAGCGTCTGCCTTTGGCTTAGGGCGTGATCCCGGCGTTGTGGGATCGAGCCCCACATCAGGCTCCTCTGCTAGGAGCCTGCTTCTTCCTCTCCCACTCCCCCTGCTTGTGTTCCCTCTCTCGCTGGCTGTTTCTCTCTGTCAAATAAATAAATAAAATCTTAAAAAAAAAAAAAAGAAGCTCAAAATTGTCCTGAACTGGACAATTTAACTGCTTTAAAGTTGCACACATGAAGGTTCACTATTTGGGTTTTACAGTTCTGTGGGTTTTGACAAATGCATAACGTCATTTGTCCAGCATCACAGAATCATGCAGAATAGCTTCACTACCTTAAAGATCCCCTGTGGTTCCCCTGGCTATTTGATTGACACATCTTATTTTTTTCTTTGTGGATTTTGTCCTATTTTCTAAATTTTAATGCCTCATGAGTTTTAGAATCACAAATATATCACTATTTTGCTTATGATTTGTCCTTTTTGATTTTTTTTAAGTAGGCCGTTTCTGACCCCATGTTATGAATATGTTTACTTACATTTTTCTCTATTAACTCCAAAGTATTCTAATTTTACCTTAAAGACTTTAGTCCATTTGTAACTTCACATATGCTGTTTGATAGCATTCCAGTTTAATTTTTCTATACATTGAAGAAAAATTCCACAGCATCAACAAAATAATCCAATCTTTTCACATTGATTTATGATGCCATTACTATACTTTTAAGTTCCCATATATCCCTGGCTTTCTATTCTATTTTACTTAATTATATTGTTATTATATTGTTTATTATTTGTATGGCTTTGCATTATATCTTAATATCTGCTTATGCACATTCCCACACATTACTCTTCTTTTTTTTAGGCTTCTTTGTTTCTACATACGTTTTCAAATAAGGATTTCGAATGAACTTTTTAAAAATTCACCTGGAATTCTAATGGGGGATTGCATTTAATTTATAGATAAATTTGAGGAGGATTGATATTTTTGTGATAGTGAGTCATAAACTTCAAGAGCATGGACTGTCCTCTCACTTATTCAGCCCATCTTTTATGATTTTATTAGCATTTTAAACTTTTCTGAATGCCTGGGCAGATTTTAGAAAAGCTCTCTTCTGCTTACTCTGCCCAAGGCTGAATCCGCTCCCATCAACCTCTCCCCCACTATGTTCCCAAGATCAAGACGGCCTTTAGGGAATTCCCCAGCCTTCAGACTCTCCAAAGATTCTCGTTGTTATTTTGGTTGTTAGTTCTTCAAGTCATTTTAGTTTCCCTTCACATTTACAGTTTTATAGGCTTGGAGGAAAGAGTGTCAGCAGCTTGCTTTAAGTCACCATGCTGAAGAGCCTGGCCGCAGTTTGTTGCTAAGCCTGTGTGAATGAGGCTGTGTATTGTTTTTGTGGGGGGTGGGAGAGAAAGGGAAGAAGTCACCTCCCTGATGCATTTCGGTACCCCTAAAGTACAGACCTGACCGGGAACTGCGAGTCCAGGTGGAAGCGCACAGGTAAAGGCCACATAACACGTGTCTAAATATTTGACGGTTTGAAATACATCTGACAAACTGTTAAATAAATAAAATATGTTCTATCCTCCTTGTTTGGCAAACATAATTTTATAACAACCTGGAAATCCAGGTATAGGCCTAAAATTCCTAGATCCCTCTGAATTCTGTAACAGAACACCCCAGCAAAATGCAGGAAGCCCACCTCTACTCCGTGGCCTGTCTCTGTTTCCCTCCCAGATCCAACTCCGTCCACCTCTGTGATGATCTCATATGCATGCAGGTGCAGACCTTGGTCCACCTGTCTAAACCCTGTCCACACCCTCTACAAACAACTGCCTCTTGGCCCACCAACCGTGTGGTCTCCCTAGAGAGGAGGCCTGGACAGGTGCTGGGATGGAATGGAATTCTGGCATCCTGGGTACTAGAATGAGGTCTGGAAGGAGGAAGAGTAGATTTTAGGGTGGGCATGTCCCTTTGGCTCCATGGATGCCTGGCCCCAGGGGGAGGGTCCTTGCTGGACAAAGGTGAGAACAGAGTGCCCTAAGTATGGTGCCCAGAGCTGGAGCTCTGTGTGCCGGGGCCCAAGAGAGGTACTGGTCAACTACTATTGCTTCTTTTAGGCTTTGAAGAAAGAAGTATCATCCATTCCATTTAAATTCTGAAGAGGCACAGTTGTTGCCTAACCCCCTGATGCAGGGGAGAGCTTTCCATTTTGGGGGTGAAATGAAGTATGGATTATGAGAAGAGAGACATCTTCCCCCAAATCCCTCTTCTTTCTGTTCTGCCTGCATAATGTAGATATGAACCACAAGTTCCCTCTTAGCCTGGCTTTTTTTTCTTTTAAGATTTTATTTATTTATTTGAGAGGGACCAAGAGAGCATGAGCAGTGGGGAGGGGCAGAGGGAGAGAAACAAGCAGACTCCCAACTGAGTAGGGAGCCCAAAGCAGGATCCTAGAATGCCAGGATCATAACCTGAGCCTAAGCTGAAGGCAGATGCTTAACTGACTGAGCCACCCAGGCGCCCCTAGCCTGGCTATTAAAAGAGAATGGAGCGACTTTAAACAGAGGCTGGAAGTGTGGATGGTGACTGGGGAAAGCATGCCTTTTTTAATGAAACTTCACTAAGTGTGGACAGTGTAGTTGTTTTAAAGTTGTGTCGTGGCTGGGTTTAAAATCAAATCATGTGTTTTCTTAATTATCTGTGCATAGAAAAAGGGGCTCAGTCCTGAAAAGTCTGCATCCCTGATGTTCTTAGCATTTTACTTAATGAGATAAGAGTCTTTTATTAAGGGGGGGGGCGGTGAAGAGTGTAAGATACAATCCTTGTTTCTATTTTGTGAAGATTGTGTTCTGGACTGACAGAGTCACACATCAATCTGTGATTGGGAGGGGTCAGTGGTACTGTATTTTGTATAAGGTAGCAGGAAAGAATCAAATCTAGTACGTATGCAAGTCAGAGAGACAGTGGCATTCAAATGACTGGTTATTTCTCGTCCTTTCTGTGTCTCAAATCTTCATGAAGGAGATGAATGATAAATAGTGATGACCTTGTTGCCCTTGGAGCACGAACAAAGGTGTGGGTGGATCCAGGTCTTGCAGCTGGTATGCTCTGTTAGGCTGAGTTTCTGGGTGGAAGTCCAGTCCTTTCGTGTTTTCCATATTCTGCTCATAAATTTCTGCAGGGAAGTGGAGGCAGTGACCAGTCTCACAGACAGGTGCTCTGGCGAGAACGGTCTCTTCTTTTTAGTTAAGTATTAAACCTGGCTTCATGATTGTTTTTCAGGAATAGCTAAGAAATAGAAGAAAGACCTGGGAGGTCTATTTTCAGGAATGATGATCTATCCTATATTTATGGCAATAATAATGCAGTTCTAAAATTTTTAACATGTCAGACAATTTTACTCAATGTTTGCATTATATTTACTCAGTGTTTCCATGGTTACATGGAAATGCTTAGAGCAACCATTTTGAAGTACAGTCACTCTAATTAAAAATTATATAAATGACTATATGTAATTGCCAATTGATGAGAGTATTGATTTTATTTGAATCAAAATTAATCACAGGTTTCATCATTACTGTCTTTGAGTTAATAACTGACGATACATCACTATGTAATTCTCTGCTTCTTACAGAGACAATCCATTAAAAATTAAAGTAACTGCTGAGTGTATTTTTTGGTTTAACTTGAATGTATTAGACGTCATAATTGGGGACATAGGAATGACAAGGAGCCAAATATGATAAACTGGATGAGAAAAACTCATTGGAGACTGGAATTCACTTTTTTCGATGTTAAGTTTGTAGCAATGTTGGCCTTATTCTGAGTTTATATTAGTTTCTTATTTTCATCTGACAAATTTTATATCTAAATTTCTTCTATGAACTACTCCTCAGATTACTGACATAGAAAGTGATTTTTTAAAAATGTTGATTTTCTGGGGCGCCTGGGTGGCACAGCGGTTAAGCGTCTGCCTTCGGCTCAGGGCGTCATCCCGGCGTTAGGGGATCGAGCACCGCATCAGGCTCCTCCGCTATGAGCCTGCTTCTTCCTGTCCCACTCCCCCTGCTTGTGTTCCCTCTCTCACTGGCTGTCTCTCTCTGTCAAATAAATAAATAAAATTTAAAAAAAAAAGTTGATTTTCTTTCTGTTCAGCAACTCTATATTTGGATTAGACTCCTATTTACGTCATCTCCCCAGCCTTGCGAGTGCTTTGTCATATTCTGCATCGCCACTACCAATGGCAAATATGTTGCTCTAACAATCTGGTACTGATGGTGGTTTTAAACCGTTTGCAAATTATTAGATACTCCATGGATCAAAATCTGCAGTCTACCTCCCCTCCTCTCGAAGCTGGTGGGGTTTTTGCACCGCCTGTTGGCTGGAACGCAGTGGGAAGGATGCTGCCTGACTTCCGAGGGTTGATTAGAAAGGACAGCTTCCGCCGTTCTATCTTGGGAAACTCCGAAATCTGCAGCCACCGCGGGAAAGGGCTGGCTGCCCCGAGGCTGCCTGCGGAGACCCGTGAATAGAGCGCCAGGAGACGGATGCTCAAGGCGCCCCACGGGTGGTTGCTTCCAGCCCAGTGCAGCTTCGGTGAATGAAAACGCTTTGAGGACGGACCCAGCCACGGCGTGACTACAACTGCACGAGAAACCCCGAGCTCCGTCAACACTGATAGGCGTGGGCACATTTTTAGTGCTTGCTGTTGTTCTCATCCGCTCCGCCAGGGTGGCGTTTTCCCGAGCAATAGATCAGCGGCACAGTCGCCAAGCAGCACGTGCTCCGCCTGACGTTGGGAAAGCGCTTCGTAAACTTTCCGCATTGTTTGGTCAGTCTCCGCGGTCAGCGTGTGTTCACCTCCCTGAACGGATTTTACCTGTAAATTAGATATATCAGGACCCAGATTATCTGCCTCATGCAAATGTGATGAAGATTGGACGAGATAAGATGGGAAAGTTGTTAAAAAGTCATACTGAAATCGCTTAAAAGCATAAAGTTGAACAAAAATCAAAACGGCTGCACCAAGGCTCCAGCGAAGCTCGATATTTAAAAAAAAAGGTTTTATTTGTTTGTTTGTTTATTTAGAGAGCGATTGCAGGGACGGGCGGAGGGAGAGGGAAAGCATCTCCAGCAGACTCCGTGCTCAGTGTGGAGCTGAACCCAAGACCCCGATCCTGACTTGAGCAGAAATAAAGAGTTGGAACTCAACGGACTGAGCCACCCAGGCGCTCAGGGAAGCTGTATTTTAAAGTAACCTTTCTCCTCTTTTCTGAAAAACTCCCCTCCTCCTTTCTTAGCCTTTTGTTTCAGGAACCTGGTACCACACTGAAAGCGACTAAGGCTGGCAGTGCATACACAGTTCCTGTTGAAACCGCTAGATCCTTTGTTTCCCCATATAACCCCCAACCCCTTGCTCTGGGAGGGCTTGCAGTATTGTTGTTGTTGTTTGTTTGTTTTGTTTTTTAAAGATTTTATTTATTTATTTATTTATTTGTTTGTTTGTTTGTTTGTTTATTTATTTATTTAAGAGAGAGAGAGCAGAAGCAGGGAGGAGAGGGAGAAGCAGTCTCCAGGCTGAGCAGGGAGCCTATGCTCCCAGGACGCAGTATCCCAGGACCCTGGATCATGACTGCAGCGGGAGGCAAACGCTTCACCCACTGAGCCACCCAGGGCCCAGGCTTGCAGTTTCTGAAGGCCATAGCCTGCTGCATCCTCCTTTCCTCGGCAAAACAATAAAGTTATTGCTCCTCTTTATCCCAAACTCGGTCTTCCAGTTGTAGTTCGGCCCGGAAGCACAGACGTTTATCGACAACAACACAGTGCGTAAAAAGTGAAGTATTGTACTATTTTTTTTTTTTACATTTTCTTACCTAATTTTAGTGGGAGTTTAATATTGAGAAGATACTCCTCTTCTATCAGTAACGCTATCTTTTAAGAGAGAAAAATGGGTTAAATTTTTTTTCTCAAAATTAAACAGTCTCAGGAACTAAATGAAAAATGTAGGCAGATCATTTGGTCTATTGTGTACAAAGTTGCCAAATTCACACAGTTCGCTGAGAATAAAGGTTGAAAATTCTGTATCTTGCTAACTTGGCTTTTCATGTTGTTCTGAGTAGAGCTGTACACAAAGTAAGCGTATTCCGGGGGATCAGGTACCGCCCACTTTATGAAAATCTGATTTCAGAATAGATTTCCGCACAAATATCTGCATTTAGCGCTGTCAGCCACAAGGTGGAGGCAAAGATATTTTTATTTGAAGCAGGCATGTCATCCCGAGGTTTTTCATGGTGCAGCATACAGGCTTGCAAAGATCCATTTTCTGGGATTGTAGCATGAGAAAAGACACCTAATTCATTGTTGGAAACTTTTTTACTGGGCAGAAGCAATATAGGGATTCCAAACCCCTCATCTGTGGATGGGTAAGTAGGTACCATTGTTTTTTTTTTTGTTTTTTTTTTTTAAAGATTTTATTTATTTATCTGACAGAGATAGAGACAGCCAGCGAGAGGGAGAACACAAGCAGAGGGAGTGGGAGAGGAAGAAGCAGGCTCATAGCGGAGGAGCCTGATGTGGGGCTCGATCCCGTAACGCCAGGATCACGCCCTGAGCCGAAGGCAGACGCTTAACCGCTGTGCCACCCAGGCGCCCCCCAGTAGGTACCATTGTTAATTGCCAACTAGAATTTGCTGAAAAGCATTAGCTATAAAATGAGGAGACTTGTGGTGGTGCGTGTAGTGGAAGGAATAGTTGGGTACTTTCTTGGCCTAATGGGGAAACTATCTCAGATCCTGGAAGAAATGGACAAGGAAGAAATAGCCTCTGGGAAAGGTCATCTTTTGACTTGATTTTCTATGACTGGGTTTTCTTTAATGGGAGACAAAAATTTCATTCCACAATTGACAGCATTTTCATAATGCAATGGCAGACTGAGAGAAAGTGATGTTAAAAATTCACCCTTGCCCAGTAACCATTTAGCCATCAGGTCCTTTATTGGTTGATTTCTGTTGCTTCCCTTTTTCTAATTTGGGTGAGGGTGCCAAGCCTTTTTTTTTTTTTTAAGTTTTTATTTATTTGAGAGAGAGAGCGTGACAGTGAACAGAGGGAGAGTGAGAGGGAGAAGCAGACCCCTGCTGAGCAGACACTCCCCTGCTCCCCACCCCTCCTTGATCCCAGGACCCTGAGATCATGACCGGAGCAGAAGGCAAATGCTTAATCCACTGGTCACCCAGGTGCCCCAGGCGCCAAGCTTCTAAAGCAGTGAATTAGAGGCTTTTGCACAACAGGTTCCATTCAAGACTGATTAAACCCCAATCTCTGAGAATCGCTGGTCTATAGATTCGGTGAAGGTGAGGCTTTGGTGGTGGGGAGAGGTACACAGAAGGAAGACCGGAGTCATAAAAACACAAGCTTCTAAGTCTTCTTGTTTATTTTTAGCTATTTGAAAACTGGGTAAACGGTCAAGTTGACTCAGTTGTTTCGTTAGAGCATATTGCTGTTGAATTAAATGACGTAATAGAAAGGCTCTCCCCTTATGTTTTTAAATTAAAATCTCCATAAAAAGGAGTGTTGTTTCTTTTACGAATTTCCAGGAAAAGGTATTAATATACTAATCCTGTGTAGACCATTGAAGGTGATGGTTCTCAGGTGATAGTTTAAGAATCACTTGTGGAATGACGTAGGCATCTAGAAAAACACAGGGGGTTAGTACTACAATTTGAAAGACATTCAGTCTTGGAAAGGACAATGCAACTTACAGAAGTTTTGTGTGATGGCTAAACTTTATGAGTCAACTTGACTAGTCTATGGTGGCCATTTGTTCAGTCAAATGTTAGTCTAGATGTTGCTATAAAGGTATTTTGTAGATGTGATTAACATTAACCACCAGCTGACTCTAAGTAAAGGAGATTACTACCCTTGACGATGTGGAGAGTCCTCATCCAATCAAAGGCCTTAAAAGCAAAACTCTACCCAGAGTACATTTCTACCTCGAGGCTGCAACATAGGAACCCTGTGTGAGTTTCCAGACTCTTGGCCTGCCGCGTGGACTTCGGATTCGCCAGCTCCGTGACTGTGTAAGTCAATTCTGTAAAATTTCTCCATTTCTCTATCTCCTTATAGTCCTATTTGCTTGGAGAACCCTTATTGATACTCTTTGTGAGTGCCATGTTTAGAAACAAAGAATTTTGTTTGTTTCTGTCATGGTGAGTACCTCGTTTTTGTAAGAAGGTGATAGGTAATGCTTAAAAAATGGAGGATTATTTATATATAACAGACACTCAAAAGTAAACTCAGCTACAGTTGACAGTAGATGGAAACTCAAAATCATCTCTTTAATGATGAGAAACACCTAGGAAGTGAGTGTAGATTTTGGCAATATCTTCTCAAAAGATCTCCGCTTCCCATAAAGTGGAGTAAAAGCAGGGATAATTATGTATATAAGTCTAAAATTAAAACTTGTATTAGAATGATGGCATATTTGGGTCAGAGCTCCTTAATATAAAAGAAACTGATGAAAGTTCAGAGTTTGCTGGAAAATATATTCGGGAAACGATGAAAACACTACTTCAACCCATCATGTAATATTTATCGAATACTTAGTGACAAAAAACACTCTGTTCTGCTTGGTCAGGCATAAAAATGCTTGACCAAAACGGGCTCGTTTGTAGCGGTTAATGAACAATTTGTAACTTCTCAAGAACGGAGCATAATTTTCCAAGATTAATTTTACAGAGCAATATTTCTGGGCGATATCCAAAGAAGAAGGGGTCAGTGTTTCAATTTAGGGAATAGTAAATTGTACACAGTCACTTGTGACTCCGAGGGAGATATATTGTTTCCAGAACTAATTTCATCGGGAAAGCGTTCTCCAGTATGCCCATTAATTTTGTATGGCATACTGGACTTAAAGGCTAAGTTTTTGCTTGGTTCTTCGCTGTTACCATGGGCCTTTTTGGGGTTTCACTCTCATTTTTATCAATGACGTTTACATCTCAGAGTTGGTTTTCAAGCTTCAGCAAGGTACTTTTGGAAGTGAGAAAGAACTTTAAGAAATCTAAAATCTGCCTGAATATGTAGTATATAGTTGTCTTTCCCACCCCTCCCCCCCTTCATGGTAGCTGAAGAACTTTCTATTTGAGGTTAATTTCCCATTTTGGAATCTTTGTGGGAGGTAAGACTGGAGCCTTCTACAGAAGCTGCAAGGGGACAGGCATTTTATTTCCCGGTTACTGGCAGCTAAAGTCTTGAGCATTTCACCTTGGCTTAGGTAATAAAATTCTTCCTGCTAAGACTTAGAATCTTAAGGCATGACCAGGGATGATTTTGGTTAATGTGACTCCACTTATATTTGCTCTAAAATCCGCTTCATCTCTACCATATAACTCTACATCTACCATGAGATAAATGTACGTTCCTTCAGGCAGTTAGTTATAAATACAGAACGTTTCCTTGGCTTGTATTGGTTTCAGAGAGGCATTTATTCTAAAAGTATGATCATTTTTTTCAAAATAAAACCTGTTGAATTAGAACATTCATTTTTCCCTGAGCAAAGAAAGCACCTAGAAATAGCCTATACAGTGTACACGTGGTAAAATGAATTAAGCTGAAATCAGGTTTTTAGAATTTTCACCCAATAAATAGCTCTGAGTAGTTGTCTTTAGCAAAGAGAAAAACGTTCAGACCACAGAGATTTTTATGCAAGGCAGATGTTACCTACTTAATGCCGCACAACCTGCAGCTGGGAGCACAAACGTGTTCTCAGGAAGGTGGCGGCGGTGGTTCTTTAAGAAGGGAGCTATCCCAGGCTATTGATGACAAAAGTCTGGCTAACTTCTCCTTAATGGTGCCTATTAAGCCTGAGAAGTAATCAAGAAGTGGAACTTAGTGTGTTGGGAATTTGAAAGTGGATACTTAATACTGTGAATCTTCTAGAAAGAGCAGAGAGCTAGAAAAAAGCAGGGGCTCATGAGCATGGGCCTGCCTATTGCAGCATCTTTGTGAAAATCACAGGGACCGAGCTGAAGATCAACGCTGTAACATTATCCTTGGTAACATTTACGGTCTGCTTCATATTTATTTTTTTTTAGCAAATTATCAATCTTATCATTGTATAAAGATACTGTCGCTGATAAAAAGCAGGGAGTATCCTACTGGTCTCCCCAGGAGCTCTGGTTTTGCTTAGGTTAGGCCATCAGGTGTTCCCAGGCGGTTACAACACCAGATCTAGAAGAGTCATGAAAATAAATGTTAGAAAAACAGCTAATGGGCGACAATCATAATACTGCTCAGCGGATGTTTATAAGGGCCAGTTATCCTTATGTTTAAAGAGAGAGCTGTCTAGCATGACCCATATTATCCACGATGACCTGATGGGTCCAGGATGAAAATGTAAGAAATTCCCAAGACCTGTATATAAGGCCATCACTGTTGTTATGTCAAGGTACATCATAGCTCTTCTTTTTCTCTTTGAATGTATGTTGTGTGTGACTTTGTGCTCAGAGAATGAATGGTTATGGCTGAAACAAAAAAATGCAGCAACCAGTAGCACATGAGGCTCCCCAGTCATGGGATTGAGATAACAGGTTTGTTTGTTTTTTTACTAAAACACTTAGTGTAAGTTTTTATCAAATCCCCCTCTACTTTGTAATGAGGCAAATACACCCCCCACCTTGGTTACCAAACCCGCCAAGACACGACAGCAGAGTTATACCATACTTCTATTTGCACAGTGCAAGAAATTCCATCTTTCTTGTCCTGAGTTTATGCCTTTGAGGATGAGAGGGAGACCCATTTGTGCTTTCCTCACTGGTTTCTCACATGGTGTAAGCACCTGGCTGTGCTGAGTGTGATTCTGGTACTGTTTTCTAACCAACTTGAATCTGCAGTGGGAGCCTGTTCCTTTATCTGTTGGCGGTCCAGGGAAGACTATTTCCGAAGCTGAAGAACAAAGCTAACTGGCTTCGTGGGATTTATCAGGAGACCATAATTCTCTCTCTAGTGAGGCATGTCACAATCAATTTTTGGGCTTGAAGAAAGAAAGTGGTCCAGGGGACCAATAACGGTCAAGAGGACAACTCCGGTTTATAATATGATTTTAGTTAATGAAATTGCATCACACTGTTGGCTGGAAGCCCTGAATTGTAGGTGTACTTAAGAATGAGGACACCTGGAGACCAAGGCTTCGGCTCCTCTATCTGACGAAACACAGGCTTTCGTCGAGATAGAAGGCGTAGGCAACCACAGTCGGTTTAACGGTTTTAGGAACTGCTTCATACTGAGCAGACAGTGCGTGCCCCTTCTGCCGCGGGAGAGCTGACATGCTCTTGTAAGAGAAAACTCAGAAGAAAGTGGATCTATTGCAGAGCAATTTAAAATAAGAAAAGCCTGATCTATCTGGGGGGAAACTTGTTAGAGTTTAGATTCACATTATCTGTAGTAGAAGCAGCTTTGCTGGTATGACTGCCATTTCCTAGGCATTTTCTATACACCCCCCCCCTTCATCATTACAACAATGCTGAGAGATAGATATTGTAATATTTTCTTCACAAAAAAAGGAAACCGAGCTTTAGGGAGTATAATAACTTGCTCACAAAGATAGATTCTAATGTAGAGTGGGTAATTTCAAAAGTTTCTGGGACCACCCCCATTGTCCGGCCTCTCAGGATGTTAGTTTTCTTTTTTACTGTTTTATATTCAAAGAGTTTATATTGAAAGCCTGGATGTGATGGAATGATTTAATTTCCTTAGTCAATGGTCTTTGCTTCCATATCATTTTGAGGAATGTTGTCAATAAATCAGCAAAATAACCATCTTAGAGCCTTAAAAAGCCTCCATTCAGTGAAGGTCTGAAATAAACCAAAATGATTGTTTTCATCATTTTTAATCTCAAGTAATATATTTAAAATGAATACAATTAAATCTGGAGAGAATAATTTTGTTACTGTGCAGAGTTGAGGTCCCCTTCAGTTTAAGGTATGGGGTTCTACTCTATGCTCTTAACATCATCGTGCATTTTTTAATGGGTGAAAGTGTAATATCTAAAATAAGTGATAATACTTCAAACATGTTTTAATTTGAAAAATGCTTCTTTCCTCTTAAGAACCCTGTTGTCTTTAAGATTTGATGGACTCTATCTTTAAATGGAGTCTTTAAACTTTGAATGCATAAAAATTCCTGAAATGATCTCCATGTTGTTGTTATCTTAGATGTGAGCTTGTAATGGATATAGTACCAAGCTGGGGACCTGAATTCGAGGCCTAAATAGTCAGAAGTTGGTTGTGTATAGGCGTATAAGCTTCTTAACTTTTCCATATGTTTAATGTTTTCACTATAAAATGAGTTTAAATAGAGGATAGTTAGAAAGGAGACTATTAAAATTCTCGAATTTTAAAAATACAAATCTGGGTTCTTTGCTGCCTCTAAAAACTATACTTACCTAAGACCACACACATGCATCAGGACTATAGCATATTTTTCATTTCAACATCAATCTGAAATGAAAAAATGTCTTCTAAGTCATAAAGTATTTCATAGAGACTTGCAGAAGGTATACACAAATTTGAACCTTGCTTAGGGGAAAAGATTCTTGTCAAAACATAGCTTTATATTAAACTTTTTATTAGCCATCATTCACATTTATTTGTTTTTATACTGTCCTTGCCCTTAGAATTTACAGTGTTCCAGGAAAAATAGGCAAGAAAGAAATGACAATAGTTAGTAAGTGCCAGTTACTGGGTGTGCACAGAATAATGTAAGGGCTAACGAAGAGCTTGAGCGCCAGGGAAGGATTCCCAAAGGAGGTAGGTGAAGCCTAAATTGAATCCTGAGACTTGACGAAAGATTTAGCCAGGTTGGAGTGAGCATTAGCCAATCTGGGATGAGTCATTATGTGCAAAATCCTTGAGGTAAGAGCAAGCTGAATATACTTGAAAAATTGCAAGTAGTTCAGGAGAACCAAAGCAGGGGGAACAAGAAGTAATGGTAGATCCGACTGGAAAGGAAGTCAAGGGTCCAAAGTCTCTATTACAAAACGAAACTTTAGATGCAATGGAGATAGAGGAATGTACTATTTTGTGTTTTACAAAGGTTATTTTGACCTCTGTGTAGAGATGAGGTTGGGTGTGAGGCATGGAAGGTGGGGCGACTGGAGACGAGAGACCAATTGGGACATTGTAATTCAGGCAAAAGGTTGCCTGAATTTAAGTACCAGTAATGTAGAAGTAAGTGGGGAGATAGAGATACTGAGGTGTTAAAACTGATAGGTTTTGGGATTTGGAGGGGTGTGTGTGTGTGTGTGTGTGTGTGTATACATGTGAAATCAAGGATCACTTGTTATCTTCGACAATGGATGAATGGTGATATTCATAAATTTAGGAAACAAGAGGATGTTGTAAGGGGAAGATTTTGGGCATGTTGAAATTAAATTTCTTGTGGGATGAGAGAGCCCCATGAAAAGTTGGATAAAATGCTTGGTTGGGAAGGAAGAGATCCTGGCTAAAGGAAGAGATTTGGATATTTAAGGCATGTCCATGGCTGAGAACACTCAGGAAAAATGTAATATAATGAAAAAGCAAGGAAAAAAAACTCTGGAAAAGAGGAAGTTAAAGGATGGCTAGAAGAGGACAATATGAAATAGAGGAAGGAAAGAATCCTAGAAGGACAAAAGGTAGAAAATGATAATATAGATACCAAAGAAATTGTTCCAAGGGGGAAGGGATAGTTGTGGGTATCAAGTGTTTCTGTAGAGAAGGCTGGTAAGGACTGAGAATTACACTGCTGGTTCTATTTGCTCTTCATTTGAAGATCAGGATGAGGGGTAGGGATAGATCACCACATAATGCAACACTGATTTTGTCTGGTTCAGAAGGGCCTTTTGCCATTCCTCCAGCGGCTGTGCCAAGTATGTTTAGAATGGTAGATAGAGGTGGATCCCTGGATATAAATGACTTGGAGTCAATGTAGTAGATGGGCATTATTTTTAAGGAAAAAATCCGTCAAGCAAATAAAGGGTAAGGAGGTTTAATAAATTATATCCCAAATATTACAGGGTAACAGGACAAATATTTACACCAAACATTGAGAATCAAAGTCAATGTTGTAACGTGAAGTCCCAGAGGCCAGCTCATTAACCCAGCTGTGAGATTAGTGCAGAAAGACCATCTAAAGGGCTAATGCAAACAGCAGAGGGTCTACTCTCCCAGTGCTCCAGACAATCACATGTGCGCAAGTGTCTCAACTCCATCTGTCTCCCTCTTCTCTAGCAATTACTGAAAGATTGGCTATTCAGCAGCACTGTTCTACATTTGCTGGTTATAAAGCAAGAAAATCGTTATAAGCCTGCCTTTTCATCATCGTAATTGAAAACACAACGTTTTTAAATGGCAGTATGTTACAATTAAAAATCTGAAAAGCAGCTCAAAAAAATGAAGAGCGTTAGAATTGAAGGAAACATTTGTTGCGTGCAATTGTTCCGTTTGTCTTGTATGATGTCAAAAAGGAAAGTGTGCATATGGATAAGCATAACAAAGAGTAGAAAAGGGTTACAAAACTGATGCTTTTTGACAGAATGTAAAAAAAAAATAGTCCTTTTAATAACTGAGTGAGACTCTCAGCAAAATCTGCTGGAAACAACTTCTAGGTGAGGTAGTTTTATTTTTCTGGGATAAAGCAACCTAATTCAGCTGTTGTAGGTCAGTAGTAAAGGAAGGGACTTGTCAGTTGTTTTATGCTGAGCGTTTTAGTGCTGAAAGTGATCAAACTATTCTAGCAAGCCAGCAAGCCAACTCCTCCGATTTTTATGTTTAGAACCTCACTTGGCCTGAATTTTCGTGAAGGTGAACATGGTCTATTTCTCAGCAGAATTGAAAGAACAGGCTTTCATTCTTCCTCTGGAGTTCTAACCTTATAAATTGCTACAAACAAGATGGGCTAACAGGTTTGGCCCTAGGGTGTGAATGTAGAAATTTGAAGAGAAATCAGAATCTCCCAGGGTATTAAGCAGAAAAACAAGGTGCCGGAGCTCAGTTTGGCAAACTAATTAGGACTTTGTCAGGTGCAATACAGTCAAAAAGAAACAAAACTTCACTAAAATGTTAATACTCAGAGCCCAGACGTGCCTGGCTTTTAAGTTTTTAAATTCCAGTTAACGTGCAGTGTGATATTAGTTTCAGGTGTATGCTACAGTGATTCAGCACTTCCCCACATCACCCAGTGCTCATCACATAGTACTCCTTAATCCCCAACACCTGTTTAACCCATTCCCCCCCCCCAACTGCCCTCTGGTGATTATCAGTTTGTTTGCTAGAGTTAAGAGTCTGTTTCTTAGGGGTGCCTGGGTGGCACAGCGGTTAAGCGTCTGCCTTCGGCTCAGGGCGTGATCCCGGCGTTATGGGATCGAGCCCCACATCAGGCTCCTCTGCTATGAGCCTGCTTCTTCCTCTCCCACTCCCCCTGCTTGTGTTCCCTCTCTCGCTGGCTGCCTCTATCTCTGTCGAATAAATAAATAAAATCTTAAAAAAAAAAAAAAAAGTCTGTTTCTTGGTTTGCCTCCCCCCAACCTTTGCTCATTTGCTTTATTTCTTAAATTCAATATCGTGAATTTAGCTCCAACATGTTGTTGCAAATGGCAAGCTTTCATTCTTTTTTTATGGCTCTTACCTCTGAATCACAATAGAGAGGAGGTGCGTTGATGGAACAGCACTTGGAGGCAAAATCTGAGCGCCTGTCGATCAGCCCTTGGAGATCCATGGAGCTGGCATCAGGCAATTGAGCTCTTAATCGCTCTGCTAGTCTGAAAGACCATATTTATGTAAGGTTTTACTAGATGTATTTTATAAACCTTTCTGATGCAAGATGACAACCCACTTCAAGTCTTTTACAATTAAAAAAAATGGAAATAGTTGCTCTTAAATATCAGATCTGTGGAGTGATTTTCAGTGACTCAATTTGAGGTAAGATAGTGAAATCTCCATCTCTTTTAAGCTCTTAAAAGTAAAATTAAAATTTGCTGGATTTGAATTCCCATCTTCCCCCTTTCATTTGTTCAATTATATTTATATGGACCACTTCCTCTCCTATTCCTGACTTTTCATCTTCTCTCCAGTACTAGATTTCAAGCTCCTTAAAGAGTATTTCCCTCATGGGACTTGGTCACCTTGATCCTTTTTCTCTTCTCTCATTTTATACAATTTCCCCCTCAGTGTGCCTCCTTCTCAACTGGCTATGTTGGAAAACACAAGGTTAGAAACTTTGGCTCTTGTTTTTAGCTCTACTATAAGTTAACTTTCCATCTAACTTTCAAGATAATTCTAGGACTTGTTCTCTGTATTCCCTCCCAATTTGAATGGTCTATATTATCTTGGTATCTCTCTATGCTTATAATGGGCAACTCAGCCTGTTTTTATGACCTTCTCCAAGAACTACTTGCCAGCCTACTTGTGGGCAATGAGAGGTGGTAGAAACCCAAATTTATCTCTGGGGAAGGTAGATGCTGGGAAAAGACGAGAGGGTGAGAGGGACTAGTTTGCTCATAAAAACATTACTGAAAGGAGCAGGTCCCAGTTGGAAGGGGAGGCAAGTCAGACCAGAAGGAACTCAGAGAATGGAGAAAGAACAAGTGTGGGTATGTGTATGTGCAGGATTTCAAATACCTGGATGCAGTTGTTAGGGATTTGATTTCATAACCACAAATGTCAATTCTATTCCATTGCTATTCTTAATGTATTGAGATTCTATAAATTGTCAGTTGCCCAATGCAACACTGGAGTACAAAACTTGTGTTATCTGCTTAATGTTATTGTATACTGTTCTCTGATAATTGGGAAATAAGCATTTTGACTTAAGGCTCTCACAATTTTTCATTTTCTTATAGAGCTTTGCTAAACTAGGCTTCATGGGCGTCACTGAAGGAAGTGACCTACTTTTGGGATTCTTAGGTCTCTGTGGAGTTCCATTCGTGCTTGCCTTTGGCTCATGCTGATCAAGACGATTTGGAATGGATCTAAGAAATCTACTTACTCAAGTTGGGAACGCCATGGGTGTTTAGGAACCCAGTAAAATTTGTTTCACTAGCATGGCCTTTCTTCTCGTGCTTGAGAAACATGACTATTGACTGTTGTACAACATTACTAATGACGAGTTATTTTCGGTTTATAGAGAACTCATGCTGGTCGTGGGTGGTACTACACCTGATTGAAAGTTTGGCTTGTCTTGTCAGACACAATATGCAATGAAGTTAGGTAACCTTTTTTGGCAGTTTTACAGTTCCCCGTTATGTGTAGCGACATTTACATAAGCTTTAGGGCACGAATGTTGATGAACTCTGGGCTAATTTGGTATTTTTTGAATCAAGTTCCTGCAGGTCTTGTAATTTGTACTTCTGTGGCTGTGTCCTAATTGACCTCTCACCTGATACACATGACCTTTTTCCCCTCTGAAAAGGACTCCATTTCTTCCTACATAGGTACTGGATTCCACTTTTTAAAGCTCTTGATAGCACCTCTTCTTTCTATTGCTCACTTAGCACATCTTAATCTTCAACTGTACTTGCAAATCACAATACCAAACTATTATTGATAAAATGTAGAGAGAACAGCCAGAAAAGTGCCTTACTTTTTCTTATACTCAGTAAAAGTGTTTTCTGAATAATCTGCACATAGTTTTTGTCCTTTGTCAATGAAAGAAGATAACTCCTTTTTCAGTTGAGGGCCCTGTGAGAAAACAATTACGTACAAAATTATTTGTCTTGAAGCATTGTTCTAGAAGACCTTAAATCAGAATTCCATTTGATGTATTAGTATGTGTGTTTCTTACTTATACCACACATTGGCAAACATTTTCTACATAAGGCCAGATAGTAAATATTTTAGGTTTTGTAAACTATATATAGTCTCTTTTGTAATTACTCAACTCTGCCAATATGGCACAAAAGCGGCTATAAACACTGTGTAAACAAGGAGGAAGGCTGTGTTGTAGTGAAAGTTCATGAACATTGAATTTTGAGTTTCACATTTTTTGTCATAAAATTAAAAACCATTTAAAAATATAAGCCCATTCTTCGCTCACAGGCCACACAAACACAGGCGGTGGGTCAGATTTGGCCCATGAGCTGCAGTTTTCCAACCCTTGACTTCTACCAAGGTTGGTCAAGAAAATGAAGCGAGTGGTACCTGAGCATTCATACAACCAGTGGAATCTTCAGAGTCACAGCATTCGGAAAGGCTTTTCAGGGTTGGCTCAAGTATTTTACTGAGGAATACTTCTGGAAGATGTGTTCTCCTACTTAGTTCAAATGTATACCTGGCATGAGAGGGAAAGGAGAGAATGCTCTTTAACATGAGTAGAGTTGGGTATGTGTGTTGTGTTTGAAATCGGACCTCTATTATAAAGGCTAATCACCTGGCTTCTGCCTGGTAGTTAAAAATAATAGATTTAGGTAAAACTGACTCCAAATCAACAGGTTTGGGGTTAACATTCTCATCGAAATGCAAATTATTAGTAGTTGCTTTGGAGCTATTCTGATTAATACTGAATTAAAACTCTGTATGTACTATACATACACATATGTATATATTCTATATAAACATGTCTATTTCAAATGCATATGGAACTAGCTTTTGTGGAACTGTAATACAATGCACCCCACATAAAGCATCAAGTAGGCACCTTGAGTAGCTTTTCCGTGAAAGTAGATTTGTGTAACTCCTTCCATTGTCTTATTCCTTTGTTCTCTCTGCATTTAGGAAAATATTTAGACAAATATAAATTAGTCTAAAGTTAGCCTAAATTCTAATATTGGTAGTTTTCTGACCTGTTAATCCAACTTATTTGTGAAATATTTCTATGCCATGGGTATGCATATGCTTGTAGCTTATGCAGCTCATGGTCTATGAACATATGGCGTATTTTAGTTCTCCATTGGATGAAAACAGATGAATGGGAAGAAATGGTAAACCTTTAATTTCTTTGTCTTTTAATGCTAGTGAATATCAATACTGTCAAGAAAGAATTAGTCCGATCAACTCTACTTACTGATCTATGGCTTTGGTATTCCCTTTCTCACACGCGTCGGTACTTGTGGGCAGCTCAGCGGCTGGGAGCTCGGGCGTGGGAGCAGCTGGCATGAAGTAAGTGCACACAAACACGTCCATGGGGGTTTTTTCTTGACAACAGTCCTTAAACTTAGAGTTCTTTGTGGATAAGTTGTCACAGATTTTTACTGTGTATTCAGGCAGCTATAAAAGCAATTGTGAGTTGGTGCAGCGTTAGTATCTGGTTGGCCTCAGTGGAAATAAGGAAGGCTTAGGTAGGCTTACGAGCCCTGGCACGGTGTATACGAAAGGTTCCAAGTCAGGTTGTTGGAAAACGTCTCTAACACAGACCTGTTTTCTTAGTGGAAAAAGACCAGGCACGACAACATACCTATTTCTAAAGAGGTCCACAGACTTGGAGAAACCTTTAGGTAAAGCAACTGTTCAAATTCACATCCACTGGAAAGGATTATTTAAATGAAAAAATGGTGGGGAAAAATTGACCGAGTTATAACAGGTATAAACATGAGCAGTTTCCAATAATCTAATGGTTGCAATATTGTTCAATAGAACTTTGTGATGAAATGATTTGTATCTATACCGTCCAATACTAATGAACATTTGGAACGTGGCTCGTGGGGCGCCTGCTGGCTCAGTTGGTACGGCGTGGGGCTCTTGATCTCAGGGTCATGGGTTCCAGCCCCATGCTGGGTATAGAGATGACTTAAATTAATTTTAAAAAGAAATTTAAAAAATGTGGCTGGTATTACCAAGGAGTTGAAGTTTAAATATTAAGTTTTAGAAAGTATAATTAAGTTAAATAACTTAAGTTTAATTATAATTACACTGCATTGGGCTGTGCAGGTAGAATAAGGTCTCAGGAGTTAGATGATCTTGGCCTTGTGTGTGTACTTTGCCACTTACTAGTTGTAAGACTTCAAATTATTCACCCCGGTTGATCTTGTTTCCTTATCTATGAAATGGAGTTAGCAATACTCTTAAATGTCACAAGGATTCATTGAGCTGATGTGTGTAAAAAGCAACCTTGAGTGTCCGCCACTCAGTACGTGGTCCAGGTTGAGGATTCTCTTACCTCCTTGGCCATGCAGTCCTCAGAGGGGGACTCACAGCACTTGGAGAGGATTGTGTTGATCTCTTCAGCTAGTGGCAAAACATCCTCCAGTTCAGCAGTTGGCACTTTCTGGGCTAGTTTTATGAGATGGCTAAACAGTTACAAATGAATTGTTAGCTCAGCCACATTCCATTTTCTTGGTTTCATTATGAACCTACCCCCCCTGGAGGAATAATACCATAGTTTCAACTCTTTGTCCCCAATAGCTGCATGGAACACATCTGTGTATATGATGGACCCTATGTGCTAGAGCCGCTATGCACAATTCAGTCACCCCCAGGAACCATTTTGTATTTTAATACTGATATGGCCCTTTTCTTCTTGCCAGATCTACTACTTGAAGCATGACTTTAAAATGTTCTAAAAGAGCAATGAGGCACTAATGTCCC
This sequence comes from Ursus americanus, assembly GCF_024610735.1. Lineage (NCBI taxonomy): Eukaryota > Metazoa > Chordata > Mammalia > Carnivora > Ursidae > Ursus > Ursus americanus. The sequence continues at coordinate 28,557,428 of NC_142134.1, read as the reverse complement.
TATTCATAAGGCCAATGTCCTATTTTTGTGGCCCCTTCATTGTCCTTTCAAAAATGGTTTATAGATTTTAGAATTTAGAAACTACAGATTAAAAAAAATACCTATGGCCCTAGATCACAGAATGAATAAATGTTGATATTTTGCTGTATAACCCTGGAGCATTTTATAAGGGTTATCAAGTATTAAATATTTCATAAGGGATTATACCCTGCCAAACTATTCATACATTTGCCTTGTTTCCCTTAACATATCAGGAATAGTTTCTGTAGTAAGTATTCTTTTTATATTGTGGGACAATGCTTAACCTTAAGTTTGCCATGTTAACTATTAAAGTGTATAGTTCAGTAGTGTTAAATTTATTTACTGTAAGTAAATATCTGTAAATATAACAGATCTCCAGAATCTTCTTATCTTCCTAAACTGGAGCTGTATGCCCATTCAACACTGACAGCCTCCCCCCAAGTCTTTGGCAGCTACCTTTTTACTTTGTTGCTATGATTTTTCACTACTTTAGATACTACACAGAAGTGGAATCATACAGTATTTGTCCTCCTGTGACTGCTTATTTTGCTTAGCATAATGTCCTTAGCATTCATCCCTATTGTAGCATGTGACAGGATTTTTTCAAGGCTGCATAATATTCCAATTCTATATATATTACATTTGCTTTATTCATCTATCAATAGACATTTGGATTTCTTCTACCTCTTGGCTATTGTGAATAATGCTGCAATGAACATGGGTGTGCAAATCTCTCTCAGAGATCCTACTTTGAATGCAAAAGTAGGATTGTTGGATCATAGGATTCTATTTTCAAATATTTGAGGAAAGTCCATACTGTTTTTCATAACGGTGGTATCATTTTCCATTCCCATTAATAGTGCGCAAGAATTTCAAATTCTCCACATTCTTGTCAATATTCATTTTCTGTTTTGGTAGTGGCCATCCTAATAGATGCAAGATGACATCTCTTTGTGGTTTTGGTTTGCATTTCTCTTATGATTAGAGATGGTGAATGTCCTTTCATATGCTTGGCCTTTTATATATCTCTTGGATAATTGTTTAAACAACTCAATGAAACAGAGTTGAATACTTTCTTATTGAGTTATGGAAGTTCCTTACATTCTGGATATTAAACCCTTGTTAGATATACTCGCCAGTATTTTCTCATTCTGTAGGCTGTGTTTTTACACATGGAAGTTTAAGTTTGATGTCCCATTTGTCTATTTTTGCTTTTGTTGTCTATTCTTGTTTTTTTTATAAGAAATCATTGCCAAATCTAATGTTCCAAAGTTTTCCCTTTTGTTGACTTCTGAGAGTCTTACAGTCTTAGGTCTTATGTTTAGGTTTAATCCATTTTGAATTTTAATATATGTATAAGGTAAGGGTTCAATTTCATTCTTGGATATCCAGTTTTCCCAGCATGATTTGTTGAAGACCCTGTCCTTTCCCCATTGTGTAGTCCCAGCACCTTTGTTGAAATTCATTTGGCCAAATATGTAAGAGTGTATTTCTGAGCTCTCTGTTCCATTAGTCTATATGTTTTTTAAATGCCAGTCCCATAGCATCTTGATTGCTATTGCTATGTAGTATGTATTGAAATCCTAAAGTGTGAGGCCTCGAACTTCGTTTTTCTTTTTCAAGATTGTTAGGGCTATATAGAGTCCCTTGATATTCTATATGAATTTTAGCATGCTTTTTTCTATTGCTGCAATAAATACCATTGGGATATCAATAGTGATTGCACTAGATCTGTACCTTGCTTTGAATAGTATGAGCATTTTAACAATATTCTTCCATTCAATGATTATAGAACGTCTTTCCATTTATTTGTATCTTCTTCAGTTTCTTTTGCCAATATTTTATAGTTTTCATTAAATATCTTTTTACATAGCATTAAACCAAACCATATGGCATTCTCATATGGATATACTATAACTGATAGAAGAATTCTCCATTCTAGGGAAATTTAGAAAGGCTCTAATTTTTTCATATTTGAAAATGGTGCAGCAATAATATATTAGCTAAATCTTTGTTCACATTCAATGCTATTTCCCTGGGATAAATTTCCAGACACTAATGCAAGTATAAATTAATGATTAAGATACTTATATATATTTTATAGGTGGTTTTGTGTTCTAAATCCTTATGTTCTATTTGCCGAATACACCATCTTAATTCAGAAGGAAAATTAAAGAGAAGGTCTAGAGAAAATGTCATTTAGTATTTGAGTATTTCTATTGGAAGATTATTTTTAAAGAACTCAAGAAAGTTGTTTCTATTACCATGAGAGAACCTTAGGACCTGATGCCAGCACAAAATTTTTTTTTTTTTCATTATCACTGGGGGGGGGGGGGAAGCTAGTGGATCAGGGTAAAAAGAATTAGAATGTAGATACTGGGAAGATAAATTTGCAAATTCTAGAAGTCCGAGATGTGTTAACATAGAAACTGTCAAAATACAGTGTTAACAGTAGCCACACAAAAATCAAAGTTAAGGTTACAAATTAAGTGATTAGAATACATTCAAAAAGCTTAAGAGATATACATCATATATAGCACAAAACTTCATAGACCAAATAAGAATTCAGGAAGTCACATCCCAAGGAAAAAAAAAGGCAAAGGAAATAACAGATGATGAACAAAAAAATGATTTTTTGTTTTTGTGTTTATAATACATACTAACATGAATACTGAAGAAACAATTTCTAGTGGTCTACCAGTTTTCCCATGAGTATGTGGAAAAGGTTGATTAAAAGCAAATCTCATGTTTTACAGCATAGCCTTATTTATTCATATTTTATGTAGAGAAAAAGAACTAGGCTGTATTTTTGTGAATTATAGGAACAGAAGACTGTAGCGTGTATATTCTATTACAGATATTTCCTTAGAGAATCCTAATATCATGGGTAGTGTAGAAGCGAACAGCTAAACACACTGCTGGTGCTTAATCTTTACCTGAGCCTTGATTTCTCCTTCCCGTAAGCAGCATACTGTGAACAGATTCTATTTGACATAGTGGTGAGAAGTGATAAATGTTTCATCTGGAGTCTCTAGGAAGTAAGTGAGAGAATCCTATTAGATGGTCAAGATCCATTGAAAGCAGAGTGCAGGAATGGCAAAACAAACAAAAAAACCTATTATTTTTTACTATAAAACTGAATTCTGACCAAATAAACTTACTGATATTCCTTTCCTAGAGGTGGTTATGTTTGTTTTTCCAATGAATGAAATGTAAAGGAGGCATTTTAGAAAGGTTTACTGATTATAGAATCTGAACTCCCACTATTTAAATTGAATGGCATTAATAGAGGAAAAAATAGAACATAACTACATAATAAAATAATACCTACCTCTTTCAAAAAGCATACTGTTGGGCTTGGTGAGGTACAGCACGATCCTACCATAGAGAGGTAACTCTTGGTATAACTGACTAAGAGTGATAGAGGGGCTTGTCCATAATTAATGGAATATTCATACATAAATCTGTGGGGGGAAAATAAGATTGGTCAAAACATTTGTGGGAAGCAGAATCTACTTTTTCAGAAGTATTTTGATGGAAAAAAGGATGTATTACATTAGCTTAGTTTTATTATATAAAAAGCACTAAGGATTTAAAGAATGGGTTATAATACTAGTCACTTTTAACCAGTATTTTCATTAATTCCTTACATTTCCATATGGATTACTTGAGAGGAACGGCTATTTGTCTCTTTGTAGTTAGTGTCTGCCAGCTGCATGGCTCATGGTAATTGCTTATTGTTGATCAAATTAAAATGAGATACATTTACCTTTCATGATTTATCACAGTTTATTCTTGGCAATTGCTTATTTGCCGAAATCTTTAATTTTTAGGAGCATAAGCCCTTAAGGGTCTGTAGGATACTCTGAAATCTTGGGTAAAATCCTCTCTGAAAATTTTCCAGGATGAGAAAGCCAACGAATTTTTATAAAATCATGACCTGAACTTCAAACTTCTAAAGCCAATTTGAGTGACATTGCATTTGACTTTTGCATGTGTATTTTGCCATTATCATAAACAGAATTGTATTGCTGTACACATTTTAAATGTTTAATGTTCAGAAAAGCTTAAGGTTTTTTTTTTTATTCCTACATCCCTAGAAACAGTTGTGAACGTGACCTGTTATACCACATAAGTGAACATGCAACTTTGACCATCTCATTGCTTAACATTCATTAGTAGCCAGATTATATATTCTAATATTCGCATTGGAAGATCACAGAAACTTACAAAAATGAGGGGAAAATCTATCTGATGGAGCACGCAAGGATCCCTCGCATAAGGAGAATCCCAATAGCTGTCAAATATTTGAAAATGTCACATAGAGAGGGAATCCACGTGATTCTGCTTCAGACAATAGAACTGTTTGTCAGGTTTAGAAAGTTGACTTCATCTCTGTCTGAGAAAGGCGTTTACAATAATAGCACTGACGGAGATGAGAAGTCTTGGGGAGGAGTGAAGTTCTTACTGGAAATTGTCCAGGTGGCTATAGAAGAGGTGTTTGTATAGAGGAGGGGGTTAGATTCGACCCCCTTCTGGTGTTTTATGCCCTGAAGTTTTACTTAAGATGAAAGTAGCTTACTGCTCAGCAAAGTCTTTGGGATCTTTCCGGAATGCCTCGCAGATTTCATCATTTGTGGGCTCTACGTAGGTAGGAAACTCTTGTGGCTGGTGCTTCAGGGCAGCCATACAGAGTTTCCGTTCAAGGCCCTCTCTGGTACAGCACTCAGCAGTTCCTGGGTGTACTGGGAATGGAGCGTCCTTTTCACAGGACCTAGCAGACAATGCTGAGGTCTAGAATGAGAGAAGAGAAACAAGTCAACTCCTATACGGAAGTTTCCAGGCTCTTAGTTCACCATTCAATATACCTTAGTCTTAAGTTTAAAAATTCTCATTAGTAACAAACCGTCCATGCCAAAAGCTTCATTGAATGTCTTGTCTACATGACAATTTGCATAGTTACAGGCAAATACAGGGTCTTGCGTTAATAAAGGACTCACTAGGATAAAAACAGAACCTTCATTAACAAGTAGACTGTGTTTGCAGCCATTAGAGGTTTTATCCTTTGGCTCTGTGTTGCTCGGGGGAGATAGTAAGTGAGGTCATTTGAAAAAGCTCCACTGGTGATTCTGATATGATCTCCCACCTGCTTCCTGCTGCAGATACCCCAGTGAGAAGGAGCACCTCCTTTTATTAAATGAGCAGACTCTTGACAGACTCTTAATTCTTCTAATGTAGCTTCTACATTTGTTGGCATTCTCTTACTCACTGGTTCCTGAGCCTGCTTTTGCACCAGCATCAGAGTATATAAAATTAGGTGCCTGGGCTGTACGATGCAGAAATTCTGATTCATTAAGTCAAAGAGGAGGCTTTTAAGGAGCTGTTTCCCAAAGCCCCAAACTTTTATTCAGACGTGCACGGCTTGAAAACCACAGGTGCAGCCCATGCTAAGGGTACTACCAAAGCAACTTCAACAGCAAAATGTTCTTTTTGGAAAGAATTTGATATTTGGAATATAGAATTGAAATCATCCCTATATAAAAATTATCTGGGGATTTAATAGGGCAAAAGTGCCTTGACATCTTTATATTTATTTCAGAAGTTAGTCATTTTTTAAAAAACAAAACTTCTAAGGATCTTTCCTATAAATGAAGGAGAGCAACATGATGAATTAGTTACGTAAACCAAAAGTAAACCTCTCCTTCTCTCCCACACCTACTTTCCATCAGGCTCTCAGAACTTAGGAATTCTTAGGAACTCTTTATCCTTATCTCTTTTTCCAGTGAATTCCTTTTCCATTTCTTTCCCTGGCAAATCTCCTTCCCTTCCTTCCCTTCCTTCCCTTCCTTCCCTTCCTTCCCTTCCTTCCCTTCCTTCCCTTCCTTCCCTTCCTTCCCTTCCTTCCCTTCCTTCCCTTCCTTTCTTTTTCTTTCAAATTACCTCCTTTCAAAAAAAAATGTTCGAAGAGTCAACACATTTTTAAAAATGCTTTGAACAAACAGGAGAAAGAAGGTGTTTAAAAAGGCAATACCATCTCTGTTTTGTTATGATCTGTCTCTACAAACCTGGAGCTTATCTCTGGTCAAGGGATCACTTACAAATACATGAAATAAAATGTAAATAAAAATGTGTTCTGTTAGTGGTCATGGTAGCTTAAGGTGGTGCAGAAGGTCAGGTTGTAAATGATGGATATTTACAGAGTTGGTGATGGGAGAAAAGGATTACAATTCCTAGAAGGTACATAAGGGCCAGATGAAGCAATTAATGGGTAAGAATTATCATTGTATAGGACATATTCTGATCAGATCTTTGGAGCATGGTTTCTGCAGTCTTTAGCAAGCAGATATTTGTCTGTGGAGGCCTTTATCAAGATGCATCTAAATGTCCTTTGCATGAGGCCTGATGACTGCATTAGTAAATTGCTAGAAACACCTGTCTTTTAACCTTTTTCAGCTCCCGTCTACATTTTGAACCCTGTCATGTCAGCATTTTAACTTCTGCATATATACGTCAAGGGAGAACCTGGTATATGGTTATAGGGCAACATTTGAACCTGCAAATAATTTGAGGTGAACACTAAATTATTCTGGGGCTGTTGGTACCAGTCTTAACATGATAAATATATATGTATGAGTAGGCTTTTAAGAGACACAGAATATATTATGACAAGAGGTTCATGAATTAATATATGTCCCAGTTTTCTCATTTGAACCTTGTAGGACTGGTGGGCAAAACTGATTCATTGTGCTAGAGTAAGTCTGGGCTCTGGAGGTAACAGGCTTCCTAAGTCTCCCAAACTTAGAGTAGGTGGAGTTGCTGTCTAAGATTTCCCCAACTATGGCATAAAAGCCTATCCTGGCTTCTTTTTCTGGGCCACTGTGGACATGGCCAGCGACGTGAACCTACCCTGAGGTCATAGCATTCGGGGTCGGCCCCTTCAGCACAGCAGGCTTCTGTCAAGGAGACAACTTCATTTACAAGGTGACTGATCTGTTCGAATGTGCTGCTGGGAAACTTTCTGCTGTATAAGACCATTGATCTGAGGAGGAAAAACAGCAGGTCAATATATATAGAATTTTTAAAAATTTCACGTTTGCACAAATTAAAATATGAAATCTGTTCAGTCTTAAACAAGCATATTGCACACCTTGATTAGTGAAAAGAACAGGAGGTTGACTTTTAAAACTTAGTTTTTGTTCCAGGCAAACTTCTCTTATAAAATGGAAGTTGGATTTGGGGTTTTATTCTGAGCAGCCTCCTGTTCTTTCCTCTCTCAAGCTTCCCCAGTAGGACCTGTCCTGTGTTTTGTCTTTGTTTGCCATGGTCCTTCTATATACTCTTTGCATTCTAATTTACCTTAGAAAACTGTGCTGCTTCTCTTAACTCTATTAATAAACTTACAGCTAACAAATTCTTAGACCCTAATAATAATAATTCAACTGGGATCTTTGGACGTCCTCCACTGGCCTGGTGTCCATGCCCACATCAGCCTTGGGTCCTATCCTTTTACAATGTGCAGAGTGGTTCAGCATGCTGACTTGAAGTTCCCTCCGATGTGGCTTCATCCAAGGTCCAGTAACCAGGAGCATGAGGGAGTACCTCATACTTACAAAGATGTGAAGTCCTCTTTTCCCAGATTGGCAAGTTCCTTGCAAACTTTATCCTTCTCATAATCTCGGCCTAGGGACCAGAAACAGAAAAATCTGTATCTTTTCCTTTTTAATGAATGTTATGTTATATGTATATGCGTTCGGCAGGATTCATCTAAGGTGAAAGTAGCATTTTCCTCTATATACAGTTTCATCTTTGGATACCTTCTTAGGTGTTTTCTTACAGGTGAATTTTATGGTCTGCTATAAACTGTGGTGGGCAGCAGAGCAAATGCACTGATACTAAAAACACATCAGTCAGATGATGTCAGAACCTATTGATACGGCAATCCTTGTGGGCCCCTTTAAATTAATGTTAAGATGGAACTTTCATCCTTCCCTTCTTTGTCTCCATTTCACCAAAGGCGTTGAAAGAAACAAGAACAAAAAAATAAATGGAGAGTATGTCTACATACATACGTAGTGGAGAACTAGCCCCACAAATGCAGGAGTTTACGGAGGTATGTGAGGTGGTGTTGCCACCATAACTCCATTACCCACTCCAAATTCTATCCAGGAATGCTAGGAACTCAGCTGAGGGGGGAAAATGGAAATCTGAGCACTTTCTCAAAAAATAATTTGGTGGTGGGTTTGGAGGAATGGGTGGACAGTGCTTCCCCTCATTTCAAGCACAGGGAAAGGCTTAAAGGAAAACACTCAGACCTTGATAGGTGACTCCTGGAGTTTGGGGTACGATGACAGGTGTCTGATTCAGACTAGAGAATGCTAGAGGGAGAGAGGGCCTGGTGAATATGGCCTGGGGCAACAGAGGAAAGGGCTTCCAGCGGGAAGCTGTACTGTGACCTGTGGACCTGATGCAGATCAAGCAGGAGAGCAAGGCGGCCTGGAGTTGGCTTAATTTTGGGGGTGGGGTAAGCTATCAACAGGGCAATGGGCTGCCAACAGCGGACATCTCTGTGCAGAGGGGACAACTTGAAAAGTCTTAAGGTGCTGGTTGGATGTAAGAGATCCCAGAAATGATGGGAAAGAGCTCTCCATAGAACCCATAAAGAAAAAATGTCAACTTGGAATATCTCCCATAACCAGTGGAAGCAGTGTCTCACAAAACTGTCCATTGAATTAATGTTCCTGCTGCTCACCCCTCCTGCTAGCTTCTCCCTTCCCTATGTTAACCTTGGAACAGGTTAAAAAGCAGTCTAGAGAATGGGAGGAAGGAGGAGAGAACAGGCAGAGAAGAAAAGTGTACATGTCTCTTATTGCCGCAAAAGGCAACAGGACTGAAACAGGACTGATCTGGGGAGAGTAGCTTCAACTTCAGAAGAACTTACAAATGTTTGACTATTAAACCAGACTGTTAGGACGTAGTTATTCTGAGGTTCAAAAGGACCAAAGGACGTCTATAAGTGAACAGAAAAATCATCGAACCTACTCTTAGGTCCATTCGAATGGTTGGGAAGAGCTCGTTCCCACAGGAGAAGATGAGTTCTTGACGGATTACAACCCACTTTTCAACATCCCCACTGCATAATACAGCAGGCTGGATGCGTGGAAGCCATCCATGGGATTATTTCCTGATGCCTCGTTTATGCAAGTAAGTCTAGGAAACAGTCCAACATTTCATGATACAGCTTTTGGGGGGAAAATGTAAGAAGTATGTAAATGGCCCAGTTTCTAAGTGTGCTAAGGTTTAGTAAGTTTGTGTTTTGTTTTCCTCCTGGATTTTAAAGATTGAGCAACCCATCTCAGGTGATACAATGGCAACTTCCATCATGACTTTGACCCTCCTACATGTCCTGTCTCTCAGTTACAGCTTTGAAAGCATGAACATAAGCCAGGGTAGAAAGTGGTCTTTGATGGTTTGGAGTGGAGGTGGTGGCACTTGGATACAGGCTGGGGAGAAGTTTTTGTTCTCGGTCTTGCTCTTTTTTTTTTTTTTTTTTTTTTGAGCAGGTTCTCTTTAGGATGTGTTAGGCTTAATGGCAAAAACCTTCTGTAGAGGGAGCTGTTGCCCCTGTATCTTTCAGGTGGACTGCTCAAAGTATGAACTGCAGTGGGAAGAGTCAGAATTGAGGGACAAAGATATATATATATTTTTAAGAGAAACATCGTGTTTAATGGTAAAGCTTAGCACACTCCAGCACCAGGCATGGACTGAAGTCGAAGCAGCAGGGATGGGTAGGTGACCCTTATGGAACCTTACATGGCGAAGAGGATGAGGAAGGCAACCATCAAACAGAAAAGCCCCATAGCCTCAGACAGGGCAAAGCCCAAAATGGCATGGGAGAGGAGCTGCTGTTTGAGAGACAGGTTCCTGGCATAGCCAATGATCAAGCTGCCAAACACTGTCCCAATGCAGCCCTTGAACCAGCCACACCAACTGTGGCAACCCCGACACTGATAAACTTGGCTGCTGTGTCGATGTCCCGGGAGACAACACTGGTCTGGAACTCCCATCGGACCACCTGGCGTGGAGAGCTGCTGTAGGATGGCTCTTTAGATGGGATCTCTGGCCTGCTCAAGAGGAAGGCAGACACAGGCCTGATTACATCCCTGGTACAACTGTGGATCAGAGCCGGAGAAATGAGTAGTGCCCCGGTGGTCTGCATTTTCTCAGTCTCCCAGCTTTAGCTCTAGGTCTCAGCCAACAAGGACATTCCTAAGCAGCCCATTGTTTGAGCCCCTTATTACAAATTCCATCAAAATCCTAAAGGATGGGAAAGAAACAAGATGCTCAAATCTTATGTTATCTTGGAAATCAGGATAAGACAGTAGGATTGATAAAATTAACTGGAGTATATAAAGCTACTTGCAGTGAACCTGTTACAGCCGAGGACCGTGACATCTTGTACATCTTCTGAAATGTATTGACTGGTTTACAAGGTTGGATACTGTCATAGTTTCAAAAGGTCAAAACAGTGCCTAAAACTTCCATTAATGATTAACGGTATTCAATGAGACCAGCGACTAGGGCATGGGGGAAAGAATTTAGGGGAGAGCTGTCCTCCTATAGTGAAGAATGTACCGTTAGGATGTTCATAGAATTGTTTTATGTTGTTCCTAAGGCACAACTAGGAGAAAGAGCTGGCCGTAGATGTTAGTTCAGTGGGCAAGAGCTTTATCACAGCCGTGACTGATAAATGGTGAGCCGCTTTGTGAAGAGGTGAGTTTGTTTTGCCCTAGAAACAATCAAGTGGAATTTAATCATGAGTATTAAAGATTCCTGAATTTAGTACAAGATTATATCCTCATGATCTGAGGTCACATCCTAAGTTTTATGAAATAATTCCTTTAAGACATAGTAAAAATTTATATGGAGCCCCCCCCCACAAGGCTTACTGCGTTTTAAACCACAAAAAATAGCTCCAATAAGAACTTTTCTTTTTAATGCAGAGGAGCTAACTCTGTTTAATAAACTTTCCCTATAAAAATAGAGGTCATTTTTGTTACTTTGGTTGCAAACACTCAATAACATGAAAAGTGAGAGCCTGTATTCAAATGGTGTACCTCTGATGAACATTTAAAGAAATACTTTGTTTCTAGCCTTCCAGATTCAGATTTCTCACTTCACCAAAAAGGAAGTTTCAGTGTTATGGGAATGAGAGTATGTGTGAATGTAGTATAAGTAGATACCACAGACTATCCCCCGTTCAATAGCTTTAATTAAATCAACTAGCGTTTGCACTAAAATGCACTAGTTCCGCAGGTGCTGGGTACTGCTTTAATTAGAATGCAAAATAACAACGACAACATGGGGAAACTCGACCAACTAAGGCCTTAAAATGGTTTGGGAACCATTTTTGCTGAAAATTCAGCCTTGGGCTTGACAGAAGCAAGGAAAACAGCTCAAAGAGTCACTGAGAAAGTCTAGAATTAAAATAAGGGTAAAAAGCTCTTAAATAACCTGTAGAGGAAGCTGTTGTACTATCTATCTTTCAGGTAGATTACTCAAAATCTGTTTCTGAATAACATTTTTTTTCTCTTATTTGTCTACAGAGATCTATAGCTTCTAAGCATAAGCAAATATGTTAATCATTTTCTCATGGTCTAAAAAACAAATACTGAAGTTAATTTGCAACGTGATCATTACAAATTGATTCCTTATTCCATGGAGTACTGCTAAATGTTTTCATACCGGTTGAACTCCCTTTGATTCATATAATTAAATCCTATCTAGAATAAATTATAAATAACATAGTCTGTTCTTTAATGTTCCATGTGGTTATAAAGAAGGCAATCTGAACTTTGATACAGCCCCAGTAAATATTGGCATATTCTCAGTGACTCTGGTGAAATCACTTTCACATCAAGTGACCCCTTGGCACTAAATGTTTACAAATTTCATTAACAGTTTTGCTTTTTGCAATAGCCTGTCCCATTTCTATCTGTATTGTGAAATATTCTGGTAAGTCCTATCTAATTCTAGACTTTTGAAAACTTGATTTATTTTCAGGAAATGTTTATTGCCCCATGTACATCCTCTCTCTCAGTACAGTGAATAATATTCATATATGCAACAGATGAGTTTTGAAGACCTACTCTGTACCAGGTATTGGGTTCAGTATTGAATATATAATGGAGAGCAAAATAGACCTATTTCTGTCCTCGTGGAACTTTCAATCTAGTGGGGAGAGACAATAAGATGCTACCATCTTGGTTAAAAAGTGTATTTTGAATGCTTTAACCACTGTTAGAATATTTCTCTGAAACCATTTTGGTCCCTTATAAAAGCTGTTTGTATACCAGGAGTGATGGCTGTATCCTAAATAACATTGAATCGAATAAATGCTTATATAGAATGCTAGAAACTGCGTTACGTTGCTATTTTCCTATTTTGTTCTGGAGAATCATGAGCTTTCAGAGCTTGTTGGGCATTCTGTATTTTTGGTAATTTCATTCCTTTGGCATTTTCATTTCTATTGTACATCGATAGACTCATCTGTCAGAAAAGGTCAGTATATTTGGAGTGTGTGTGTGTGTGTGTGTTTAACTTAAAAATACGGTTTGTAGTGTTTATTCAAACTAGTCAGATTAGATGTTGATTTCAGGGTAGTGGTTTACTTGAGAAATTGAACACTGCTGGACTGGCTTAGGAAGCTGCCCAACTTTTGGAGCTAAAGAAAACGACTGATTTATTACTGAAAACACTGTCAAAGAAGAAGTGGCAAAATAATACTTTATTTCATTTTTCAGGCTTTTTATGGTTCTTCTTTCTACTGACATTTTTCATCATAAAGCATTGATCTGGTTTTTCATATTGATAATTATTGGAGATAGGTGTGCAGTTTTCTGGGTTTGAGTCAATAGAAAGAAATTCAATCCGTTTATAGATTTATATTTACACACACACACATACATATAAACCTATATATTAATCCATCTAGAGGAAATTAAATGTACCTCTTAGGATGCCATCAGAGGAACAAGTAAAGCTTCATTTTAGACTTTGAAAATTAAAAAGGCAGTAGGAGATACAGGGTCAGTGAGTCACTTGCCCAAAAACTACAATTGCAGTAGAGAATGACCTCATAGACTCATTCAAATTTAACATCCTTGGGTGTTCACCTTGGGCAGTCACCTACATAGATGCTACACTCACCAAAGTCTCAAAAGAGGCATTCTTCACATATCTCATCCCCCCTCACCTTCCCTTCATAGGTTGGGCCTCTTGTTATCTACAAATGATTTTGCAGGGGTGAAGATCAGGGAGCAACTTTCTTTCTCCTACCTTTGGGATGTATGAGAGTGATATCTACTACATCTTGACTTAGAAATTTAGCATGCATTGTGGGACTTGCTTTTTAAGCAAAATAAGAATAAAAAGGTGCTATGCAAGAAACTCTGAAGCCACCAGTACCTAAGGAACTGAAGTCTGATAGTAGAGATAAGCCTATAACACCAATAGTGCTCATTGCCATAGAGGAGATTGAAACAAAGCATTACAAAACCTCAGAATGAAGAGGGTTTTTAGAAAACCTCCTGAAAGAAACTATTACTTGAAGTGGATCATGAATAATGGGCAGGATTTTAACAGGAGTAAATCAATTGGGAGATGTATTTTAAGTGGCGAGAACAACTCGAAGAGAGATCCGAAGTTAGAAAATCACAAATAGTATTTGGGAAAAAATGAGTAGTCCAAAAAGGAAACTGAAATGTGGACTTTAACACATGCTTGAGAGCCAAAGTTTTACTTTTTAGGTAATGGGGTATCCCTTGAAATATATTCCTGTAGGGGAATTCAAGGAATAATCATCTTGAAGATAGTCAATTGTACCTTTTTCATAAGGCTGTCCTATGAACTATGCTAATCTAAGTAAAAATGCTTAGCACCTCTCCTGCCTAATGTGATAAACACCCCATATGAGCCACTTTTTATAACAAAATCCAATGACCTACATTACCAGATATTCTATAAACTTCGATGTGGATATCCCGTGATTTGTTCCAGTCCTTCTTGCAGGTGGTAGGTTAAATTACTTTCTGGTAAGAATATGGAAGTGAAGGTAAAAATAGAAAACTCCCAGAGAGTAGGGAAATGAGTTAACATGTACCCCAGTCATCTCCTGGCCAGCTCTCACTGGATCTGGCAAATAAAATGGTAGCCTGTCAACACTGAGATGTCTTGGCTCAGTGCTCCTTTTCTCTGGGAAGTTTCAACTTGTCACAGGACCCAGAAACCTACTGTACTAGACTTCTATTGCCACTGTAACAAATTACCACAAATTTAATGGTTTAATCAATACAAATTTACTACCTTATAGTGCTGGCAGAGGTCTCTTTGGGCTAAAATCAAAGTGTCAGGAGGACTGTGTTCTTCCTGGAGGCTCAAGGAGATCATCTGTTTCCTTGCCTCTTCCAGCTTCTAGAGGCAGCCTACATTTCTTGGGTCCAGGCCCTCTCCATCTTCAAAGCAAGCAATTTTTATCTCTTTTTCCCCTTAGTCATACCTTCCTCTGACTCTGATCTGATTCTCTTCCACCTTAAAGCACCTTGTGATTACATTGACCCCACCCAGATAACTGTCTTTATTTTTCTATTTGAAAGCTGACTGATTCCTTCTTTTATCTGCAACCTTAATTTCCTTTTGCAATGTAACCTACCCTATTCACTGGTTCTGGGCCTTAGGATGTAGACCTTTCTGGAAGGCCCTTATTCTGCTCACCATATATTCCTATTTAAGTCTCAAGTCACCATCAGGTGGCTCTAAACAGAGACCAGAACTGGAATGGGTTTGTCCCGGACAGCCTGACCCCTGGAACCCTACCAGCACTTGTACCCACTCAAGCTCATCAGTTCATTAATCTCTCATAGTGATCCTGACTTACGTAGTTCATCTTTTGGAGTCCAGTTACCAGATTATCAGGTTTTGTATTGTATCTTAAAATGAATTGATGGGGGAGATATGGGAGGTAGGGATTTGATTAGGAGGCCACTCAATAGTCAGGTGAAGGGAAACAAGGGTCTGGGCAAAGACAGTATGTGGAGATGTAGCAGATACGAGTTAGTGTTCACAGGCCTTGAGCTAGATACATGTAGGAGGGTAAAGGAGGGAAGCGAAAGGGAATACGGAGGAGCTTTCTATAGCAGAAAGTTCCGTATAAGTCTGTGTATTTTGGGTCTGAAATTGGTAGAATGTGGAAATGATTGACTATAGATAGCAACAATGGATACGATAAAATCCAGGAAGTCTCTACGGGATTGGACATAAATAATTCCAAAGTACTGGGAAAGTAGGGAAATTAGAAGACCGAGCCAGATCCGTGGAGTGTGGAGGAGCTAGAGTTTGGATCAGTTACGGATGACCATAGTAGGCAGCATGGATTTTACTTAATTCCCTCTAAACTTGTGCTAGTGAACTGGATTTCTCTCCTGTTCTTAGATTAGTGAAAGATTGTTCAGGTATCTGTCCCGTGAGAGGCACCAAAGCCGTAATTGTGAGCACTGTCTTTGTAAACCTAACTCGTCTCTAAAAATCTGATTCTGCTACTTACTAGCTTAGTTTTCTTAGGTAAGCTACTTACCTCTCCCTCCTACAGATTCTCTCACTTTTAAAATGGTGATAAGAGTACTGAGTTGATCAGGGTGTTATAGTGATGAAATAAATCTATTCAAAAGATCTCGAACATGGGGGAACGTTGTGAATATTGTCTATTTTATTCAGTGCATAGATTCTAAAACCAATGTTTCACAGTGGATACTTTATAAATCTTATTTTTATAATTATCTTACAGAGTTTACTACTTCCAGAATGTCTATTAGGTATTCTAATTGAAATTTCATTTTCCTTAAGTACTCAAAACTACCTTCTGAGATCGGTACTCTAACAATCCTAACTTCGTGACTTTACACAAAAAATCTGTCAAACACATACCACATGGCACGTAGTATTCTAAAACTGGGAATTAAGGGGAAAAAATAAACGATCTCATGGAGTTTAGGGTCTACGTTTTACACTTGTTATAATAAACTAATGAACAGCTGGTGACTGAGTAAGGTGATGAGTACTAAAAAGAAAAGCAGGGTAAGGGGATAGAGAAAAATGATCAGTGCTTTTGGAGATAGGTTGGTCAGGGAAGCCTCTTCTGTCCATGAACTTGGAGCAGACACGTGAAGGAGGTGAGGAAGGGAGCCACGTGGATATCAGGGGGATCAGTGTTCTAAGAGGAAGGGGGAGGTAGTGCAAGCCCTTGGATGCAGAGCAGGTAGTGTGGAGAGAGTGTGGAGGTCTCTGGCTGAAGCAGAGTCAACTGGGCGAAAACAGAGCAGGGTAGCTGTGGGCAGAATAAAGAGGCTAAGTGGCCGTAGATACCCAGGGAGAAGGGTAATCAGTGCCTCTTAAAGATTCTTCATCTCTTTAATCTCACGGCCTTGAAAAGCATGCACACTTCTCCGTACACTGTACACATGGTGATGAGTGCCTACCTGGTGTTACAACTTACAGCAGCGCGGTGTCACATTGCTGTTGATTTCTAGGGAGCTTCACGTTGCCTTTGGTGACGAAGTTAGCTACCTCCCTGACTTCAGCTCCTCCTCCCCCTTCCTGGCTAAGCCTTTTTCATGGTGTGACTCTGGCTGCTTTGTGAACTTGAATCAGGCCGTGCTTGTTCCTAGGACTTTTACACTTCCATTCCTTCAGCTTGAAACACGCTTCTAGATCTTTGCATGGCTGCCTTCTCATCAGGTAGGTCTCCTATCCTAGGTCACCCCCTCAACAACCATTACATAGGTTTGGCAGAGAGGATGTAAAGACCTCTCTGAGAAAATAGGGAAGATATCCACTTCTCCTGCTTTCTGTACAGCTATGTCCCTGAATAAAACTTAGCACAATTTGTTTTTAGTTTGGCTGCTGAGGAAGGGGCAACTTGTAGAGAAGAGAAACAGTGATTCAGTGGTGAGTGGAGAGGTAGGGATAACCCAGATTGTCTAGGGCTGTTCTGACAGGCAAGTGGGAGAAGGAAAACATGCAGCTTACCCACCAACCAAAGGACTTACTGTCTTCCTGCTATTTGATATCCCGTCTAGTGACAATACATATGCTGAGAATGAGCTGCTTAAAGCAAAAAAAAAAAAAAAAAAAAAAAAAAAAAAAAATCATAATAAATATCCTGTTATTGCCAGAGCTCATACAAAATGCAAAGGTTTATTTCCTGCAGCATTATTTCCTCAGTAATCCTGTGGCTGTGTCAGCAGCCTTCCTGCTGCTTTCCTGCAAACAGGGAAAGACACATTTTCGATTTCAGTTCTGAGGAAAGAAGCCGAGTGGAGAGGCAATCGGCACACACAGACTGCTTGCCTCATGGGGTAACTAAAGTGGATGTTTCCTTTTGACTCCATCCAGACTGGCACATGTGGTAAAGCCCTTCTCTCCCAAGATGTACCCGAGGGCTTGTGAACTGAATCTCCAGTGCCATTCGATAGGAGAAGACTGGCCTGACTAGAGCCGATATTCACGTTGAGCTGTAACAGTATCCAACTTAAACCTGACGTTTCCCAAAGAACACTTTCTTCCCCAAAGGCATTTTAGGAATGAGCCCATGTGTTTGGGAAACTGGGCTAAATAAGATTTCTTTCTTATGACTTCTCAGAATCTTTAGGGTAACAAAGACCTTGATTATAAATTGACCAAGAAGGACTGATGTATGGCTTCTTTCTTTCTTTCTATTTTGTTATATTAGTCACCATACAGTACATCCCCAGTTTTTGATGCAATGTTCCATGATTCATTATTTGCATATAACACCCATGTGTTTAGCCATAAAAAACTTTTCCAAGAGGAGTCTTGAATGAAAAACACTTTCAAAAAGGTGTTCTAGATACATGCTATGGATTGTTGGTCCGCTCTCTAGAACTACAACAGGCAGAGAGAACAGCAACCCAAACCCCTCCCCTACCACCCAAGCCTCCTCTCAATTCCTTTAATCTCTGTGCTTTGTTGCTTTCTTCCAGGAGACTGTACACCTAGCTTCCAGGTAAATCGTTGGCTTGGTCCTTTGGGTCATGCTCATGTACTATAGAATAGAGGACTGATGTGTCAGGACTACTGTTCCCAAATATTGGACATGTATTACTTACAAATGTATTTTATATCTTGGGATATCGTCTGGCCTGTGGCACCTAGGTAATCTGACTGAAGTTGATTGGCAAGTTCAGACCTTTAAGGAAGCTGAATTGTAGTTTTTAGCATCCATTTCACCAGAGCGTGAGACGGTGCGAATGATGTTAAGACAGAGGGTGCCGAATACTGTTTTCCAGAGGACATTTGTAATCCTTTGTGGTGAAGCCAATATACACTTCCTGAGTCAGCAGTTCCAAATGACTCCTGCCCCAAACTATGGCGTCCGCATATAATCCCAGTACCTAGCCACTCCTGGATCCTCTGTGTTTTGAAGATCTTGATCTGAATGTATTTCAGTAGGATTTTTCAGGTTCAGATCTTCCCCAGGGAAGCCTTGGGCAAAGGAGTAAGCTGTCAGGGTTTCTTGGGACTTGGCCTATTCAGAAGTCTTGTAAAGGACACCATTTATCTTATTTATATCCCAGACTTCGTAGTCTAACACAAGGACCCATAGCTTGCTTAAGAATCTGTAAGTGAGTAACTTAAAATTTAAAATAACTTCAATGACAAAAGATCAAGGAAAAGTGAATGTAAAAAGAAGGGCAATAAGGTTATTCATGTCACAGTTAGTAACTGACAATTTCTGGGATACACATCTTCTTCTACTGGTTAGATAGGTTACCGACATGGATATTACCCTGTGACTTGGACAAGGCTGTTCACGGAGAACACTAGATGGAAGTTTTAGTTTTCTAAAGCAAGACAAATGCAGATTTCCTTACGAGCATTAAAGAATCAACCAGAAAAGTTAATTGGAACAGAGTATGAATTCTGCAGCTTGGGAACTTCTCATGAAGTCGTATGCTTCACACACTTTAGCTTGTATCACTGGAAAAGGTTTTAAACAGTGCTCAGAGATGAAGATACCATTTGAAGAATATTAATGAAAAATGTAGCTTAATTATTTGATAGTCATGTTTCATATCTACTACATTCTTTCATGTGGGATCTTTTAAAAACTATGGTGCATTTTCAAATATTACACATACACAGAATTCCTGGAAGAGGATCAAGGATCTTAGCTGACTTCATGCATCATTGATACGGTATATTATGCTCTCAAAGACAATAAATCTTTGAAATCTGGGTGGGGAAAATGCTCAGTGACAGATCACAGCTTCCATTTGCGTTATCTTTTAACAACTAAAAAATTTGTAATTTCAAGTGATTCTCTCCAGATCTTGGTTTGCAAAAAAGCAGGAAAGGATAATTGAAAAATTACGGTTTTTTCTTTTATGAGGGTCTTGATTTCTTGACCATTCCAATTCAATGCTATATGCCCCAGTTGAGCTCAGATCGGTGCCTCTTTGAGTCTTCCCTTACTCCTCAACATGTTTACCAACACTGTTCTTCACCTTTTGTAGAACTTTTAAAAATGGTAATGCAAATCAGACTGGTAAGAGTTCTTATAAGTGATCGCACCCCTGGAAGGTCTTACCTCTTTCTAGAGCATGCACAAATGCTACAGCAAGCAGAAGAACCAGGGTCCTCTTCATTTCTCTGCCGGCAAGTTCTGCAGCACCCCGTCTCCTGTACGTGACCCGGTACAAAGTAGCAGCCCAAAGTAACCAATTTCCTTTTACTAAGATTCCTGACTGTGAACTCATCAATTATTAATCTCTACACAGAAGCAAGGGCAGTCATCCTTGGCCCACAAGAGATAAAATAATATCAATCAAGGCAAATAGACACTCTGGGGGAAAATGTAGGAGATTTTAATCATTAACTTTGCCAAACTGCAAAAGAGGGAATTACATAGAACTTTTTTCCCCCCACTGCTGCTTTTTTCTGAAATTTACTTGACGTATTAATTGGCCCATATCCCTTCTCCCCCCACCCCCGCCTTATAGGGTTATGTGTCTTTGGACCCTCCCTACCCTTCTCATATAAAATGGAAACCTGGGGCTTTCTCCCTATTGGTCTGCTTTTCTTTCTTCAAATTTACTACAAATAAAGATTACCTTAAAATATTGAAGACTAGATATTTTGAAGTCCTAAGGTACAAGGGGGCGAGAAGCCAATTTATTACAGTTGCCCAGTTCCATAATCTTAATGTTCCAAAATTTTACTGAAGATGGTGGGATAGTACTTCATGGGCTATATTACACTTTTTGAAGCACTGACATATTGTAATATGTATTTTTAAAGATATTTATTTATGAGAGAGACAGAGTGAGCATGAGAGGGGGAAGCAGACTCTGCACTGAGTGAGGAACCCAAATGTGGGACTCTGTCCCAGGACCCCAAGATGATGACCTGAGCTGAAGTCAGACACTGAACTGACTAAAGCCACCCAGGTGCCCCTATTTTAGTACATATTAAAAATAACCCTTGAAGTGAGGCAAATAACTAGGGTGGTGGTAGTAAATGACTTGCCCCAAATCACAAAAGCTAGTTGCAAATCTTGGACTCCCCAGAGCTCATTAAAGTCCTTTCTGTGGGCGTGCCTGGGTCCTTTGGTTTGTTGTATCTGCCTTAGACTCAGGTCATGATCAGGGTCTTGGGATTGAGCCCTGCGGCGGGGAGGGGGAGGGTTAGGTCCCTGCTCAGTGGGGAGTCTACTTCTCCTTCCTCCTCTGCCCTTTCCCCTGGCTTGTGTTCGTTCTCTCTCTCTCTCTCTCTCTCAAATTTTTAAAAAATATTTCTGTGAATTCTATAAAATTAGTATATTTTGGGATAGTATAGCTTGAGAGCTCACAGTGGTCTTGTGGAATGCAGAAGAGGGAGCATTTTACGGACGAGGGAACCAAGTTCCAGATAGGTTTTGTGCCTTTCCCAGAGAGGCACAGTTATCCTTCATCCCATCATTGGAATCGGGTCAGTGCCTGGGTCTTGCAGTAGCCCTCTTTTCCAGAAACAGGGTCAAGTCAGGATTGGTACACAAGCTCTGAAACCAAATCCTTACTCAGCGCTTATTGGGCCTGTAACCTTGGGAAGTTTTGTCTAAGCCTTATTTTTCTCCTATGCAAAGTGGTGATAACGCAAGTACTGTTGTCACGAAATTGTGAGCTTGATGAAGATAATACATGCACAGGGTTTACTGTAATATCAAACACATGATGACATTAACGTTATCTATTACTGTTGTTAATGTTAGTTATTACTCTTATTCTAGTTTACTTTCTTCACTGGCTCTCCAAACCAAGAAGATCACTGGAACTCAGTGGAATATTTTAAAGCCAGCCCCCTATCCTGGATTTAGGACCATCACAGACAAATGCTGTAGAATTTCAGTATCTGTTTAGCAGCTAAGGATTAATTGCACTGGCAGATTCCATCCAAATCTTAGTAAACTACAATAAGAGGTTACATTTTTAGTCTGATCCTCCATCTGTATTGAAAATAGTGGGGTTTTAGTTTCAGAAAATGGAGCCCAGTTAGTTGGAAAAAGATCTCTGCTTCGATTCTGTTTAGTTACCTAAGGCCAATGGAAATCTATGTGGTAAAGGAGATGAAAAGAGAGTATAAACCTTGCTCGAGGCAGTATGGGAAGATAGTCTTGCGTTTAAGAACCAGCTCTATACTCTTCAAAGATTAACTTTCTGTCTACTAAAAAATCTTCTAAACTTTTCCTTTGGCTAAACTAGGAGTTTACTTTGTAAGTTAATTAAAAAATGTTTTAGTCTTATTGTAAATTATTTGGACATCAACTCCAAATGAGGGCCAAAGAGTTTAAAAATAAAGAAACCCAGAGCTCAGAATAACGGACAGATTCGTTTCCATTTTTAAGATAATACAACATATGTACTCCTATAGTTTTTAATTTAACAGTATTTTAGTCCTCTTTTGATCAGTTCATTCAAAGCTAGAGTATATTGTTTCCCATTAAATTTGCTACAGGGTTTAAGATCAGCCTGTTCTTGCACTTGAAAAAAAAAAAAAGTTATCTCTGCTTTTGCAATAGCCTCTACCATTTCTGTTTAATGACAAACTACATGTAGCAAGAATTGCAACATCTCATTGAGGTGTCCTCTTGAGAAACCTCTACACAAGCTGCCAAATGCATTCTCTTGGTTGAATATCTTTTTCTAACTGAGAATTAGCTCTCACATGTTAATAGCTAAATATATGAAACTTTGCTCCATCGTATTTCTGTAAGTTTCCTTAATCTTTCAAATGTTGATTGCTTACAATGGCTTGAAATCTGGGAAGAAATAATCCTAACTGGCTGAAACGAGAAGTCTCATGTTGCAATGACTGGTACCTCTGAAGTGTTACGGTTGTAGTGATGGCAACTTAAATTTCTTATTGAAATTGATTTTCAAAAAGAATTCTTTATTAAATATTTAAGCAGTAGAATTTTACAGGAGTTGTTTTGCCTGTGAAGAATTGAAATAGTTGGGGCTCTTGGCTGGCTCAGTGGATAGAGCATGCAGCTCTGGATTTCAGGGTTGTAATTTCCTGCCCTATGTTGGGTGTACAGATTACTTAAAAATAAAATCTTAAAAAAAAAAAAAAAAGAATTGAAGTAGTCTTCTCTTTACCTTGCCATTGACTTTAGAAGAAATGTAGGGTTTTTACCTAAGCAGGGCCGGTTCTAGGCAAAATTGTGAGACAAAGCCCATCTCTAGTTCTTTCCCTATTATGTTTTTCTTCTTTTAGTAACTCTTAGAACATATACTCTTTACCAAAGCTGTATTTTGAACACTTCCATGCTGCTATAGGCTGCTTAGAAACTCTTCCATTATAGTGTAACAGCAGAAATTACCT
This sequence comes from Ursus americanus, assembly GCF_024610735.1. Classification (NCBI taxonomy): domain Eukaryota; kingdom Metazoa; phylum Chordata; class Mammalia; order Carnivora; family Ursidae; genus Ursus; species Ursus americanus. The sequence goes on along the minus strand of NC_142134.1, from coordinate 28,534,475 downwards.
TCAAAATGATTTCATTTGCCAGAATGTTCTTCTCATTCGGATTCTCTTTATGCTATTAAAGCGCAGAGTCAGTACCTTGCCCTGATGAATGACGTGATGAGATGGATGGTAGTAGGCATAAAGTATGTATTACCCTTAAAGCTGATGTGCAGAGCAGGAATAGAACATGATCTACATTGCAGGGACCCTTTTTTTTTTTTTTTCAAGATTTTATTTATTTGAGAGAGCTCATGGGCAGGGGGAGGGGCAAAGGGAGAAGGAGAAGCAGACTCCCCACTGAGTGGGGAGCCTGATGTGGGGCTCAATTCCAGGACCCTGAGATCATGACCTGAGCCAAAGTCAGAAGCTTAACTGACTGAGCCACCCAGGCCACCTCTGGTATTTTTTTTTTCCTAATTCTTTTATTTCCAGTATAGTTAACATGTAATGTTATATTAGTTTCAGGTGTACAATATAGTGATTCACACTTCCATACATTACCCAGTACCCATCTCCAGAAATGCACTCCTTAATCCCCATCACCTATTTCACCCATCACCCTACCCACTGTCCCTCTGGTGCTATCAGTTTGTTCTTTATAGTTAAGTCTGTTTCTTGGTTTGTGTCCCCCCCCCCCTTTGCTTGTTTCTTTTTTTTTTTTCTTTTTTTATTTTTTTAAGATTTTATTTATTTATTTATTTATTTATTTATTTATTTATTTATTTGACAGAGAGTGAGACAGCCAGCGAGAGAGGGAACACAAGCAGGGGGAATGGGAGAGGAAGAAGCAGACTCCCAGCGGAAGAGCCTGATGTGGGGCTCGATCCCAGGACCCTGGGATCATGCCCTGAGCTGAAGGCAGATGCTTAACAACTGAGCTGCCCAGGCGCCCCCCCGCTTTGCTTGTTTCTTAAATTCCACATATGAATGAAATCATAGGATATTTGTCTTTCTCTGATTGACTTATTTTGCTCAGCATTATACTCTCTAGCTCTACCCATTTCCTTACAAATGGCTAGAGTTCATTCTTTTTTATGGCTGAATAATATTCCAATGTATACATCACATCTTCTTTATCCGTCTGTCCATGGATTCTTGGGCTGCTTCCATAATCCAGCTATTGTAAATAATGCTGCTATAAACATAGGGGTACATGTATCCCTTTGAATCAGTGTTTTTGTATTTTGGGAGTAAATATCCACTGGTGCGATTACAGGATTGTAGGGTAGTTCTATTTTTAACTTTTCAAGGAAACTCCGTACTGTTTTCCACAGTGGCTTCACCAGTTTACATTCCCACCAACAAGGCAAGAGGGTTCCTTTTTCTCCATATCCTTGCCAACACCTGTTGTTTCTTGTGTTTTTTATTTTACACCTTCTGACAGGTGTAAGGTGATATCTCATTGTAATTTTGATTTGCATTTCCCTGATGAAAGAGACACTCAACATTACTCATCATGTGTCTGGTGGCCATCTGTAGGTCTTCTTTGGAGAAATACCTGTTCATGTCTTCTGCCCATTTTTTATTTTTATTATATTTTTTTGGTGTTGAGTTTTATAAGTTCTTTATATATTTTGGATACTCTTTATTGGATGTGTCATTGGCAAATATTTTCTCCCATTCAGGAGGTTGCCTTTTAGTTTCATTGATTGTTTCCTTTTCTGTGCGAAAGCTTTTTATTTCGATGTAGTCCCAACAGCTTACTTTTGTTTTTATTTTCTTTGCCTCAGGAGCCATATCTGGGAAAATGTTGCTATGGCTAATGTCAGAAACATTTCTGCCTATGCTCTTTTCTAGGATTTTTATGGTTTTGGGTCTCACATTTAGGTCTTTAATCCATTTTAAGTTTTTGTATACGAAAAGTGGTCCAGTTTCATTCTTTTGCATGTAGCTGTCCAGTTTTCCCGACACCATTTGTTGAAGAGACTGTTTTTCCCATTGGTTATTCTTTCCTGCTTTGTCAAAGATTAATTGACCATATAATTGTGGGCTTATTTCTGGGTTTTCTATCTTTTCCATTGATCTATGTGTCTCTGTTTGTGCCAGTACCATACTGTTTTGAACACTACAGCTTTGTAATGTAACTTGAAGTCTAGAATTGATATTTCCAGCTTGGCTTTTTCTTTTTCAAAACTACTTTGGCTATTCTGGTTCTTTTGTGGTTCTACACAAACTTTAGGATTGTTTGTTCTATCTCTGTGAAAAGTGCTGATGGAATTTTGATAGGGATTGCATTAAATGTGTGAATTGCTTTGGGTAGCCTAGACACTTTGACAAGAATCTTTCAATCCGTGAGTGTGGAATGTCTCTCCATTTCTTTATGTCCTCTTCGATTTCTTTCATCAGTGTTTTATAGTTTTCAGAGTATGGGTCTGTCATTGTTTTGTTTAGGTTTATTCCTAGGTATATTATAGTTTTTGGTGCAGTTGTAAGTGGGATTTTCTTAACTTCTCTGCTGCTTCATTATTGGTGTATAGAAATGCAACAGATTTCTGTACATTGATTTTTATCCCGTGACTTGGCTGAATTTATCAATTCTAGTAGGTTTTTTTTTGGTGGAGTCTTTCGGGTTTTCTATATGTAGTATGGTGTCATCTGTGAATAGTGAAAGTTTTACTTCTTCCTCACTGATTTGGATGCCTTTTATTTCTTTTTGTTGTCTGATTGCTGTGACTGGGACTTCCAGTACTGTGTTGAACAAAAGTGGTGAGAGTGGGCATCCTTGTTTTGTACCTGAACTTAGAGGGGAAGCTCTCTGTTTTTCCTGCAGGGTATTCTTTATAGCCCAACCATTTTTCTGTTCTTGACTTCCATGAGAAATCCCAATATTCTTATAATTTCTCTTTTTATCTAACTTTATTCAGGCTGCAGTTCCCTCATTTGCAATTAAAGGCTTTCTAAATAACATACGTTAGACCAATCTTCCTTCTGTTGCTATCTTTTGTCTAAAATGTACATGAGACCATATTAGTGCCTCCCTACTCATAAACCTTAGTTAATTGCCTGTGTTTAAAGTTCATGACTACATCTTATGCACTCCTGAAAGGTTCTCTTTGCCTCACATAATAAAATTTAGTATAGCTGAACTGCTTGTGGTTCACTGAACACATGGCATTGCTGGGTCTCCAAAGGTCTTTGTTTCCATGTTTTTCCTTGAAAGAGCTCTTACTCTATTTTGTGTCTGCTCTCTCAGTTTTCAGTAGAAGAAGCCACTTATTTAACATATATTTAATTCATACCACTTTTTGCCAGGTATCATGCAAAGCTATTGGTGTTACCATGGCTTGTAGACCTCTATGGTCCTCATGGACCTTCTAATCTAGTTAGGAAGGCAGATGATGAAAACTAGCAAATGTGTTGAGTGGCGAGTATGTGGAGAATGCAGAAGAGATCAGAGTAGATACAGGGAGGCCAGTTTGAAGCTGCTTCAGGAGTCCAGGCAAAAGGTGACCATTGCTTGGCCTGTGGTACTGGCAACAGGATGGGGAGACTCTATTTAGGAGACAGAATCAGGGGTGATTGACCAGATGTTGGAAGGGAGAAAAAGTCAGAGGTGAGCTCCCAGGTTTCTGGCCTAAGTAAGTAAGTGACAATTAATGCCATTTTCTATGATAGGATACACTGGAGGAGATAGTTTGGGGAAGGTGCTGTGTTAGGAGGAACTCTGAGTAGGCACATGGATCACTACTCCGGAGTACAGAAGAGACATGAATTTCCAGGCTGCACTGAGTCTTCCTGCACTGTGCTCTATTCACCCGCAGTGCTCTTACTCTAGCTGAGACTTGTTCATCTAAGTGTTCACAACAGCTAGCACAGAAACTCACCATTGTAAATCCTCAATAACAGTGCAATGGAGCAATTTAAATATCTAGTGAGGTTGCCAACCCTGTGTTTAAAATTAAAGACTATGATAGAACTCTATAAATTGTTTTTGCTCATTGAAATACAGGTAAAATATGAACAAGTCAAATCATCTAAATTTTACTTGTATTTTCATGCAAATCTACAAATGACTCATTTTGTATTTTAACAAGAGGCTATTATATATTCTACAGAGTATAAGAGAATACAGAGTATTAGAAAATCTCACAATACATATGGGTTTATTAAGCAAGATGGCTTCATTTATTTTAAAAGGAAATTTTGTGTTGAAATTAGAGATAAATTAACTTCTACCATGGTTCTGTGTACTAAGTCTGTAGTTTAAGAAGTCTTATATACATTGGAAAATAATCATAACTTTCCCAAGAACAATGTTCACAAAGAAATAACCTCACTGAAGAGAACATCAGATATTTAAGAGAAATGCTTATTTAGACTAGAAGTAATCAATTTTGTCTTCTGCATGGAAAAGCAAAGATAAAGAAAATGGAATTTAAAATCTAGGAACAAAGTTCATCTGAGATTGCCTCAACCTTAGATAAGTAGCTACAACTCTGTGTGCCTCTGTTACTCAGTGGAATGAGCAATTCTGTGGTCACCACTGCTTTGGCTATAGTTCTAACTAGGGAACTGCCAGCCAATGGAAAGAAGACGGTTTCTTTAGTAAATGGACAGCTATATGCAGAAGAATGAAACTTGGCCATTCTCTTACACCTTACACAAAGGTAAACTCTAAATGGATGAAAGACCTCACTGTAAGATAGGAACCCATCAAAATAATAGAGGAGAACATAGGCAGTAACCTCTTCGACATCGGCCACAGCAACTTCTTTCAAGACATGTCTCCAAAGGCAAGGGAAATAAAAATGAAAATGAACTTTTGGGACTTCATCAAGATAGAAAGCTTCTGCTCTGCAAAGGAAACAGTCAACAAAACAAAGAGGCAACCCACAGAATGGGAGAAGATATTTGCAAATGACACTACAGATAAAAGGTGGGTATCCATGATCTATAAAGAACTTCTCAAACTCAACACCCAAAAAACAATCAAGTCAAAAAATGGGCAGAAGACATGAACAGACACTTCTCCGAAGATATACGAGTGGCTAACAAACACATGAAAAAGTTTTCAATGTCATTAGCCATCAGGGAAATTCAAACCAAAACCACACTGAGATACCACCTTACGCCAGTTAGAATGGCAAAAATTGACAAGGCAAGAAACAACAAATGTTGGAGAGGTTGTGGAGACAGGGGAACACTCTTACACTGTTGGTGGGAATGCAAGTTGGCACGGCCACTTTGGAAAACAGTGTGGAGGTTCCTCAAAAAGCTAAAAATAGAGCTGTCCTATGACTCAGCAATTACACTACTGGGTATTTACCCCAAAGGTACAGATGTAGTGAAAAGGGGCACCTGCACCCCAATGTTCATAGCAGCAATGTCCACAATAGCCAAACTGTGGAAGGAACCAAGATGCCCTTTAACAGACAAATGGATAAAGAAGATGTGGTCCATATATACATGATGGAATATTACTCAGCCATCAGAAAGAATGATTACCCAACATTTGCATCAACATGGATGGAACTGGAGGAGATTATGCTAAGTGAAATAAGTCAAGCAGAGAAAGTCAATTATCGTATAGTTTCACTTATTTGTGGAATGTAAGGAATAGTGTGGAGGACATTAGAAGAAGGAAGGGAAAAATGAAGGGGGGGGAAATCGGAGGGGGAGACAAACCACGAGAGACTATGGACTCCGGGAAACAAACTGAGGGTTTTAGAGGGGCATAGGGGTGGGAGGATGTGTTAGCCCAGTGACGGGTATTAAGGAGGGCACGTATTGCATGGAGCCCTAGGTGTTGAAAGCAAACAATGAATCATGGAACACTACATCAAAAACTAATGATGTACTATATGGTGACTAATGTAACATAAAAAAAAAAGAAAGAAATCTTTTTAAAAAAATGAAAAAATAAGCCCTTTTATAGTAAAATATCTATCGTAAACAGTACAGATTGATGTGCCCCAAATGTACATATTTCTTTTCCACATTTTTAAATGCTTTCTAAGAAAAGAATGAAGTCTTCAAAAATAGAATATGTGTCAATATTCATAGCATGTTCATTAAGGGATTCTAATGTTGCCTTCCAGGCATTCTCTAATAAGCAGGACTCTAAAGAGGCAAGGCTGGCAATTTGACTAAGTGAAATTCATATTTAAATTGGATTACACAGGCTTAATGTTTCCAGGGTCATATTGTAACAATTAAAAGATAACGTATTTTCCCCAAGTAGAATCTATTAGGTTATCTTGGTTTTCATGAATTTCTTTTTAGGGGGGCTATAATGTCGAGAAATAGGAAACTTTTGAGAAACCAATTATAATAGGCAGAATGTAGGCATACCTCTGAGACATTATGGGTTTGTTTCCAGACCCACATCCCAATAAAGCAAATATCAGAATAAGACAAGTCAAATAAGTTCCTCGCAAAGCTTAGAAGAGTAATGTTTACATTATAGTGTAGTCTGTTAAGTGTAGAATAGCATTATGTCTAAAAAATGTACATACCTTAACTAAAACATACTTTATTGCTAAAAAATGCTAACCATCTGAGCTTTCAGCAGGTTATAATCACTGATCATAGCTCACCACAACAAATATAATGATAATGAAAAAGTTTGAAATTGGTGATTATGAGAAATACCAAAATGTGGCACAGAGACACAAAGTGAGAAAATGCCATTTGAAAAATGGGACTGATAGAGTTGCTTGATGCAGGGTTGCCACAAACCTTCAATTTGTGTTTACAGAAAACCAAAAACAGCATCTGTGAAGCTCGGTAAAACAAAGCTTAATAAAACAATGTATGGGGGACTTCAGCGAGATAAAAAGCTTCTGCACAGCCAAGGAAACAGTCAAAAAAACTAAGAGGCAGCCCACGGAATGGGAGAAGATATTTGCAAATGACACTACAGATAAAAGACTGGTATCCAAGATCTACAAAGAACTTCTCAAACTCAATACATGAGAAACAAATAAATCATAAAATGGGCAGAAGATATGAACACTTTTCCAATGATATACAAATGGCTAACAGACACATGAAAAAATGTTCAAAATCATTAGCCATCAGGGAAATTCAAATCAAAACCACACTGAGATACCACCTTACGCCAGTTAGAATGGCAAAAATTGACAAAGCAAGAAACAACAATTGTTGGAGAGGATGTGGAGAAGGGGGATCCCTCCTACATTGTTGGTGGGAATGCAAGTTGGTACAGCCACTCTGGAAAACAGTGTAGAGGTCCCTTAAAAAGTTAAAAATTGAGCTACCCTATGATCCAGCCATTGCACTACTGGGTATTTACCCCAAAGATACAGATGTAGTGAAGAGAAGGGCCATATACACCCCAATGTTCATAGCAGCATTGTCCACAATAGCTAAATCGTGGAAGGTACCGAGATGCCCTTCAACAGGTGACTGGATTAAGAAGATGTGGTCCATATATACAATGGAATATTACTCAGCTATCAGAAAGAACGATTTCTCAACATTTGCTGCATCATGGACGGCACTGGAGGAGATAATGCTAAGTGAAACAAGTCAACCAAATTATCATATGGTTTCTCTCATCTATGGAACATAAGAACTAGGAAGATCAGTAGGGGAAGGAAGGGATAAAGAAAGGGGGGGTAATCAAAAGGGGGAATGAAGCATGAGAGACTATGGACTCTGAGAAACAAACTGAGGGCTTCAGAGGGGAGGGGGTGGGGGAATGGGATAGGCTGGTGATGGGTAATAAGGAGGGCATGTATTGCATGGTGCACTGGGTGTTATACGCAACTAATGAATCATCAAACTTTACATCAAAAAACCAGGGATGTACTGTATGCTAACATAATAAAATATTATAAAAAAAATGTATGGGGGGGGGCATGCCTGGGTGACTCAGTTAAGCATCTGCCTTTGGCTCAGGTTCTGTTCCCAGGGACCTGGGATGGAGCCCAGTGTTGTCAGGCTCCCTGCTCAGTGGGGAGCTTGCTTCTCCCTTTCCTGTTCCCCCTGCTTGTGCTTGCATGCTCTATCTGTCCAATAAATAAAATCTTTAAAAATAAATAAAACACAGTATGCCTATAATGCTCCTTTCTCTATCTCCCCACCGCAACGATGCTCACATCCTAATCCTTGGAACCTGTGAACAGGTTATGCTGCATGGGAAGGGGATTTTAAGGTTGTGAATCAGATTACTGTAAAATAAGCAGACTATCTGGGTGGGCCCAATGGATTCACGAAAGTCCCTTAAACATGGAAGAATAAGGCAGAAGGTTAGAAAAGATTAGGAAGAGATGTGAGGAGGAAAGCAGAGATTGGAATGATGTGATTGTTGACTTTCAAAATGGAAAGAGCACATGAGCCCCAAAATGCAAGAAATCAAGGGTGTTACCATCTTCGGTTCTGAGAACTTTTCTATATAGACTTATAATTATTACTTCTGATAAATTACCCCTTTCTCAGTATGTCCTTCTTTATGTAATACTTTGTCTTGAAGTCTCTTTTGTTTCATGTTAATATAGCCATGACATCTTTCTTATACTTACTCTTTACATGGTTTATCTTTTCCATGTTTTTACTTGGAAACTATTTGTGTCTTTGTATTTAAAGTGACTCTCTTGGAAAAGGCATTTAGTTACATACTTTTTTAAAAAAAATTAAGACATATCTTCCTTTTAATTGGGGTGTTTAGTTCATTTGTTATTGACATGATTGAGTTTGAATCTACCATCTTATTTGTTTCGTGTGCTTGAATGCATTTTTCATTTTTCTCTTTGATATTTGTTCTGTTTTTGCCTCTTTCATGTCAGCTTAATATTTTTATCATTAAGCTTCTTAGCTATTTTATTTTTTAGTGGTTGCTCTAGGACTAACATTATCTTTAATATATCAAAGCTTATTGGTTTTACATCTGACACTTCACACTTCCCATTTATCTCTGATAGTTCTTATTTCCCACTTTGCGACTTCTCATTTCATATTTTCACTTTCCATTTCATACATTTAGAAGCTTACTCAGTATAATACCATTTACCCATACCACCTTTATTACTATTTTTGTCATACTTTATATTTGTTCCTGTTTTATAAGGCTTTCTTTCGAAGTTATTCTTCTTGCCTTATTTAGCACTTTAAACCTGTTTCTCATTAACTTCTTATAAGTAGTCAGCCGTAGTTTTTGCTGCTATCTGGTAAATGGTGTGTCTGATTGCTGTCAGTATTAGAATTTAGCCTTTAGTTTTCACTAGCCTTTGCACCCAGTGTGGTTCGTTTGTTTGTTTCTTTCTTTCTTTCTTTCTTTCTTTCTTTCTTTCTTTCTTTCTTTCTTTCTTTCTTTCTCTCTTTCTCTCTTTCTCTCTTTCTCTCTTCTCTCTCTTTCTCTCTTTCTCTCTCTTCTCTCTTTCTCTCTTTCTCTCTTTCTCTCTTTCTCTCTCTCTCTCTCTCTCTCTCTTTCTCTTTCTCTTTCTCTTTCTTTTCTTTCTTTCTTTCTTTTTTTAAGATTTTTTTTATTTATTTGAGAGAGAGAGCCAGAGCATGAGCTGGGAGCTGGAGGCAGAGGGAGGGGAGAAGGAGACACCCCACTAAGCAGGGAGCCCAACATGGAGCTCCTTGCCAGGCCCCTGGGATCATGACCTGAGCTGAAGGCAGATGCTGAACCCACTGAGCCACCCAGGCGTCCCCCGTGTGGTTCTTTTTAAATCTCTGAATATTTCATTGAACTTACATCTGCAAATCAATGTTTTTCATCAAACTTGTGAAATGTTTGACCATTATTTTTGAAAGACTTTTCTGCCCTTCTCTTTTCTCTGGGACTATAATCACACATGCTCCTAGTGGTGTGTTAGGGTATCTGATGTTATCCCAAAGCATATGTCCCCGAGGTTCTAGTCAGCTTTTTTAACCTTTGTTCTCTCTCTTCCTCAGTTTGGATAATTCTAATTCATTAGCCTCAGGCTCATTACTCTTTTATCTCCAATCTCATTTAAAGAATTTAGCATTTTTTTCAGTTTTAAAATTTCTTTTTATAGTTTCTATTTTGCTACCAAGTTCCTTCGTTTACTTAAGACCATGTTTGCTTTTAATTCTTTAAGCATATTCTTTGAATCTTCCTTCATATTAATATAAGCTGCTTAGTAGTCTGTATACTAAGTGGTCTGTGTGGGCCATCTCAGAGTTGGTTTCTATTGACTGATTTTTATCTGGATTACCAGTGACATTTTTCTGTTTCTTTCCATATGTAGTAACTTTTTCACTACATACTGGACCAAAAAAACCCCAAGAACTAAAACCCTGCATTCCATTATATTCCTATAAAGATTTGACCTTTTTTTCAGCTGGCACTTCAGTTACTGGCTAACTTCATCTTAAACCCGTGTGAGCTTAATCTTGTCTTGTCTTAGGGTGGATGAGTGAAAAGCACAAAGTGTTTCCCAAGCCCCTATAACTTGGAAGGACTGAACCCCTCCAAGCTCTGTCTTTTATTGCTCTTGTAAGGACTTGGACATTAGGCTCTGTACAGGTGGGTCTGGAGTAGACCGTACTCTCCAATGAGGTCTGTATATCTAGAGGGTAGTCTTTTTAGCTCTTCTCTGGGTGTTTTGATGTTTAAAAAGGTGGTGATGAAGTCTTTCCACTAGCGGGGTGTGGGACCTGGAAGGTTCTAGCACTGCTTGACCTTTATTCTCTTTTCCCTTCTCAACACAGTAGCCACAGTTTGGTAAGCCTCATATATTCTTTTTTAATGGCAAAATTACTGAGATGTAATCTAAATTCCATAATGTTCATCTGATTAAGGTATAAGATTGAATTGTTTTTAGTATAGTCAGGCAACCATCACCATATCCAATTTTAGAACGTTTTCAGCACCCCAAAGAAGAAACCTTGTAGTTCCTTTGGTATGACAGTATGAGGAACACCATGGACTTGCTCCCCCAGGGAAACTAGTGAAAGTCTCTGGAAATGGTTCTACGGGTATATAACAAATGAAGAACCTTTTTTCCCCCCCCAAGGAAATCTAAAGTTGGTAAGGAAAGTGACAGTCTGTGGTATTTGAAATAAGACCCACTCACTCTTCACACCCAGGTCAGGAAGACGAGTATAACTAAATACATAGGGCTCCCTTTCCCCTCATCTCTCAGTTGGTAGGGCTCCCCACCAGAGGGCCAGGATGTCAGCATTTCTCCTCCTACCTTTATCTGCCTGTTACTGAGGCTAAGCTCCAGGTATGGCTGAAAAGTAAGTGCCCCTTTTCTGCCCAGCTCCCACTCATGGGATATAGATTCAACCTTGGGCATGGCATCACTGAGGAAACTTGAACCCTAACTGCCCTTGCTTTCGCTTGTGGGCGGGAGGTCAAGGACAAGAGAGACACACCAAGGAGACCCGGGGCTGATGTCTGTTCCCTCCACTGAGTGCTCAGTTATATTTCACTATTAATTTCTTAGGAGAAAGTATGGGGGTAATCTTCATGATAATGAAGGTATGACACCAGAATAACAAAAGAGAAAACAGATAAACGGACTTCATCAAAACTAATGTCATTTGTAGTACAAGGGTTTTTACCAAGAGCTTGAAAAGACAACCCTTAGAGTAGGAAAAAATATTTGCAAATCATATCTGATAAGGGTCTTGTATCCAAAATATATAGAAAGAACTCTTACAACTCAACAACAAAAGACAACTGAGTTTTAAAAGGGGAGGGGGAGCAGATAAAGAATCTGAATAGACATGTCTCCAAGGAAAGTATATAAGCTGCCAATAAGCACATCAAAGATGCTCGACTTCATCAGTCATCAGGGAAATGCAAACCAAAACCACAGTAAGGCACCACTTCATACCCACTTGGATGACTACAATATCAAAGTTGGATAATTGTTGATAAGGGTTTTAATTTCTCCACATTCTCAACTGCTTGTGGGGGATATAAAATGGTGCAGCCACTTTGAAAAATGGTCTGGGAATTCCTCAAATGGTTAAACATAGTTACTATGTGACCCAGGAGTTCCACTCCTGGATTTCTTCCCAAGAGAAATGAAAACTTATGTCTATACAAAAACTTTTAAACATTTATAGCAGCACAACTCATAATAGCCAAATAGTACAAATAACTCAATGGTGGAAACAACTCAATTGCCCATCAGCTGATGAATGGGGTAAACAAAATGTGATATATCCATACAGAATACTGGGAATGAAGTATGGATACATGCTTAACGTGGATGAACCTTGAAACCCTTATGCTAAATGACCACCTATTACATGATTGTATTCATGTGAAATATTCAGAATAAGCAAAACTATGGAGACAAAATAGCTTAGTGGTTGCCTAGGTTTAGGGAAATGGGGGAATCAGTGGGGTGATAGCTAAAGGGTAGAGCCTTTCTTTTCTTTTTTTTTTTTCCTTAAGATTTACTTATTTTAGAAAATGCATATGCACACAGATGGAGGGGAGTGAATCTTAAGCAGATCTTAAGAGAATCTTAAGCAGATTCTCCGCTGAGTGTGGTGCCTGAGGCTGGGCTTGATCCCACGACCCCAAGATCATGACCTGAGCTGAAACCAAGAGTTGGTCGCTCAACCAGCTGAGCCACCCAGGCATCCCACTGTTTCTTTTTGAGGTGATGAAAAGGTTCTAAAATTGACTGTGCTGATGATTGCATGTATCTGTGGATAAACTAATATTTTAAATAGATGAACTGCATGGTGTGTGAATTTTATTTTAATAAAGCTGATATATCAAAAAGAAAAATTATAAGCAAGGCTTATATGTGTTTGCCCTGTGCATGAACAGCCCAGTCTTTGTCCTAGATCATACGGGGAAGCTCATAGTCTCCTGAGCACATTTCCTGCCTCCATGCGTATTCTCCACCACCACCCCCATTCCCTGTGCTGCAAATTCCTCAGTTCAGTGGGACCACTGTGCTCTGCATGGATTGCAGCTTGTTACAGTTGAGGTCAGCACATTTTCTACAAATAGAGAGCCAGGGAAACCTTGGGGCTTACCTTCTGAGGTTCCTCATTCAGAGGGATTCAAACTTAACTATTGTCTAATGCCTGAAAGTGGGTACCTCATTAATGGTTTCTTAGAGCAGGAACTCTAGTGTGGTATTTGATTTTCCTGTTATTCCTTCATACCTCGAAGAGGAAATGCTCTTTACACATAAACAGTTACAAATACCTAAAATATAAGAGCTTTGCCTATAAGTGTTGACAATAATTATTTAAGAATATCACTGTCATATTTTTAAATGATTAGTCTTTAATTTTTAGGTATTTGTATTCAACTTTCCCATAACTTCATGGTAGTTTCTTCTTTTTACCTGTTCTCAAAGTTGATTTTCAGATGAAAATTAATCTTAGATTAGAAAAACTAAGTGTTTGAAAATACCAACTTAATTTTTAATTTGTAGAAGTGAGCAAAATATTTTTTTGAACTAATTGATTTTATTGTAGTCTTGAATAACGCCTTTCTTTGGAAAGTAGATTTTATTTGTCTTGACTAAGTATTGGATATAAGCCTTTATTGTAAACCTCCACACACTTAATTATTTTTCACTCTTACCTCTTCCAATGAACACGTCACTGTTTCAAAAGTCTTAGGTTCTCTAGTGCTTTTAAATATTGCAATTAATGTTTGTTTGAAGTTTGGGATATATATATATAATTTACTTTCTAGCATTATTCACATGCAAGGTCACGTTGGCATTCTGCATACAGCCGTGCCTACACTGATTAGGTTAGGTCAATATGTTCTTTAACAGAAAAACAAGACCCTTAGCGTAGTCTAATTAGCACTTGAGAAGTTACAGGGAATTAAAAAATCAAACCGTACAGAACTGTCAAGTTGCTTTCACATTGCTTTTCTCATCCTTGATATCCCAGAGTTTAATTAGTGCTGTTCAGACGTCCTTTTGATTGAATTGATTGGATAGCAGCCAAATTGCGGCCCAGGTTAGTGAAACCAGCATTTGGAATACTCAGATGTGGGACTAAGATGGAAAGATCTGACGAACCCAGTTTGATGTCATACCTGAACTCTAATTTGGTTGAGGATAAAAGGCACTAGCAAAGAAAAGTTTTTTTTTTTTTTAAAAGATTTTATTTATTTATGTGACAGAGAGACAGCCAGCGAGAGAGGGAACACAGCAGGGGGAGTGGGAGAGGAAGAAGCAGGCTCCTAGCAGAGGAGCCCGATGTGGGACTCGATCCCGGTACGCCGGGATCACGCCCTGAGCCGAAGGCAGACGCTTTAACGACTGCGCTACCCAGGCGCCCCAAGAAAAGTTTTCTAGTAACAGAAATTTATTCTCATTCTATTTCCAAACCAATCTGTTTTGTTTTGTTTTGTTTTTTTTAGGCATCTGATTACCTATTAGAAAGTTCCCTTCTGATTTCACATCAAATATGGAGACTTTCAACAGGTTAATGTGTAATGAATGGTGATAAATTACCTATTTCTGTTCTGCTTTATTCAAAGTACTGCCATGTGAATTCTTTATGAGATGTGCTCTGAAAAAGGAGTCCAGTTAAACATAAAGGAATATGCAGGATACAAACACTGGCTATTTCTGTTATTCTATTTTTTTTGTTCCCTTCAGATATCAGGACTCCATTCCCCCAAATAAAATTTGGTGTAAAATCATAGCTCTTAAAAAGCAAACAAAAAACCAACCTTTGACATATGAGTGAATATAGATAAGTGCTGACACCAGCCATATCATATGCTTCAATGGCGTTACAGGTTGTAAATCACTTTCCTATACTTACTTCATTTGCTCTGGACAACAGTTTATGCATTGGTAGTCAGATTATAAATAACTTTACAAAAAAGAAAGCTGAGGCTCAGAGTAGCAATGGTACTTGAAATTCTTTGAGGTTAAAATACAAAACTTGACTCCAGACCAGAGAGCTTCTTGCTAATTGGATTAGTCCAGATCATCACCATTGGCGGATGAGATAGATGGCTTTCTGCTGATGGAGTAAGCAATGTCTTAGAACAGTGCAAAGAGCATGAACTTTGGTTGTTATAGACAAAGAGTTGTGTGCAAGCTTTACTAATAACCTTGATTAATACAATAATACAAGTTGAATGATAACAGCTAAAATGGAAAAATTAAGACATCTGACCAAACCTAAACATTTGAATTCAAAACACATAATATTACTTCTGTTTTTTAGACTACATCATTTTCCAATCATGGCTAATTTATAAGGAGTGTTTAAGTTTTTGATTCTACAAACATTGACTGATATAACAAGTCAGAGGAAGAAATAAAAAAAAACCACCTTTTTAACTTCTAGTCATGTGGCAAAATAATAACCTATTATTCCTAACATACTGTTATATTGTTAATTATAGTAATTTGACTAGCATTAGTAACACATTACTTCATTCAAAGAAACTTTTATTGATCCAGGCACTGTTCTAAACAGGGTAAGATCAAATTCAGACAAAAATATTCGCCTTCATGGAATGTAATTCTAGCGGAATAGAAAAGATAATTACATTTTAATAAATAGTTACATGTTAGATAGTGATAATTGTTTTCTGATGTGAAAGTTTTTAGTGAACCCTCTTCATGCAGATAATTTACACTGGGAGAAACCTGGGGAGCCCAAGTCCTTTTAAATTGTTTGTGGCAGGGCGCCTGAGTGGCTCAGTTAAGTGTCTGACTCTTGATTGCAGCTCAGGTCATGATCTCAGGGTTGTGAGTTCAAGCCCTGTGTTGGGCTAAAGAAAGAAAAATTGTGTGTGGCATATCTATTCTGGTATGCAGTCTTCTAGTAGATACAAATATATAATTTTAAGGGTGTTTGAGCCACTATAACCCAAGATAATTTGTTTTATAATGAGTGGCCCATCTTAATACCATTTGTTGTTTAAAGCTTCGTATCTTTTTTATTAAAAACATCACTGAATACCAAGGAGAATTAAACTTGAGATTCTGCTGTGTTCATTTTTACCTTGAAGTCAATAAAAAATATTTCTAACTTAATCACACAAATAAAAAGTAGAACAGCTATGGGCAACAAAAAAATCACACAGGGATTGTGCAGCATACAGAACAACAGGGGATTACCACAAAGTGTATAAACAACAAGCAACCCCTCTTTCTTGGAGAGATGAGAGGGTGCTACTAGTAGGAGAAAACACTTAACCATTTTCTCTTGCTATTAACTTCCTTCTTTCATCTGTTGTATAGCCTTCATAATGTACTATCTATGATGTGTACAATATTTAAGAAATTGACATTTTCAGAGTTATCTAAAAGAAGGGTCGTTCTATGCATTGGTAGGCAGAACGTTGTGTGTTAACTTCACAAATAAGGAATCTGGAATTCTTACTAAGATTACTGATTCGTAATATAACTGGAGAAGTGGTGAGGATTATTCTCAAAGACAATTTTCCTTTTAATTATCAACTCATGTTTTGGGTCATTCTTAAATTTATTCTGAAGTTGTCAAATGCCAATAAAATCTATTGGCATTTAAATAACTTCCCAATGAGCTAACCAAGAAATTCTCAAGACTGTATAGACACTTACTAGTAATATCTCTATACTGTAGCTATCTATGTGGTCTCATTGTTCATTGCTCAGTAACCTGGCCTGGCTAGATTAATTAATAAAAGTGATTTTCACAATTTTTTTGGGGGGGAGTGATCAATATTGTAAAAGAAAAAAAAAGTAGGTTCATATGCATGCTACTAAAAATGTTAACATGAAGTGAGCTTAACTTTTCTCTGTTAGCACCCTCTCCCCTCAAATGCTATGCTCAACAGTTTACATCAATTTCCTCATTTAATCTTTATGACAGTAATGAAGTAAGTCCTCATTCTTTTTTATAGATCAGAAAATTGTGCTTTAGAGAGTTTTCTAGTAAGCAAGCAGACTCTGATGATCAAGTCAAGTATTTTGACCCAGAATTACCCCTCAACCAGTGCTCTACTATCAACAAGCAAGCAGTGACTTACTACCACTGCTACTTTCAATTGTATTTAGCACTTGTCTGACTATCGAAATGCAATTTCACTTAACCGAATTAAGAGTAGTATAGCAGTAGAAGATATTGATACCTTTTTTGATAGTTAAAAAGGGTCTGCATACTTGAAGTTGGAAGCCATAATAGTATAAATTGGCAGTATTTTGGGGTCCCTGGCTCAGAACTTAAGCCTTTAGTACTATTCTCATGAAAAATTCTTTATGGCCATAGTTTCGTCATAACTGGCCATCTTAGATGGGCAGGCTTTTGTCTTAAAAGGGAGAAATTGGAGCATAGTAATGGGAATGGCAACTCAAATCATTTGCAAAATGAAATGAATTGTGAAATATTTCCACGTGAAAGGCAGCTCTTTATAATCGAGAGCAAGCTGAAACCTTATTATCTTCCTCTTTCTGTCTCCCTCTCTGTAAATCCACAAAACACTTGAAAATATACGTATGAGGTAGGGCTCTGGAGAAAGCTGTGTGGCACTTGGGTTATGGTAGACCAGCACATCACTTTGCTATCAGAGAGAGCAGAGCATACTTCTCAAAACCACAATGGAACCTGACTACATATGCGTCCCTTGGTGAGCTGCCTTAAGCTCTACTTCATCTCAAGTATCTTTCATGCTAACTTGGGTTAAAGAACAGTCACTGAGTCATTTAATTTCTCATGTTCTGTAAGTATGGATTGATTGAGCCTATAGGAAGGTGAGTCTGCCTTTTGCAGAGCTCTGTTTGCTCTTAAGACATGATGGATACTGAGTGCCTGATAATATGTATTTTATGAAGCATTATCAAAAGTTTCAGTGCACTGTTACTTAAGAGGAGTCCTCTATACGTATAGTAGGTTTCAAATTTTCTTCCATTTCCAATGCAGTGATAAGCAGCAGTGTTCACTTATTCTTTTAACCATTTACTCAACAGATATTTGAGCACTTACTATGAGAAGTAAGACACATCCTGTCCTTGGCCTCGTGGAGTGCGAGACGGTGCTCCTAAATATGTATTTAATGGGGTCTATGGTACACCACACTGGTGTCTACCAGGATTTCCAGACTTTCTTTCCTACCAGGAACGTGGCAGGCTCTGCTTGTGCCTTACCTCATACCCTCTCAGCCCATTCCCACCACCCCCCACCACCTCAGACATTGCTGTAAAGAGTTGGTGTGGGCGGGTATAGCCTGACAACACTTCATTTCAGCTACATCGGAGACTTCATTTTCTACCTCTGCGCTTCTCTGGCATACCTGCATGGGTCACCTGTGAAAATCCTCGGTCATCGCGATGAATGTTCAAAGCTGGGAGGATGAGGTAGTTATCATCCCATGAGATAGGCAAGACAATGGGGACAGGAGTTGGTAGATAAATACTACTCTTTTCTATCCATAGGCAGAGAATTTTAGGGATCTTAATGGTTTCTCTGAGGGAACCATTCTTGAGGCTGAGCATATCCCAAAATACGTATATGCAAGCCCTGTCTCAGTCTCTGCTTATAGGAAAAGCCCAGGCTAGAATAGTTGGTACTCTAAATAACTCTAGCATTTAAAAAAAAATTTATTGTTTTTTATTTTTAGCAGACCTCAAGATGGGACTCTAGAAGTGGTAATTCTCTGATCACTGTGTGGTAGGGTGATATGACCCCTGACATGCGGGAGTACCATTGGTATAATTAAGGCTTTGATGATGGATTGAGAAGAATACTGGAGATAAGTCATTGGCTTATATGGTAACAGTGTTGATTAATATTGTGATAATTACAGAGTTGGCTGTTTTTTGTTAACTGCTTTAAAAACTTTGAAAAACAGAATGATGGGCTCTGTTTTGCCACTTATCAATTCAAACCACACTGTGAAATCCAGAAAGCCCAGACTTCAGAAAGGCAGAATTTAGAGAGCTGTATCTCTTATAGTCACTGTATAATCACTATCTGGTCTCAGGGTTATGTTAACTCTCCTGTTCTTCATAATACTATAGTCTGAGGACGATGTTTATTTTCTGTGGAATATCACGCTAGTTCACTAATATTATTGACATCAGGCTAATTGGATATGTTAAATAGAAATTAGGATGTACTCTGATGTCCAGAGTGGCAGAGAGAGACTCTGGGAGGGTTCAGGAGCCTGTCTACAAGTAAAGTGTTTAGAGTCCTGTAAAAAAGACTTTGTAAGCCTCTGAATTTTTGAAGTGATATATTATGCAATTGGGAAACTTTTTGATTCATTTATTAGTGACTTGAAAGTTTGCTAGATTTGAATGGGGCCCAGAGCAAAAGAGGACTTTGAGAAGCAGCCAGCTCACAGCACAGCACTGGTTTGTGGGTTATCCTTCAGAATGCACTATACACACTAAAACAGTGGTTTACAGACTGTGATATATGAAGCTGTATCCTCGACAACTAAAACAATAGAAATGGGAACCAAAGTTTACAGGGAAGGTTGACCCCCGCTTTATATTCCCCCCAAGTGTCCCTCTTTTGGAATTTGCGCTTCTGTCCCTTGGCTCTGCTAGAATAGAGGTCCTGGATCCCACCAGGGAAATATTTCTATCAGAGGTGAGGGTTCAAATTACCTGAAGCCCCACTACTGTTGGCTCATTTTAACTCCTAATGCTGTTGAACCTTTAAAGGAGTTACTGTATGGGTGGGAGTGGTTGATCCTGAACATCTCTATCATAATAGAGATGTTATAAACTGGGGACAAGAAGTACGTCTAAAATCCAGGAAAGCATCTTGGTGCTTCTATGCCTGGTCATGACTATAGATTGGTAATTGTTGCAGCAATCATGGGTAAACCACATGAAGTAGCTGAAGGCTTTGACTTCCCACAGAGGTCTGCATTATCTCACTACATAAGAAATCTGGACATCCTGGACTGTTGCCCAAAGATTTGGGAAATCTAAAATGTGTGGTGAAGACAAATATCAGTGTTAGTCTTGAGATGAGTTACAGCAGTGAGGACAGTAGGTTGTTTCTCTGTGACCTATTGGATTTGATAAAGGGCACAAGTAGATCTGAGTGGTGTAAGTGGTGGACTGACTTTCTTGGATGACTGCCCATCTTTCAGCACACTTTCTATTCCAGCTTTTACTGTGGTAGTCCACTACTTGGAGGTGAAACTAGACGGCACCTGGCTTCAGCCGTACTGTGTATCTCTTGCTGTTTGCCCTCGTGTTTTCTTGTGAAGCAGTGTAGAACATTCGCAAGAACCAGCTCAGCCATTTTGATACATATACCAACCAGAAAGTGTTAGTTACTGTGTGGAGGCAATTTTTGGCCAATAAGGTTAGAAGAATATGAATAAATACTTCAAAATCACTCAAATAGGCAATTCTCAGATACATCTATGACTCCCGTGAGACTTTGAAGCATGACTGAGCCTGAGAGAGAATCAGGTTGCCAGTAAACCCTAGAATTGCCTTTTCCTCTTTCCCTGTATTTTTCTACCCATTATCCTGTTGTTTCTAGGATTACTTTACAAAATAAATTGTTTACAAGCATGTCCTTGACTCTGGATCTGCTTCTTTAGGGGAGGATGGTACATGCTAAGGCACCTCCCCTTAAAATGAGGGACGGTATGCAACATTTGGCCATGCTTAGAAGCTCCTGAGATCCCTTGCATGATTAATCATTCCTGATTTTTCTTAGTCGTGGTAATTGTATAAACCTGTGTTGATATGAAGCCATCTGGAATGTGGAGCCATTTCAAGGAAGCCAGCTGCTCTGCAAAAATGAAATTTGAACTTTTGTCTAGTTATGTGATAAACATTTCGGGATTTGTTAGTGAAGCATAGCCTAGCTCATTCTGTCTAGTTATGGTGGGAAGAACAATGAGTACAACAGGGTGTGCGCTATGAAGAAGGAACGTCGTAGCACTAACCTCACCTAACCCTTTTCCTCACCTCCAGGAAAGAGGTCTCAATTTTGTTTCCTGTATTATTTTGAACACGCTGAGCAGGATAGAGAATCTAATTAAAATCCAAGTACATGTCACATAATAATACACTCAAAGCACTTCATCCTAATCACACTTTCCTACCTCTGATGTACCAGCATCATATTTTTTTTTTGCCTTTTTTCACTCCAGTGAATATCTTCATATTTTTATTCTAACTGAATGATTTACTAAACAGTATTTTGCATGCTTCTATAACGTAGTCAACACTGAGCTACTTTTTGCAATGTGTCTTTTTCCTCAAAAATAATGATTTTAACATAACAGTAACTCCATTTTCACAGCTATGTAACAATTACATGGATATGCTATATTTTCTTTATCCATCCTCCTGTCAGTAGATACTTAGGTTGTTTACAGAGTTGAGTGAAGGTCTGAGTTGTTCTTATACCATCCTCTCCTTCCCAGGGAAAAATAGCTTTGTGGTTTATGACCATTATGGGGGATTAAAACTATTTACCTTTGTGAGAGCTGCTTCTGTCACCTATTGGGACAGAGGCCAAACTGCTCTTGGGGTCTGAGTAAGCAGGATGTAAGGGAGGGAGAATGGCCTGATAGTATCTGAGTTAACATATTTGTGGGGTTCTAGATGTGTGTTTTAGGAGGATCCTTGGCCAAATATAGGCGAAAGCTCTCTTCTTTATATTTTCATAAAGCACAGACTGTATTTTAAGAAGGTTCAAAACTCTAAGAGCCATCTATCAATGGGTTTGTAACAGTTTTGTTTTCCATTAAAGACAGCATTGAATAACCATCCAATATTACTTTCATTGGATTCTCAGGCTCTGTTATAGGGTCTCTTTGTTTGAATTGTTTCAATGATTTGAGTATAAATGGAAATTCCTACCCCCTTAACCCACTCTTAGGACAAAAAAAAAAAAAAATAGAAATAAGATTTTTATTTCATCAAACTTTGTGGACATGGCCTGGTCAGTGCTTCTCAACAAGAAGTAACCAGTCTTCATCTTTTATTATCTATATTGGCAGGAATGATTTCTGTTACAACTTTTCTTTTTCTTACGTGGGACACTGATAGGTTATCAAATGAGTGAAATCCACCTATCTGACAAGGGAGCAAGCATGGATATAATCCCCTGATACAATGCAATTTACAAGGAGTAAAAAGTAACCTCCTATGCTTTTCTCCTCTCTGTTTGGTAACCCCACATAAATGATCTCCTCGGTGTAAAAGGACCTAGGACTTGCTAGAACCTGTTTACCAAGGTGCTCTGTTTAACAAGGCCGTAAGTTCATAGATGAAGCCATATGTCACATGGTGAATGATCACAAAGCCCCCACTTCCTGCTTCCACAGTATTGATCTGAGTCCCCAGACAATTAGGAATTGGTGGTGGTTTTACGCATAAACTAAATGTAAGTAAAAAAGAATAGTAGTGTTTTTTGAAAAGTGAGCACAGGGAGGAAATAGACTGTGGTGTTTAGGATAGAGGAGCTACGAAGGGTTGTCTAGAGATACTCTCAGGAACTGAGAAAGGTCCTCAGGTTATATAGGACACCTCATGCATAGGATTCAGCAATCTGTTTCCATGCAGCATGCAGGGAAGTAGGAGAACTTCAGATGGGAGTTAAAACCGTTTACCAGGGACCTGACTCCCCTACTTGGTGACGATCATGGTGTCCAAGATGCCCAACGAAACAGCAGTGTTCTCTGCTTCCTATTGACCATAGAGCTTTTCCAGTGTAGACGGATGAAATGTCCTTTTTGAAGGTTTTGGAATAAATAAGACCCTGGAGCTCTTACATAACCTTAGAGAAGGACCCTACAAATCCTAATGAGATTGAATTTCTAGCTGGTCATGAGGGGAGATTGAGAAGGGATTTAATTTAGAGATTAGACTTACAGAAATAATTTAAAAAATATGTATATCCTCTCTTTGTCTCTGAGAGATGAGTAAGCAACTTTATACCTGCTATAGTTGAAAAAGTTGATGTAATAAACATGTCAGTAAAAATCTGAATATGCACTCTGAAACTGTGACATAGAATAAAACTGATGGCCCTTACTCCACTAGCCTCTACCCAGAGGTTGGTACAACATCTGATAAGCATTCAGCACATAGATCATAGTTTTTAAAAAGCTGTTAATAAGTCCTGTCACTTCCACTTCCAAGACGATCATTCTAATAGTGATGACAATAGATAACCTTAATAAGCTCTCTGCCAAGGATTCTTCTAATCACTTTACACACACTTATTAAGTGTGACTGAAGTGTTATAAGAAAAATTGTTAGTATCCCAATCTTCCAGAAGAGAAAATCAGGGCTCTGAAAGAAACTTGCCCACCTCTAATCCATATATTCCACTTGATATTCTTTGCCTCCATCTTAATCTGTGCTCAGTCATTTCTTTCTTTGATAACTACAACAGCCTTCAATGGCTTCCCTGTATACTCTCTTGCCTGTCCTTTTCCATTTCCCACAGGACAACCAGAGTGAATCCTTAGAAAGTACATTACATTCTACCATTTTCCTGATCCTTTGGAGACTTCCCATTGCTTTCCTGTTACCATGGTGTTCTGGACCCAGTTTATATCCCCAGTGTATATCATCAGTGTGTAGTCCTCCTGTAGTATTTCTTCCCATTCTTGCTAATTTTCTGCTGAACTGGTCTTTTGATTTGGGAAAACACTTTCTCAGGACTTTTGTACACACTGTCACATCTGTTTTGCCCATACTGGTTAAGATTAGATTTAACAGGGGTGCCTGGGTGGCATAGCGGTTAAGCGTCTGCCTTCAGCTCAGGGCGTGATCCCGGCATTGTGGGATCGAGCCCCACATCAGGCTCCTCCGCTATGAGCCTGCTTCTTCCTCTCCCACTCCCCCTGCTTGTGTTCCCTCTCTCGCTGGCTGTCTCTATCTCTGTCGAATAAATAAATAAAATCTTAAAAAAAAATTAGATTTAACAACTGACAGAAAACTCCTACTAACAGTAGCTTAAATTAGACAGGAGTCTATTCACCTCACGTGAAATTTCCGTAGATCTGTTTTCCCATGGCGTCATGGTACAAGTTCCTTCTGTCTTGTTACTTGGCTGTGTGCGGCCTTCCTTCATAATCAAAGTTGGCAGCATCCGTGTTCCTGGTAGCAAGATGAAGGAAGGCACGGAGAGGTTAAGCACAGCCCAGAAAATCTCTCCACGAAGGTAGAAGACAAAAGCCATTATTGAGTAAGCATTAAATCAGAATGTGATGTGCACCACAGGCAATCTGTTTAAGAAATCATAAAGACTGAGAAATCTCACCACCTTCTATAGGCGGGCAGATACAATCCATTACATAGATGTTTTTAAGATAAATACTAACTACTCCCTAAGCGAAAGGACTTGGCAGCACCATTGGTCACGTATGGTTTACCCTAAGTTCCTGGTTTTTTGTCCGTTTCCTTGCCCTTTCTTCCTTCCCTCACCTCCCATAAAATTTTCCAAGTGAGTCTAATATGCAGCTGAGTTGAGAAACACTCAGAGTGGGGAGAACAGGAAATGGGTACTTGTGTAGAGCAAACATAAAGAAGAAGAATAAACAATGTCCAAGAATAGGCAGGAATGCAAATGTTCCTGTTCCAAAATGTTCACGAGTCCCCATGGTTTAAAGAAGAGTTCATGAAAGATAAAGTAACAAGACGATTGGCCACATTCAGGGAAATGAATGAAAACCCTCTTTTAATCTTAAAGCCTCAAAGGATTTTGAGAGGACTCATTAAAATTGAGTAGAATAAGAAAAAAGAACATAGCATACCTACTATATATGGAGCAGAGGGAGAATATTTACTCTATGTCTAATCAATGCAGTGATTATACCCTACTTCAAATTCTATCTTGATCTATTATGTCCTAAGGAGTGAATACATTCTCAGAACAAGAACTGAAGTGACTGTCCAGGGAATCCAATTAAGTACATGAATTTTAAACAACAAAAATGTACTTAATGTCTGAATCGCATTACATTTCTGTAAGATTTTCTGGGCAAATTTCAAGTAGCAAATACTAACTTTGGATCTTAATAACACTATTGGTAAAGCTTCTTCCATCCATCAACCTATTTAACTGTGATAACTCCTGGTAGACAAAGTTGCAGTTTCTCTTCCGTATCAACCTCAAGTTGTACCAATCAATTGAGAAGATTCTTTTTTCAATCTGTCCTAAAGGGAAAAATGGGGAGGGAAAGTAAATGTTTAATCACCTACAACTTTGAGAAATCTAAGTTGGTTCCATCTTGATTATTCGTTATATCTCATGTAATATATTGTTACCAGCATCTGCCCCCCCCTCCCCCCCCTCCCCAGCCATTGCACAGCAACTGGTATGTTCAGGTAAGATTTGTCCCATATCTGGTAAACCCTGTCTGGAGACAATCTATTAGCATAATTCCCACATTGCCACAGTTTAATCTCCTATCCATGGTGACTCAGGAAAAGGTATGTAACCTAAATTAAACTAATCAAAGTAAGGCCTTGAAGAAATGGCCTGAAGAGATGCTTTATGGATGACAGGTCAGGAAGTATTTTAGCCTTTGTTACCAGGAAGCTCTTATTTGGTAATGGTCAGAGCCAAGCAAATTGAATTGGAATCCTAATTAAAAACACGCTTGAGCCTGTTAACTCTGTTTTTAGTTACATGTACTAGTAAGTTACTCTTCTTTAGCCCAGTTTGAGTTATTTGTAACCAAAAGTATCTTTTCTGATAGAAAGCTATCATCTTAACTGATACAATAGCTACCATTCAATATGCTAGGCATTGTGCAAATGACTCGTTGTTCACATTGTGAAGGTTTATCTTTTTACTTGGATCCTATCTCTTAGAATTTCTACAGAAATTACATTCATCCTTATAGATTCAATCTCACCTCTTCAACTGTGTTTCTCAGTGGCTTTGTACACAGTCAGGTGTCTTCCATTGAAAACAACACTCTCATTGTCAGGTTTTTGTTAGTTTCTCTGACATATAACATTGTATTAGTTTTCGATGTACCATATGATTTGACAGGGAAGCATCATAATAGAATGATCACTTTGTTTTTCATGGTGAAACCAAGTATAATCAAAGTATGTACTTTTAAATATTGAGATTAGTGAATCTGCTAAAGAGAAGTGTGGCCTATATGCAGGGATATACCTCTTTGGTCTTTGCAATTAGGATGAGATTAAGCACATATTTTCCCTTAGGGACAGCTGAAAACTGGATGGTAGCTGTTATGCATTAAATGTTATGTAAAAGAAACCATTTGCAGAAAGAATAATTGCAAATATAGCTCTTAATCTCATGTGGACCATTAGTTAACTCGCCATGAAGAAACCAGCAACCCAGCTATCCTTTATCATGAACTCACCTTTATTTTTTGTTTATGTAGAGGTAACTGAAATCAGGTTTATTTTATTTTCTTTTTTTAACATTTGGTTTCAACCAAGGCATTTCTCCTCAACAGCAAAGTTCAACAACAGATTTTCAAGGTGACTGATGACAAGTTAATGAGTATTTGGGAATTTAATAGAATTGAAATGAGAGAAAGTTGTTGGGAGAAAATTTCATATCTCATAAGTGTCATTTGATTGAGAACATATTTTTATAGTGAAGGTAGGAGATATATTTTTTAATTATCTGGATATGAGAAAATATTTTTGACCTCTGAATAAACTTGTAACATAAAGGTGAGTCAAGAAAATAAGGCACATGGAATAAGTTAAAATCTCTGGAAAAATTAAAAGTCATCTAGGAAACGATAGTCTGAGTTCAGAGAGTTGAATTTTAAGATACTCCTACCTCTTCTGAGGATTAACTTTTTGCCTAGATAAGGAATGTCAGAATGGCAGAAGGGAAATTCGCAAAAGGGAAATTAAAAACTTGATACATGCACAGTTGTGTAGAAAGGTTATGTTGAGTTGCCAATATTAAGAACTGTTACCTGATTAAAGTAGCATAAAACATATTCATTTTTTTTCCTTTTAACTGCTATAGTCTGTGGTTATTAGTTTCCAGTCTAATGATAAATGTTACAAATGCCTAAAAATGAATGGTTGTGTTAAAAGTTGTTTTTTTCCTTAAGTGTCTTTCAAATGATGTAAAGATAAGATAGAAGAAGATAGCCAATAGTCACTTCACTGAACATTCAATTATTAAAATGCTAATGAGGAAACTTGTTAACTTTTCAGCAGATAGTATACAGGACCATGCTTAAGTTTGGCTAAGAGAAAGCCAATTCAACTCACTTAGGTGTTAACAGAAAGCACTCTATTTTTTGCTAAACAGAAAAAAATATGTTTAATTTGATTGCATTTATTTCACGCATTTCATAGAAGACTTCCTTATCCTGTCTCTAGAGAGGCATTATGAATAATTGAAGGGGGTCTTTTCCATGTGAGCAGGAAACGTGATCTAACAAATGGAGCTTTAAAAATTTTTAGCATCTGTCCTAAGTTTTGTTATCCAAAATCCTAGAGGGAAAGGTTTCTAATTTTACGGTGTATCCTAGAGTACTAGGAACTGGCGAAAATCCAACAAAACCTCATTATAGAAGGGATGAGTGTTTTTTTAAAAGCCTAGCAAAATTAAAGTACTTAGCTTTGGGGAGAAGGAATAGATATCAAGAGGAGGAAATAATGTTTTAAATCTTTTAGCCACTTTTAAGATTTATCTGCGTAAGTACAGATTTGCTACCATTTCTTATACTTTCCCAAATCAATACCTACAATTCCATACAATAAAATTTCATAACAACTTTGAAATTGTGAAAAATAAAACACAGTGGACAGTTAAGGACGTAGTTTTATTCAAGCAATTGCAATAGAGAATATATGTAATAATGAGTAATGTTAAAGAGAAATTTCATGAGATGGAATTAAATCGGCAAGGAAGACTTTGTTTAAGACTGTTTCAATGGGAGAGAAAGACTATTGCAATAGAGCAGAGACATTGAACTCAAATCCACCCAGACAAAAAGTGGGAGTTTAAGTGCTGAGATGAGCAAGCAGAAAAGTATAGGAGGACCTTGGGGAGAGGGGAGGTTGATCAATGGGATTAGACCAACACTCTTAGCAAACTGGTACTTTTCCAATTAGGCTTCTACCTCCCACAGAGACTGGGCTATGAGTGCTATTGTGTGTGTGTGTGTGTGTGTGTGTGTGTGTGTGTGTGTGCGCGCGCGCGCGCGCGCGTGCGCGCACGGTTCCCCCCCCCCCCCCCCTCGCCCCTTTGGAAAGCTCAACAATTAACTCTGCATTTTTTTAATTGTATCATTTTTTTGAAAACTTATTTAAATTCAATTAATTACCATGTAATATATTATTAGTTTCAGAGGTGGAGGTTAGTGATTCATCATTCTTATATAATACCCAGTGCTCATTTCATCATGCCCTCCTTAATGTCCATCACCCAGTTACCCTATCCCCTCACTCCCCTCCACTTTCTTGATGGTTACATTTTAAAGGAATGGCCCTCAATTCCTTGACATTCTAGGTTATAAAACTAGCAAGAGGCTAGGAAACGATAAACACCTTGAAGGGGCATGGAATGATTTTTTAATTGCAAGATTTCTTAAGTGCTCTAAGAAAAGGGTAATCAGGGGCCTATAGTCAGGAAGAAATGTCTAACATTTAGTTGAGTTAAGAGTGTTTTGATTAGGTAAGTCTGAAAAGAGAATTTGGGGTTTTATACCAAAAAAGACTCATTGAGGGGGAGTGGGGATGTACATTAACTGATTGAGGAAAGGTGGAGATGTGATCTATTTCAGAACATGTAATGGCCATCTCTCAGGACCCAAAAAGATGGGGGGAGGACTTTTTTTTTTTTTAATCCTTTTTACTCTTTATTCTAAACTACCCCATTCAAGGAACATAGGGCTCACGTCAAGTTCAACATTGTTAAACCAATACAAGACCCCTTTTCATCAAAGGATGATGCAATTAGCTTTAGAATAGTGTGTTTTCTTTTCTTTCTTTTTTTTTTTTTTAAGATTTTATTTATTTATTTGACAGAGATAGAGACAGCCAGCAAGAGAGGGAACACAAGCAGGGGGAGTGGGAGAGGAAGAAGCAGGCTCATAGCGGAGGAGCCTGATGTGGGGCTCGATCCCAGAACGCCGGGATCATGCCCTGAGCTGAAGGCAGACGCTTAATGGCTTAACGACTGAGCCACCCAGGCGCCCCAAGAATAGTGTGTTTTCTAAGTGGGAAACTTTCACAGGATTCTTGTTTGTTTTGTTTTAAATTCAAGTTAGTTGGCCTATAGTGTAGTGTTGGTTTTAGAAGTAGAATTTAGTGATTAATCACTTATATATAACACCCAGTGCTCATCCTAACAAGGGCCCTCCTTAATGCTCATCACCCATTTAACCCATCTACCCACTCACCTTCCCTCCAGTAGCCCTCGGTTTGTTCTCTGTAGATAAGAATCTGTTTCCTGATTTGCCTCTTTCCCCCCATGTTCATCTGTTTCATTTCTTAAATTCCACATGTGAGTGAAATCATATGGTATTTGTCTTTCCTGACTGACTTATTTCACTTAGCATAATAGTGTCTATCTCCATCCACGTTATTGCAAATGGCAAGATTTCATTCTTTTTTATGGCTGAGTAATAGTCCATTCTATATATATACCAAATCTTCTTTATCCATTCATCAGTCAATGGACTTTTGGGCTCTTTCCATAATTTGGTTATTGTTAATGCTGCTATAAGCATCAAGGTGCATGTGTCCCTTTGAATCAGTATTTTTGTATCATTTGGGTAATTGCAATTGCTAGATCATAGAGTAATTCTATTTTTAACTTTTTGAGAACCTCCATATTGTTTTTGAGAGTGGCTGAACCACTTTGCATTCCCAACAGTGCAAAAGGGTTCCCCTTTTCGGCATCCTTACCATCTTTTGTTTCCTTTGTTAATTTTAGCCATTTCTGACAGGTGTGAGGTGATATCTCATTACAGTTTTGATTTGTAGTTCCCTGATGAGTGATGTTGAGCATCTTTTCATGTGTCTGTTAGCTATTTGGATATGTTCTTTGGACAATGTCTATTCATGTCTTCTGCCCATTTCCTAACTGGATTATTTTTGGGGTGTTCAGTTTTATATGTTACTTATATATTTTGGATACTAACCTTTTATCAGATATGTCATTTGTAAATACTTTCTCCCATTCTGTAGGTTGCCTTTTAGTTCTATTGATTGTTTCCTTCACTGTGCAGAAGCTTTTTATCTTGATGAGGTCCCAGTGGTTCATTTTTGCTTTTGTTCCCTTGCCTCTGGAGACATGTCTAATAAGAAGTTGCTGCACCCAAGGTCACAGAGGTTGCTGCCTGTTTTCTCCTCTAGGATTTTGATGGTTTCTTGTCTTACATTTAGGTCTTACATTCATTTTGAATTTATTTTTGTGTATAGTGTAAGAAAGTGGTCCAGTTTCATTCTTCTGCATGTTGCTGTTCAGTTTTCCCAACACCATTTACTAAAGAGACTTTTTTTTCCATTGGATATTCTTTCCTGCTTTGTCAAAGATTAGTTGGCCATACATCTGTGGGTCCATTTCTGGGCTCTACATTCTATTCCATTGATCTGTGTTTTTGTGCCAGTACCACACTCTCTTGAGGGCTACAGCTTTGTAATATAGCTTAAAGTCTGGAATTGTGTTACCTCTCTCTTTGCTTTTCTTTTTCAACGTTACTTTGGTTACTCACAGCCTTTTGTGGTTCCATACAAATTTTACAATTGTTTGTACTAGCTCTGTGAAAAATGCTGGTATTATTTTTATAGGGATTGCATTGAATGTGTAGATTCCTTTGGGTAGTAGAGACATTTTATCAGTATTTGTTCTTCCAATCCATGAGCATGGAATGTTTTTCCATTTCTTTGTGTCCTCTTCAATTTCTTTCATCAGTGTTCTATGGTATTCAATGTACAGATCTTTGACCCCTTTGGTTAGGTTTATTTGTAGGTATCTCTGGGTTTTGGTGCGATTGTAAATGGGATTGATTCCCAGATTTCTCTTTATGCTGCTTCATTATTGGTACACACAAATGCTACAGATTTCTGTACATTGATTTTCATATCCTGCAAATTTGTTGAATTCATGTATCTGTTCCAGCAATTTTTTGGTGAAGTCTTTCAGGTTTTCTACATGGAGTATCAAATTGTCTGCAAATAGTGAAAGTTCGACCTCTTCCTTGCTGATTGGGATGCCTTCTCTTTCTTTTTGTTGTCTGCTTGCTGAGGCTAAGACTTCTAGTACTATGTTAAATAACAGTGGTGAGAGTAAACATCCTTGTCTTGTTCCTGACTATAGGGGAAAGGCTCTCAGTTTTTCCCCACTGAGGTTGATATTAGCTGTGGATTTTTCATATAGGGTCTTTATGATGTTGAGGTATGTTTCTTCTATCCCTACTTTGTTGAGGGTTTTTATCAAGAAAAGATGCTGTATTTTGTCAAATGTTTTTTCTGCATCTATTTAGAGGAGCATATGGTTTTTATCATTTTATTAATGCGGTATATCATGGTGGTTGATTTGCAGGTATTGAACCACTCCTGTAGCCCAGGAATAAATCCCACTTGACCATAGTGAATAGTCCTTTTAATGTACTATTAGATTGAATTAGCTAGTATCTTGTTAAGAACTTTTGCATTCATGTTCATCAAGGATATTTGTCTGTAATTCTCCATTTTCGTGGTGTCTTTGTCTGGTTTTGGGATCAGAGTAATGCTGGCTTGTAGAATGAGTTTGGAAATTTTCCTTCCATTTCTTTCCTTCCATTTCCTTCCATATTTTGGAACAGCTTCAGCAGAATAGATATTAATTCTTTTTTAAATGTCTAGTAGAATTCCCCTGGGAAGCCATTTGGCCCTGGACCCTTGTTGGGAGATTTTTGATTACTGATTCAATTTATTTGCTGGTTATGGGTCTGTTCAAATTTTCTATTCCTTCCTGTTTTAGTTTGGTAGTTCATATCTTTCTAGGAATTTATCCATTTCTTTCAGATTGCCCAATTTGTTGGCATATAATTCTTCCTAATATTCTCTTATAATTATTTGTATTTCAGTGGTATCAGGTGTGATATCTCCTCTTTCATTTGTGATTTTATTTATTTGGGTCTTTCTCTTTTCTTTTTGATAAGTGTGGCTAGGAGTTTATCAATTTTGTTAATTCTTCCAAAGAACCAGCTCCTAGTTTTGTTGATCTGTTCTGTTTTTTATTCCTATATCATTTATTTCTGATTAATTATTTAATTAGATTATTCCTAATCTTAATTATTTCCCTTCTTCTTCTGATTTTAGGCTTTATTTGCTGTTCTTTTTCCAGCTCCTTTAGGTGTGAGGTTAGGTTGTGTATTTGAGACTTTTCTTGCTTCTTGAGGAAGGCCTGTATTACTGTACACTTCCCTTTTAGGACCACCTTTGCTGTGTCCCAAAGGTTTTGGTCTGTCGTGTTTTCATTTGCTTCCATGTATTTTTTTCCTTTAATTTCCTGATTAACCCATTCATTCTTTAGTAGGGTACTCTTTAACCTCTCTGTCTTTGTGGGCTTTTGCAGGATTCTAATCATGGTGATGACTTCATTGATAAGTGTGTAACAGAGTCAACCTAATCTAGGCAAAATATTCTATTCCCAAAGCATTCTTTTAATCAAAATAGCAGTTTTACTGCAAGTCACAAAGAATTCTTCTGTTGATGACTTTTTCTTTTCTTTTAAAAATGTTTTGACTTTTCTCCTATGATTGTTGATTAGTTTCTGTTTGTTACAATTCCATGCTTATTCCTTAGAATACTAATCCCTCAGATTTGTTTTGTGCTCTACAAAGTCTGGAACTTTTGTTTATATTCTCCCATCTGATAATTGCCCCAGTATCCTGTGGCGTAGTCAAGAGCAGGAATCTGCAAACTTTTTCTGTAAAGGACCAGATGGTAAAGATTTTAGGCTTTCTGTACCATGAGGTCTCTGTGACAAGTACTTAGCTCTGATTTTGTAGCACAAAAACAACCATATTTAATATGTAAATGCGTGAACATGAATGTGTTTCAGTAAAATGTTCATGGACCCTAAAACTTGAATTTCATATACTTTTTCCTGATTCATGATATATTCTATGATCCCCCCCCCCCCCCAACTATCCTTAGTTTGTTCACCATACAAAACCAAGTGGCAGGCCAGATATGGCCTCTGAGCTACAGTTTGCTGATTGTAGGGTAAAATAATGTGAAGGTTTGGATTTTGTCTCTACTACTTACTAACACTAAAGTCTTTGGGTAAATAACTTTGTCTCGAGTTGCCACTTCCATGTTTTCACAGTACAAATAAAAATGCCTGCTTCACAGTTCCATGAGAATAAAATGACATTAATAAGATAAAATACTAAGTTTCTAGAATTGTAGTTTCTCAATTACTTTTCTCTTCCTTATATTATGCGTTGGATGAGGGATCTAGTCTCAAAAGTTAAGTGATCTGCTCAGGACCGTAGAGTCTTCAGTGGTAAAGCTGGGACTTTGAATCCACGTCTCTTGCACATTTGTTGAACTCTAACCAAGCTGTCTCCCTTTTGCATGGCACTTGAACACAGTGGGTCTCTTTCCCCATCTTGGACCTTTCTCAGACGTGCAGCTCACTTCCACTTGCTGTCATCTTCATCACTTAGTTCTTATTATTCTAAACAATTTAAAAAAAAATCCAAGCAAAACCTAGAAATAGGGCTTGCTAATTCTAACTACTACTCCCCTAAGCTTCTACTCACTAGAGACCACCAGGTTTCTTCAAGTGGAAAAGCTCATTTGCATCACCTTTATATATTGTGCTTTTTGTTTTATATTACATGAAGGTGCTCCTCTGGACTTTATAATGGACAGACGGAAGTGGAAAATTTGAGAGAATTAAGACATTATATCAGACTATAAGATTGATGGGGTTTTGGGGCATAGGTGAGGTTTGGTGGGGTGAGGTCCGGAGCCGACAACGAAGAAGGAATTCTTGGGACGTCTTTGATGCAAAGAGGTGGTTTATTAAAGCACGGGGACAGGACCCATGGGCAGAAAGAGCTGCCGCCAGGGGTGTGAGGGGTGGCTGATTATATACTTGGGAGTTGGGGGAGGTAAGGAAAAGGGAGGTTTCAGAAGGATTTTCATATGTTAAAGAAGACTCACAGGATACTGAGGCCTTGCCATAGTCAAGTTCAGGTTATTTTTCCTTCTAGCAAGACATTAACAATAAGATAGTTGGGAGATTCCTGGAAGAATGTCACACATATCCCAAGGAGGGGGGGTTGGGGGGGGTTGTTTCCAGGGTGTCAGCTTGTGCTTTGTCCTTAGCTAGACTTCTTCCTCATCAAAATGCACTTGTATTTGTAAATACAATGTGCTGTTTTCACTGAAATATGAAAAAGCAGTTGGTTACATTCACAGTGGAACTAGCTTAAAAAATCAAAGACCTGATAAAGATAAAACATAGAATCTTTTTTTCTAGGCAGAATACATTGAAGGTTTAAAAAAAAAACCATAAAGAAAAAACTTTTTGTTTCTTGTGAAGAGCAGACTGGTAATTTAAGAAAACTTTGTCCTTTTAACAGAAAACCAAATCTTAATTTTGGGTCAGTGTACTTTTGATATTACAGTCCCCCCTCCTTTGTTTTTTAATGTGTGTAGTGTTTTGGTTATCTCCTAGGGTGTTTACATTTCAATGACCTAAGACTCCCAAGTCCAAGGGACAGAAAAAAATGCAAATTTTCTCCTAGGAGTTTTTTGGGTAATTGTTATTTAAAATATTCCTTTGTGTTAGGGTCAGACAGCATGGGACACATCTGGGTTTTTGTTTTTTGTTTTTTAAAGATTTTATTTGAGAGAGAGCAAGAGAGAGAGAGGAGAGAGAGAAAGAAAGCAAGCATGAGTGGGGAGAGGGGCAGTAGGAGAAGCAGGCTTCCCGTTGAGCAGGGAGCCTGAGGTGGGGCTTGATCCCAGGACCCTGAGATCATGACCAGAGCTAAGGCAGACAGATGCTTCACAGACTGAGCCACCTAGGTGGTCCTGTTTTTTTTTTTTTTTTTTTAAGATTTTATTTATTTATTCGACAGAGATAGAGACAGCCAGCGAGAGAGGGAACACAAGCAGGGGGAGTGGGAGAGGAAGAAGCAGGCTCATAGCAGAAGAGCCTGATGTGGGGCTTGATCCCATAACGCCGGGATCACGCCCTGAGCCGAAGGCAGATGCTTAACCGCTGTGCCACCCGGGCGCCCCTGTTTGTTTGTTTTTAATCATGATAATATCCTTCTCTTTCATGAGTTTTCCAGAGATTCCAACTCTTAGCATCCTTGTAAGGCTTTGTCATAAGTGTCTGGATCTTAATCTGTGGCATCTTGTGCCCCCCTAACTTTGTAAAAGAGCATGCTAAGTATCTAATTTATTATTCTACTCTCCCACCTTGTCTGTCAACCCTGAAGATAGCAGAGTCGTGGACCCCTGCGTATCCTTCTCTAAAATCCGATCTTACTCTAACTTTCTAATTCAAGCTTCAGCTTCTAGTTGGGCATCAGCGGCCAGCTGAATTCCCCACAGTAGAGGGCAGTCCACTGTGGCATTCATGTGTTTCCCGTGTTTCCCTTACGCTGCTGCAGTGTGCTATTTGTAATTCCTCAAATAAGTGTATTAGGGCAGCCAGCATTTTTGAGGCATCCCTGTATTTGTATGGTGGTCCACAAGTATCTGACATATGGTCCATCTTCACATAGACGTCGAAGGCCAATTTGGGATTTCCCTCACAGATGCTTCTTTCTCAAGTCTAGGGAACTTAAGAGATGTGTAGAGCCATCTCTTCCCACAGGAGGTTGATAGCTAATTCAGGCTTTACCCCACAGGTACCTCTTTCCCATGGCCTATTTCTTTGACCGCCTGGCTGGCTTACCAGTTATTGGTTTACAAGCTCCTTGGGGGCTTCCCAGGAATAATTTGAAATAGGCCGCATACTTGGAAGCAGGGATAGACTGAAGAAGGAGGCAGGCCACCTCATATTGGTAGGTGGCAGATTGAATAAGCAAAGAGAATTTACATATGAGGCTTATCCTGGGCAGCTGCAAACCAAATAGATCTCCACATCCACATGTTACCTCTTAAAAATTTATGTAGGGGCCTTACTGAATTCAGTCACCTATGTTGTCCAGATTGTCGCAGTACCACATCATTATTTCAAGGCTATTTCCTGGGTCAGCCTCTGGGAGTGGAGAAGGCAAAGAGAATTCACAGTCCATGGACAGAGGAGGGAGTGAGCCTTTGATTGTCAGGGTCCAGCTCAAGGGTCAACCAGTGGTCATGTCTTCTTGAACTCCTCTGACAATTTACTATTTTTCTTGTTGATATTGAAGCTAAGATCATTGATTTGAATGCTTTCTCCTTAATACAGAAGTTTATCACTGGGATCAATCTAAGTTGATACTTTTATTTTTAGTACTTTATGGATCAGTAAGACAATGTTTTTGTCTTGACAATGTGTAGGACAGTGCTTTGCTTTGGCTTGTGTTGTTTTTGACATGAAGTCTGATGGCCATTATTATTTTTGACCCTTTATACATAACAGATATAAACTTAAGTAATGTAAGCATATATGATATATTTAAATCTATGAAACAGCATGATTTACCAAAGGTGTCAGTGTTGACAGGACTAAGATGTTGAACCCTGTAGAAATCCAACATCAAGAGGCTGGGATAAAAAGAGAAGAAGCCAACAGAAATGCAATAATTCTGACTTCTTAATGTGTTCCATACTTTACTGTCATCTTATATTCATTAAAAATACTTATTACCCAGATCTTTTAGATATCCTATAAAACAAGTATAGTTCATCGTATTTCCAGCAATATGACTTCTTTTACATTAATTTTTATTCACTTTTTAGACTAAGAATTGGTTCTATAATAAATGATAAATTAGTGGTGTGCCCTATTAAAATTTTAAAAATATTAGATCTAGTTTCATATTAGGACTGCTCCTAAAGAAGTATATTACTAATGGATCTAAGGATCACACCTACCTGCATCAGAACTATAGTGGCTTGCTAGGAATGTTGATTACTGGGATTCCAGCCTGAATTTAGAGTGTCTATGCATTTTCACTTTTATTAAAATCTTCAAATGACTCTTAGGTATACCAGGGTTGGAGAATTAGGAGTCATTTTGTCAGTGGTTCTGAACTCTTCCTATGCACTGAAAGGTGGTTTTTTGTTTGTTTGCTTTTTAAATGATGCTGCCTGGGCTCTATAGGGATTTTGATTCAGTTGATTAGATTTGGGGCCTGGACATCTATATTTTAGGCCTTTCAAGTAATTCTAATGTGCATTAGAATTTAGAACCATGTCTTAGGGTGAAGTATGAGCACATGGAAGTGGGTGTTTACGTGTAGAAGAAATCTGGAATTTTCTTTGGAACAGGCAATATAGCTAAGTGCAAAAAGTGAGCAAGAACCTGGCTGTTATCATAGATCAGGCAGGTTATAGGTCAAATAGAGAAACTTAAGACAGACATGGAATAATCAGAAGATAATGTTAGTCAAAATGATGTTAAGAATGAAAGAGGCAGAAAGATGCCATCATCTCATATAGTCTCAAAGGATTCTGTATGTGCGCTCTAAATCTGAAATGTCAGAGTATCCTAGTGAATAGGAAAGTAAAACCTATTGCTGACCTTAAGGCAGGGATTTTTTTTTTTTTAATCTTATAGTATTTGCTGTGTGAATAGCTTAGGGTTCAGAGATTTTTCTTTATACCAGATAATATAAAAAAAAAATCTATGCACCCTAATTATGGCAGGCAAAAGTGCATAGATTTAGATCAGTGAACACAAGTTTTCTTTCATTTTTTTTTTTTCATCTTTTTAACACTTTTCGTGACTGATAGCAGGAGCTATGGTAGGGGCAGAGGGAGAGAGAGAATCCAAGCAGACTCCCTGCTGAGCATGGGATCTGACACAGGGCTTGATCCCATGATCATGACCTGAGCCAAATCAAGAGTTAGTTGCTTAACCTATTGAGCCATGCAGGTACCCCAAGGCTTGCTTCTTTGAAGTTATTTTCACTTTAATGGGAGAGATTATCAAACATATCTCTAATGGCTGGAAGAGGAGGTATTTTAAGAGTATAACACTTTTTCCCAGTGTCCCTGAAATCATACCACACAGCTCCTGCTGCAGACAGTGTTTGTATCCCCCCAAATTTCATATTGAAATCCTAACAGTGACAGTTATAGGAGGTGGAATCTTTGGGAGGTGATTAGGTCAATAGAGTGGAGCCCTCATGATGTGATTAATGCCCTTGGAGTTCTGAGAGAGTTTGCTTCCCCTCTCTGCTCTCTGCCCTGTGAGAATACACTGAGGAGTTGGCATGCTGTGACCCAGAAGAGGGGTCTATCCAACTATGGTGGCATTCTGATCTTAGACTTCCACCCTCTAGACCTGTAAGAAATAAACTTCTGCTGTTATAAGTGACCCAGTCTATGGTAACTTGTTAGAGCCGCCCAAGCATTCTAAGACAGCTACTTTAATTACATGTATGGCCATATCATTGTCCACATATTGTTCACACACACAAGTATATTGAGCTTCAAGTGAGTTGGGTAGATACATAGATAATGTCTACTTCCAATGAGTTCTGGTTTCTCTTTGCCATTATGGTGGTTTGACTACTTACTCGTAAGTGCCTCAGTCTGTGGGATAGTCTGTGGGATAGCTCTCACATCTAACAGTTTTGATTATTATCAACCCGTGCTTTGATTATTTCTCGTGTTCTGAAAGGTCTTTTGCAGTGTTCTTGTCTAAGAGGTAAGCAGAAAAAAAAATTTAATTTAATTTTTCATCCTGAAGATATTGATACCTGTACATATATCACCCCAGTTGAGTTTGTCCATGCAATGACTCCATAGGCTCTGATGCAGTTGCATTTCAGAAACTGTTTCCAGATTATCTGAATCTGCCATTTGGAAGGGATGTTAACAAGTAGGTAGTATTGCTGAAATGGTTTAACAAGATAAAACAATGTATAAAACTGAAAGTGTTCCTTCCATGTTGGACTTCATTTATGCCAGGACAATTTCAAAAAGAAAATGCCCATTGACAAAAGGTCAACTTGTTTTCCCAGAGAATAAACTATAGCAACACTTCTGGTGAGGATTTTAAAAACAGAGAGCTACAATAATAATCAATGTGAGTTTTAAATAAGAATGAGGCATTGTGATATTCAATTATATTATAAGCATAAGATTAGACTTTTACTTAGTCAGCTGCTTCAAAGAGAGGTAGGATTTATTCTATATAGATTTCATTTTATTTTTTCTATTTTCTTGTACAATTACATTTTACATTTTCTTCAAAGTTTATTATTTCATTAGATGAATCAATACCACTATCCTAAAGAAAATTTGAAAAAAACAAAGAGAAAAGATGTTACCTACCATTAATACTTAAGTGTATTTCTTTGTTTATTCTCTTATGCAAATTTATTTCTTTTTATATATTGTTTACGTCTGCAGATTTGGTCACTCTCTTTTATTTTTATAAACTAAAATAATGTTTTAAGAATCAGTATGCCAGTGTGAGTAGGAAGTCTATGGCCCTTTCCATTCATTCCCTGAAAGTCTGTGGTTTACTCAGTCTATAAGAAAGTATATCTGAAAGTCATGCCCAAACAGAGAAAACCTCAGTTTCGAATGTTTGCTACTGCCTGTGGTCCTATAGGCTCTTCCTCTTACATCATGTTTCCTTTGATCAGCAGTCATTCATAGTATGAAAATCTTGCCAATCATGTGTGGGGCCCCAGCTCCTAGTATAGACCAGTGCGGGCTTCTGAGGCACGTGACTCTAAAGAGTAGTCTCTTCTTTCAGTGTTAGACATAGCTCAGCTGCCCCATGCTGGTTTCTAGGTTGTTCTTCCAGGGCCCAACCCCTTTAGTGCAAACCATAGTCATCCCCCATCAAAGAAAGGACCAGCCTATCCAGAAATACAGCACCTTGATATGGTTTATGGTGGTGTGAGCTAATCCAAAATCATATCTCTATATTCAGTTTGTTGGATCTTTTTGGGGTCAGACAGCTTTCCTTTTCGATCTCTGAATGCAAATTGTTCATTCCACTTTCTTATTGGACAAAGAAAATATCCCATGATGGCTACTTGTGCAGTTGTCAGGAGCAGACCCTTCCATAGTTACCTGATAGTCTCCTTTTTAACTTTTTAAAATCCAGGAGTTCGTATTATGTCCTTCTTGGAAAATAGTTTTGAATAGTTTGAATGTCCTTCTTGGAAAATAGTTTGAATGAATGAAGGATTTAGGAAAAGTTTGTTTACTCACTGCAAGAGGGACAACAATCTGTCACTGTATCATCTGAGTGAGTTACCTCCCAAGTACTATCTGGGTGAATTCAAATGTTCTCTCTAAAGAGTAAAAAACAACATAAACTCCAACTTAGCTTTTTAATTTCCTTTATTTTGAAATAATTGTAGATTCACATGCAATTGTAAGCCATAATATGGAGAGCTCGTGTAGCCTTCACCCAGTTTCTCCCAATTGTAGCCTCTTGCAAAAACTATGGTACATAATCACAAACAGGATATTGGCATTGATATGTAGTAAAGATACAGAACATTATCCTTATCACAAGGAATCCCTCATGTTGCTCTTTTATACCCACACTCACTTTCATCTTACCTTACTCCTTTTTTTTTTTTCAAGAATGCCATGCAAATGGAATTGCACATTATGTAATCTTTTGGGATTGACTGAAAAAAAGTTCACTTAAAAAAATAGCATAATTCTTTAGAGAATCAACCATTTTGTTGGATGCATTGACAGTTTTTCTTTATGGCTGAATAGTATCCATGGTTTGGATATACCATGGTCTGTTTAATTATTTACCTATTAAAGGACATTTGACTTATTACTAGTTTTTTGCTATTATGAATAAAGCTGCTATATTCACGTATAGGTTTTTGTGGGAACATGCGTCAGTTTTCTGAGATAAATGCCCACTTCTGCAATTTGGGGGTCATATGGTATTATTATAATTTAAAACTGACAGTGGGATTAATCCATGTGGAGGGCATTGATGATCCCGGTAAGAATTGTTTTGGTAGAAAGTTGGGGATAGAAACCTACATTGGGTGAATTCAAGAAAGATTGGGAAGAGGGGAATTGGAGAGAATAAATATAGTGAGTTGGGAAGAGGGGAACTGGAGAGAGTAAATATAGTGAGTCTTTTGAAGGGCTTTGCTATAAGAGAACTTAGATACGGGATAGAAGTTGAGGTATGAGACACTGGAGGAGATAATGCTAAGTGAAATAAGTCAAGCAGAGAAAGACAATTATCATATGGTTTCTCTCATCTAT
Organism: Ursus americanus; assembly: GCF_024610735.1. Lineage (NCBI taxonomy): Eukaryota > Metazoa > Chordata > Mammalia > Carnivora > Ursidae > Ursus > Ursus americanus. The sequence continues at coordinate 28,493,286 of NC_142134.1, read as the reverse complement.
GGAACATAAGAAGTAGGATGATCAGTAGGGGAAGAAAGGGATAAAGAAAGGGGGGGTAATCAGAAGGGGGAATGAAGCATGAGAGACTATGGACTCTGAGAAACAAACTGAGGGCTTGGGGGGGGGGAATGGGATAGGCTGGTGATGGGTAGTAAGGAGGGCATGTATTGCATGGTGCATTGGGTGTTATACGCAACTAATGAATCATCGAACTTTACATCAAAAACCGGGGATGTACTGTATGGTGACTAATATAAAAAATATTATTATAATAAAAATAAAAAAAAGTTGTGGTATGAGAAAAATAATAGCATGTTGATTTGATGACGCAAAAAAGTAAGAGGGAACTGATGGAGATTGGGATATGGAGGTATAGGGAAGAAGGCTGGCCTTATAACCAATGAGAGAAAATGGGACACAGTGCCAACATGGAGCCTTGGCATGGACACATTATCTGTAACAATGGGAGATTCTGAAAAATTTTCTCATGTTGGTGTGATAATTTCCTCCATTCTGTTTACTCTGTTTTTTTGAACTCCTATTAGGTACATGTTGTTTTTTTTTTTTTTTTTTTTGATAGCTTCTTACTTTTCCTCCTTTTGTTCTTTGCTTTGTAAGATTTCCTTAATATCCCCTTCCTTCATTTTTTTTAACTTGTCTACTGATTTAGTTATACAATATTTTAGTTTACAACCGTGTTTTATCATTCTTTAAGTTTCCATTTGAAACCAGTTCTATTCTGTTATCATGTATGCAATACATTCTTTGATTTCTTGTGAATATTAATTATACTGTTTGTGACAATTTCATGTTCAGCTTGGCCAGGCTGAGGGGTGCTCAGATGGCTGCAGAGACATTTCTGGGTGTGTCTATGAGGGTGTTTCTGGAAATGTTCACCATTTGATTCAGTAGACTAAGATCCCTCCCACCAATGTGGGCAGGCATCATCTAATTCATTGAAGGCCCAAATAGAACAAAAAGGCAAAGGAAAGAAGAATTTTTTCTCTTCCTAAGCTATGATGCCCATATTCCTGCCCTTGAACATCTGAACTCCTGGTTCTTGGGTCTTTGGACTCAAAAACTGAATTATAGGGGCGCCTGGGTGGCGCAGTCATTAAGCGTCTGCCTTCAGCTCAGGGCGTGATCCCCGTGCTCTGGGATCGAGCCCCACATCAGGCTCCTCCGCTAGGAGCCTGCTTCTTCCTCTCCCACTCCCCCTGCTTGTGTTCCCTCTCTCGCTGGCTGTCTCTCTCTGTCAAATAAATAAATAAAATCTTTAAAAAAAAAAAACTGAATTATACTACCACAGGCTTTCCTAGTTTTCCAGCTTGCAGATGGCAGATCATGGGATTTCTCAGCCTTCACAGCTGTGTGAGCCAATTCCTATGTATCCTATAAATTCTGTTTCTGTGGAGAACCTTGACATTGTTGGAAGTATTTTATTTTTCCTACATTGTTTCTGTTTACTCCAGATTCCTTTTCTTTTTGTTGGTCTCTCCAAATCCTATTAGAGACTTCTCTTAATGTATTATGAGCCACACTATTCAAGAACCATGAACTAAAAAGCCATACAGAGGGGCGCCTGGGTGGTGCAGTCGTTAGGTGTCTGCCTTCGGCTCAGGGCGTGATCCCAGCATTCTGGGATTGAGCCCCACATCAGGCTCCTCCGCTGGGAGCCTGCTTCTTCCTCTCCCACTCCCCCTGCTTGTGTTCCCTCTCTCACTGGCTGTCTCTCTCTGTCAAATAAATAAATAAAATCTTTAAAAATAAATAAATACATACATACATACATACATACATACATACATAAAAAGCCATACAGATGTGTTGGGTATGTGTGCAAGTCTTGTTGTCTCATGGACTTTGCTATTCATAAGAGCTGTGAAGTATATGTGAGTTCTCTCTCAGGAGAATCTGCTTCTGCAGAGAAGTCTCACCGGTAGATATAATCATTGTCCTTATTTTATAGGTAAGGAGTCTGTATATTAGTCAGTTTGGGCTGTCGTAACAAAATAACACAGGCTGGGTATTTAACAACAGAATTTTCTCATGCTTCTGGAGGCTAGAAGTTGCAGATTGAGGTACTGGCAGATTCATTTTCTGGTGGGTCTCTTCAGCTGGCTTGTAACTGACTGCCTTCTCACTGTGACTTCACATGGCCTTTCTTCTGTTCACATGTGGAGAGAAAGATCTTGTGTCTCTTCCTCCTATAAAGACACCAGTCCTGTGTCATTAGGGCCCTATCTTTATGGCTTAATTTAACCCTAATTACATCCCTAAGGACCCATTTTCCAAATGATACAAACATACTGGGGTTAGGGCTTCATTGTATGCATTTTAGGGAGACATACGTAGTTTATTACAAGAGTTTGAAACAAAGAGGAGGGTTCCACAGAATATAAGTGGCAGAGGGCAGTTTGGTTTCAGAGTTCGTGTTTAAATATTAGGCTACTATGCCTCAGAGTTGATTGGTCAGATATTTTTTTCAAACACATTTTGCTTTGTTTGTTATGTTGAGGCAATGATTGAATCATTACCTTGGTATTTTCCTATCTCTGTGTACAGGCAGTAGAGAAAGCCTCTTTACCAACTAGCAAGAATAGATCACATCTAAGCCTTTCCTCATAGTGATGTGATATGTGTGTTGGCTTTTGTCAGTGAGTTTTACTTAAACAAAAAGACTCAGGCATAAGATAAACCTTCCTTTCTTGTGTTTTCTTTATCTGCTGGGAAATGAAGTATATGGATGGATTATTTCCTTTCAGTATTAAGACTATTAAAAGGATTGTGTATATCAGAGAGAGGAATCTTCTGTGTACAAATTCTTTTCAAGTTTAAATTTTTTTGGTAATAAGTGATACATGTCCATGATGAAAAATTCAAAATATATAAGCATACAGGATGAAAAGCAATACTGCATTCTATTCCCAGTCCCCAGTTAGCAAGTTTCCCTCTCCATAAGTAATCAAGGTTGTAGTTTATTAATCGTTCTAATTTTTAATTGTATAATTAGTCAAGCTATTGCAGTATTAACTTTTAAAATATGAATCTAGCCAAATGGAATATTAAAAGAGCACAATCACACCATCTCTATTAGGAAATGCTTGGTAGAAGTAACAATGATCATTAAAAATGAATAAGCTCTCAGTACTTGGTGGTGAATACCCATTGCATGATTGATTATAGCTGTCATGTTTCCTCGATGAGATTATCTCCTAGACCATATGAAAATGTTGCTAGTTAATGTGGTAGTATATATGCTTTTTTATATATAAAAATATAAGAGCTTAAGGCTTGTTACTTTTACAATAATTTAAATGTCTCTAATCAGAAAAATTAACTTTTTTTTTTTTTCCTGAGTGTCGTTGACACACAGTGTTAGTTTCAGGTGTACAATATAGTGATTCAACAAGTTTAAGGTACGCTATGCTCACAAATGTAGCTACCAACTACCTACCATTTGTTACCATACAATGCTATTACAGTACCATTGACTATATTCCCTTTGCTGTATCTTTTATCCCAATGACTTCTTTCCATATCTGGAAGGCCATCCTCCCACCCCATTCTCCTCTTTCAGACACGTTCTAAAAAAAAAATTTACTCCCTCCTCCATGTTTTCTGTATATGTGGTCATGTTCTACATTTTTTTATTCATAATTTTCTTTTTTTTTTTTAAAGATTTTATTTATTTATTCAACAGAGATAGAGACAGCCAGCGAGAGAGGGAACACAAGCAGGGGGAGTGGAAGAGGAAGAAGCCGGCTCATAGCGGAGGAGCCTGATGTGGGGCTCGATCCCATAACGCCGGGATCACGCCCTGAGCTGAAGGCAGACGCTCAACCACTGTGCCACCCAGGTGCCCCCATAATTTTCTTATGTCGAATGATGGCCTTGTCTTTTCCATTGAAATCCTTGTGGTGCCCGGGTGGCACAGTCTGTTAAGCGTTGGACTCCTGGTTTTGGCTCGGGGTCATGATCTCAGGATCGTTTGATCAAGCCCCCTAGCAGACTGTGCCCTGAGGAGCTGGACAAAGTCTGCTCTGCCCCTACCCATCACATGTTCTCTATCTCTCTCAAATAAATAAATAAATCTTTAAAAAAGTAAAAGAAGTCCTTCTAACATTTCTTATAAGACCAGTTTAGTGGTGATAAACTCCTTTTAGTTCTTGTGTGGGAAACTGCCTCTCCCATTCTGAATGATAACTTGGCCTGGTAGTGTATTCTTTGTTGTAGGTTTTTTTTTTTTTTTTTTTCTTTCAGCACTTCGCAGGCCAGAAAGGAACGGCATGATATATTAAAAATTTCTGTTTTAAAATAAGCTGAAAATAATGGGTTTTCATTCTTGCTGCTTTTAGGATTCTTTATCTTTAACCTTTGACATTTTAATATGTGTTCTGATGTGGAACTCCTAGGGTTCATCTTGTTCAAACCTCTCTGTGCTTTCTGAAATTGATGTCTGTTTTCTTCCCTAGGTTACGGAAGGTTTTGGTTATTTTTTCTTCAAGTAAGGTTTCTTTTCTTTCTTTCTTTTTTTTTTTTTTTTTATACTTTTTTATTATGTTATGTTAGTCACCATACAGTACATCCTTAGTTTTTGATGTACTGTTCCATGATTCATTATTTGCGTGTAACACCCAGTGCTCCATGCATATACGTGCCCTCCTTAATACCCATCACCAGCCTATTCCAATCCCCTACCCCCCTCCCCTCTGAAGCCCTCAGTTTGTTTCCCAGAGTCCATAGTCTCTCGTGGTTCATTCCCCCTTCTCTTTACCCTCCCCTTCATTCTTCCCTTCCTTCTCCTACTGATCTCCCTGCTATTTCTTATGTTCCATAAATGAGTGAGGGGCCCCTAGTGGCTCAGTTGGTAGAGCATGTGATTCTTGATCTCGGGGTTGTGAGTTCAAGCCCCATGTTGAGCGTAGAGATTACTTAAGTAAATAATCTAAAAAAAAAAAGACTTCATAAATGAGTGAAACCATATGATAAATGTCTTTCTCTGCTTGACTTATTTCACTTAGCATAATCTCCTCCAGTCCCATCCATGTTGCTGCAAATGTTGGGTAATCGTTCGTTCTGATGGCTGAGTAATATTCTATTGCATATATGGACCACATCTTCTTAATCCATTTGTCTGTTGAAGGGCATCTCGGCTCCTTCCACAGTTTAGCTATTGTGGACAATGCTGCTATGAACACTGGGGTGCATATGGCCCTTTTCTTCACTACATCTGTATCTTTGGGGTAGATACCAAGTAGTGCTATTGCTGGATCATAGGGTAGCTCTATTTTTAACTTTTTAAGGGACCTCCACGCTGTTTTCCAGAGTGGCTGTACCAACTTGCATTCCCACCAACAGTGGGAACAGTGGGTTCCCCTTTCTCCACATCTTCTCCAAAATTTGTTGTTTCTTGCCTGTTAATTTTTGCCATTCTAACTGGCATAAGGTGGTTATCTCAGTGTGGTTTTGATTTGAATTTCCCTGATGGCTAATGTTTTTGAACATTTTTTCATATGTCTGTTAGCCATTTGTATGTCTTCATTGGAAAAACGTCTGTTCATATCTTCTGCCCAATTTTTGATTTGATTATTTGTTTCTTGTGTATTGAGTTTGAGAAGTTCTTTGTAGATCTTGGATACCAGTCTTTTATCTGTAGTGTCATTTGCAAATATCTTCTCCCATTCCCTGAGCTGCCTCTTAGTTTTTTTTTTAATGTTTCCTTGGCTGTGCAGAAGTTTTTATCTTGATGAAGTGCCACAAGTTTATTTTTTCTTTTGTTTCTCTTGTCTTTGGAGATGTGTCATAAAAATGTTGCTGTGGCTGATGCCAAAGAGGTTACAGCCTATGTTCTCCTCTATGATTTTGATGGATTTCTGTCTCACATCGAGGTCTTTCATCCATTTGGAGTTTATCTTTGTGTATGGTGTGAGAGAGTGGTCAAGTTTCATTCTTTTGCATGTAGCTGTCCAATTTTCCCAGCACCTTTTATTGAAGAGACTGTATTTTTTTCCACTGGATGTTTTTTCCTGCTTTGTCAAAGATTAGTTGCCCATAGAGCCGAGGGTCCATTTCTGGATTCTCTATTCTGTTCCATTCATCTATGTGTATGTCTTTGTGCCAGTACCATGCTGTCTTTGTGATCACAGCTTTGTAGTATAGCTTAAAATCCGGCAATGTGATGCCCCCAGCTTTGTTTTCCCTTTTCAACAATTCTTTGGTGATACGGGGCCTTTTCTGGTTCCACACAAATTTAAGGGCTGTTTGTTCCAGCTCTTTGAAAAATGTCATTGGTATTTTGATTGGGATGACATTGAAACTGTAGATTTGCTGGGTAGCATAGACATTTTAACTATGTTTATTTTTCTGATCCATGAGCATGGAATGTTTTTCCATCTTTTTGTGTCTTTTTCAATGTCTTTCAAGAGTGATCTGTGGTTTCTAGAGTATAGAGCCTTTACCTCTCTGGTTAAGTTAATTCCGAGATATCGTATGATTTTTGGTGCTATCATAAATGGAATCAATTCCCTAATTTCTCTTTCTTCAGTCTCATTGTTCGTGTATAGAAATGCAACTGATTTTTGAGCATTGATTTTGTATCCTGCCACATTACTGAATTGCTATATAAGTTCTAGTAATTTGGGGGTGGATTCTTTTGGGTTTTCCATATAGAGTATCATGCCATCTGTGAAGAGAGACATTTTGACTTCTTCTTTGCCGATTTGAATACCTTTTATCCCTTTTTGTTGTCTGACTGTTGTTGCAAGGACTTCTAGGACTATGTTGAACAATAATGGCAAGAGTGCGCATCCTTGTCATGTTCCTGATCTTAATGGAAAGGCTTTCAGCTCTTCCCCATTGAGAATGATATTCGCTGTAGGCTTTTCATAGATGGTTTTTATGAAATTGAGGAATGTACCCTCTATCCCTACACTCTGAAGGATTTTAATCAGGAAAGGATGCTGTATTTTGTCAAATGCTTTTTCTGCATCAATTGAGAGGATCATATGGTTCTTGTCACTTTTCTTGTTGATGTGATCTATCACACTGATCAATTTGCGAATGTTGAACCAAGCTTGCATCCCAGGGATGAATCCCACTTGGTCATGATGGATAATCTTCTTAATGTACTATTGGACCCTATTAGGATCTTGTTGAGAATTTTGGCATCCGTATTCATCAGGGATATCAGTCTGTAATACTCCTTTTTGATGGGGTCTTTGCCTGGTTTGGGGATCAAGGTAATACTGGCCTCATAGAATGAGTTTGGTAGCTTTCCTTCTGTTTCTATTTTTTGAAATAGCTTTAGGAGAATAGGTATTATTTCTTCTTTGAATGTTTGGTAGAGTTCCCCAGGGAATCCGTGAGGCCCTGGACTCTTGTTTTTGGGGAGGTTTTTGATCACTCTTTCAATCTCTTCATAATTAATCGGTCTGTTTAAATAATCATTTTTCCTGTTTCAGTCTTGGTAGTTTATAGGTTTCCAGGAAGGCATCCATTTCTTCCAGGTTGTTTAATTTATTGGCATAAAGCTGTTGATAAGTTTTTAATGATCCTTCCTATTTCACTGGTGTTGGTCATTATCTCTCCCCTTTCATTCATAATTTCATTAATTTGGGTCCTTTCTCTATTCTTTTGAATAAGTCTGGTTAGTGGCTTATCGATCTTATTTATTCTTTCAAAGAATCAGCTTCTAGTTTTGTTGATTGGCTCTACTGTGCTCCTGGTTTCTAATTCATTGATCTCTGCTCTAATCTTAATCAACTGCCTTCTCGTGCATGGGTTAGGCCTGTTCTTCTGTTCCAGCTCCAGCTTCTTGAGGTGAGAATATAAAGACTGCATTTTAGATTTTTCTATTCTTTTGAGTGAGGCTTGGATGGCTATGTATTTTCCCCTTAGGACTGCCTTTGCAGTGTCCCACAGGTTTTGGACCGATGTGTTTTCATTCTCATTGGTCTCCAGAAATTGTTTAAACTGATTTTTAATTTCCTGGTTTACCCCATCATTCCTGAGCAGGATGGTTCTTAGTTTCCAAGTGTTTGAGTTTCTTCCAAATTTTTCCTTGTGATTGAGTTCCAGTTTCAAAGCATTGTGGTCTGAGAATATGCAGGGAATAATCTCAGTCTTTGGGTATCGGTTGAGACCTGTTTTGTGACCCAGTATATGGTCTATGCTGGAGAAAGTTCCATGTGCATTTGAAAAGAATGAGTATTCTGTTGTTCTGGGGTGTAGTGTTCTATATATATCTATGAGGTCCATCTGGTCCAGTATGTCATTCAAAGCTCTTTGTTGTTTCTTTGTTGATTTTCTGCTTGGGAGATCTGTCTATTGCTGAGAGCGGAGTGTTGAGGTCCCCTACTATTAACGTATTTTTACCTATATGTCTCTTTATTCTGGTTAAGTGTTGGCTTGTGTATCTGGCTGCTCCCCTGTTGGGGGCATAGGTATTTATAATTGTTAGACCCTCTTATTGGATACACCCTTTAAGAATAATACAGTGTGCTTCTGTATCTCTAACTACCGTCTTTAGTTTAAAATCGAATCTGTCTCATATGAGAATTGCTACCCCAGCTTTCTTTTGAGGTCCATTGGCATGAAAAGTGGTTCTCCATCCCTTCACTTTCAGTCTGGATGTACCTTTAGGTTCAAAATGGGTCTCTTTTAGACAGCATATGGATGCATCATGTCCTTTTATCCAATCTGCAACCCTGTGGTATTTTATGGGAGCATTTAGGCCATTCACATTGAGAGTGATTTTTTTGAGAGATTTTAATGATGTCATGTTACCTGTGAAGTCTTTGTTTCTATGGATTGTAAATTTCTGTTCTGTAGCACTCTTATGGTCTTTTTACTCTTATGGAAACCCCCCTTAATATTTCTTGTAGGGCTGGCTTGGTGATCACATATTATTTCAGTTTCTGACGGTCTTGGAAGGTCCTGTCTCTCCATCAATTCTGAATGACAGCCTTGCTGGATAAAGGATCCTTGGCTGCCATGTTCTTCTCACTTAGTGCTCTGAATATGTCTTGCCAACCTTTCCTGGCCTGCCACATGCCTGTAGACAGGTCTGACGTTATTCTGATGTTTCTCCCTCTGTAGGTTAGGATTTACTTCCCCTGGCCGCTTTCAAGATTGTATCTTTGGATCTAATATTTGCAAATTGCACTATGATGTGACATGGTGTAGGTCTCTTCTCATTGATCTTGGGAGGGGTCCTCTCTGCCTCTTGGACAGGAATGCTTGTTTCCTTTGTCAGATTAGGGAAGTTCTCAGCTACAATTTGTTCAAATATCTCTTTTAGACCTCTCTCTTTCTCCACCCCTTCGGGGATGCTGATGTTTCTGACATTAGAACGTTTCATTGAGTCAGCAATCTCTCGTAATCTACATTCTTCAGATTGGATTTTTTTGAGCCAAGTTTCCATTTTTTCCTTCTCTTATACCATCCCATCTTCCAATTTATGAATTCGTTCTTCTGCCTCATTTACCTTGGCCGTCAGAGCATCTAGTTTAGATTGCATTTGATTCATAGCGTTTTTAATTGCCAGATTTGCTCTCATTTCTGCCCTTAGAGATTCTATATTCTCGTTAATATTTTTTTCAAGCCTACACATCATCTTGACCATTGTTACTCTGAACTCCATTTCTGACAATTTGGTTATATCCATATCCATCAGTTCTGTGGCAGAGGCCACAGTCTCTGTCCCATTTCTTTGCTGAGGATTCTTCCTCCTCATCATTCTGTTGAGGAGAGGTTGCAGGGATGCCCAGAGCCCAAATTATTGACCAGGACCCAGGCAGTGTGCAGTTGTTTCATCGGGACCTTAGGGATGTGGGCTTCTTGATTTTTCAGCCTGCCTTCTGGGGGAGGGGCCTGCCGCGCTGATATTCAGGCAACCCTGTTTGGGTAGATTCGCCCTGTCCCCTGTGAGGGGGCTCGGGATGGGCATAATGTGAACCGTTATTTCTGGGCTTTTGTTCTCTGGTGGCTTTCCCTGGTGGTTTTCTGTGACTCTTCTGAGAGTCAGAGCAGCAGTGGCTGTATCCTAGCCTCTGTCTCAGAACAGAGATCGCAGTCCGCTCTCCACTGAGCTCTCTTGGCCACTTTAACTCTGTTTCTGTCAGTGCTGCTAAAAACCCTGCAGCGTCCCAGGTTGTGTGCCCCACCGCCGCTCTCCCAGCCCTCGCTTCCAGGGCCGGCACGTCTCTGTCCATTGTGCTTCTAACACAACCGCCCCCCCCCCATCCCGTGGGCTCCTGAGCTCCCTGTTTCAGTGCGGTTCGTGCGCATGCTCCGGAGCGCCGGTTTTCAGTCTGGTCGAGCACGCACTCCCGAGCTCCCAGTGTTAGTCCGGTTCCAGTGAGCCCTCCGGACTTCCGGTTTTCAGTCTGGTGGCACACGCATTCCGGGCTCACGGTCTCTTTCTTACGGGTGTCGATCCGGCCCGCTCCCCAGTGCAGGTGGCTACTGCTTCCCAGCACCCCAGCATGGCGGCTCCCTCCCCCTTACCTCCTCCTTCTGTTTATCTTCGGATATCTGTGCGCGGATTCACAGCTCCCTGCTTCGTACCTCAATACTCAGCACTGGAAATGTTCATTTGTAGAGATCCAGATGTATCTTCCTATATCTCCGGCTGATTTCGTGGGTGTTCAGGATGGTCCGGTAGATATCCAGCTCGACTCAAGGGACCAGCTGAAAAAATGTCCCCTACTCCTCCGCCATCTTTTCCCAACCCCCTTCAAGTACGTTTTCTGCTCCTTTCTCTCTTCTCCTTCTGACCCCAATAATGCAAATGTTTGTTAACTTGATGCTGTCCAAGACCTCTCTTAACCTATCCCCATCTAAAAAAAAATCATTTTCCTTTTGCTGTTTAGTTTGGATGCTTTCCATTACCCTTTCTTTCAGATTACCGATCTGTTCTGCATTTGCTAATCTGTTGATTCCCTCTAGTATATTCATTTCATTTCTTGGGGGTCTTTTTTATATTTTCTATCTCTGTTGAAGGGCTCACTGAGTTTTTCTACTCTTTTCTCAGGTGAGCATCTTTACAATCATTATTTTAAACTTTTTTTTTTTTTTAAGATTTTATTTCAGAGAGCATGAGAGAGAGAGTGTGAGTACAAATGAGTGAGCTGGAGCAGGGGGGAGGGGCAGAAGAAGGAGGAGAAGCAGACTCCCCACTGAACAGGGAACCTGATGCAGTACTCTATCCCAGGACCCAAGGATCATGACCTGAGCTGAAGGCAAGCACTTAACCAACTGAGCCATCGAGGTGCCCCTATTTTAAACTCTTAATAAGCATATTGCTTACCTCCTTTTCATTTAGTTCTTTTTCTGAGGTTTTGTCCTATCCTTTAGGAGCATATTCCTCTATCTCCCTATTTTGCTTGACTTTCTATGTTTGTTTTTGTGAATTAGGCAGAATATTTGCTACTTTTCCTAAACTCGAAAGAATGGTCTTGTGTATGGTCATCCCATGTATAAACTGTGTGTGCTTGGTGACTTTTGTTGTCTGGCTGGAGCTGTGGCTGGTATGCAGTGAGGTTCCTGGGACACTCCATGCTGGGGCTGTCCTGGTTGGAATAACTGCTGTTGAAGTGGACATGGGCTCGGGTGCTCCTGAATATGTCTGTGTGAAGAAGGCACCTTGTCAGGACATTTGAAACTGAAGTGGGTGCAGGTTGGGGGGAAGTGTCCTATGGCTCTATGCACAGAGGGCACCCCGGCATATCCCTTCGATTCTTAATGCAAGTAAGAGAACATTGAAAAGAATGGATAAACTTCACTAAGATATTTTTGTTCATATGATTGTTTTATTTAGCAGTATTTGCTGGCAAGTAATAGAAACATTAATTAAAACTGATTTATAATGTAACTGAATAGTCCAAAAAAGGTAAGGCTTCACTGTGTAGCTCAACAAGGTTTTCAAAGACCTGCTGGTCCTTCAAGATATCTGAAGTATTGTTACTATGACATAAAGGGAATTGATGCTGGATATTAAACAATAAATGCTTATGACAGGATCATAAGGGATATTTAACAGTTTCCATATTTATCCTTGAGTGGGCTAGAGTGATTATACTATGGAAATACACTGGATAGGAGACTTAGGGGTTCAAACCTACTAAGAGTCTGTGCTTTCCCCTCACTTATTAGGAAGATCTGGGTCCAAATCTTAATAACTATTGTCTAAATTTTTATATGTGAAAAGTAAACTTTAATGCTATTTCCTATTATTGACGTGATGCTGAGTGAGTTATTGGATATAAAGTGCCCAACACAAACTGAATCATGTTAAACTCTCACAACAACTGCTACTAATATGGTTATTATTACCCATATAGTTATTTTACTTTCATGGCATGCCCCAGAATCTTGACCTAAAACTCTTCTGTTCCCATCATGTACTCATTTCTAGGTTATCTGCTTAATGAAATCCAAGTTAATATCTTCAGCTTTGAGTCCTCTCCTGTGCTCTACATTTTTTTCTCAAGCCAAAAACATTGCCGTTTTCCTGGACTTTTCTGTTACACTCCATTTCAACCCATCAGTTAATCTTATTGGTCCTATCTTCAAAATATACCCACAATCTAAACTACTTCTCATCCCTCTACTGCTATCACCGTGGACAAGCCACCATCCTCTTGTACCAGATTCTTGCTGTAGACTCCCTCCCTTTGTACTTGCCCCCCTTAGATTATTCTCTATACTCGTGCTCTAAACCTTGCAAAAGCTTTCCAGTCTCACTCAGGGTCCTTCTTGTGGAAAACTAGCTCAACATCATCCCCGCGCTCACCTTCTATTCCCCTGATGGCTCATACCACACCAGTTTCCTTTCTGTTCTTCACAATCAGCATACTTGTTTCCCACCTCAGAGTTTCCACAATTAATCTTCTCTTTGCCTGTTTTCCCCACTACATGTAAGCTGTGTGACAGAAAGGACTTTTTAAAATCTATTGCTGTCTAAGAAATATTTAGAATTGGGTCCTCTATATAATGCTCACAAAATGAAAGTACATGAATATTTGGGTCCCACGTGCATCTCTGGCCTTTGGCCTACAGAGAGCTGAACGGGCTCTATAAGAAGAGTTGGGTCCTCCAATTTCCACCAATAGGTGTTTGAATGAATTTTAAAATTGTACCTGAGGACACTAGTGAAGAAAACATGAAGACCACGCAGAGGTATGTTCGGAACTCTGTGCATGGCCATGGAAAAGAAGGCTGTTTATCCCCTACAAAAGGGAGGAGGAGAGGGTGTTCTGTTCTACAGCACAGGAATAATAGAGCCAGAAAGATTTCCTGAAATTGCATTTCAATTTTCAGGATTTCTCTCTTGCCAAAACCAAGATTGTCTTAACCTTTTCTTGATAATCCTAACATGACCCATGCTTTCAAAACAACTTTAAAAACCTTTATATAGGACAAGTTTGCATAGAACTGGACCTTCTATTTTGTGAGCTACTTACAGAAAGAACACCTTTTCTTTTTAAATTTCTTTATTATTATGTTCAATTAGCCAACATATAGTACACCATTAGTTTTTGGTGTAGTGTTCAGTGATTCATTAGTTGCAATAACACCCAGTGCTCATCACCACACATGCCCTCCTTAATACCCATCACCCGGTTACCCCATTTCCCCTCCCCCACTTCTGTAACCTTCAGTTTGGTTCCCCGAGTCCAGAGTCTCTCGTGGTTTGTATCTCTCTCTGATTTCTTGCCATTCAGTTTTCCCTCCCTTCCCTTGTGGTCTTCCATGCTACTCCTTATGTTCCACATATGAGTGAAACCATATGATGATTATCTTTCTCTGCTTGACTTAGTTCACTTAGCATAATCCCTTCCATTTCCATCCATGTCAATGCAAATGTTGGGTAATCATCCTTTCTGATGGCTGAGTAATATTCCATTGTCTATATGGACCACATCTTCTTTATCCATTTGTCTGTTGAAGGGCATTTCTCCTCCTTCCACAATTTGACTATTGTGGACATTGCTGCTATGAACATTGGGTTGTTTGTGCTCCTTCTTTTCACTCCATCTGTATCTTTGGGGTAAATACCTAGGAGTGCAATTGCTGGAATATAATGCAGCTCATTTTTAAAGTCCTGAGGAACCTCCATACTGTTTTCCAGAGTGGCTGTTCCAGCTTGCATTCCCAACAGTGTAAGAGGCTTCCCCTTTCTCCACATTCTCACCAACACTTGTTTTTTCCTTAGAACACCTTTTCTTTTCCCCAAAGTCACATACATTGGAAAGTCTAAGAGTATAGCTGTGATTTAAATGTTTTGTCTCCTCCCCCCGCCCCCCCCACAAATTCAGGTGTTAAAATACTAACCTTCCAGTGTGAGGTACTAGGAGGTGGCACCTTTGGGAAGTGATGATGCCATGAGTGTATGGCCTTCATGAATGGGATTAATGACTAATATTTATATAAAAGAGAACTCACAGAAATTCCTAGCCCTTTCCACCATGTGAGGTTAAAATCTGCAACTCAGAAAAGGGAATTAGTTTGACCATGGTGACACCCCAATCTCTGACTTCCCAACCTCCAGAATTGTGAAAAAGAAATCGCTGCTGTCTGTAAGCTACACAGACTGTGATATTTTATTAGAGCATAGCCCAAAGGACTGAGACAAGTGTGTAGGATTGTTCTCTGGTTTAGACATGGTGACAATTATATAAGAGGGACATACTGGTGTGGACTTAAAATTAATTATTTATTAAAGTAACCATTAGTTTCAAGCTATTTCTGAGTCTCATTTCATCCTGCTCTCAATTATTTAAGCTATTGATACTATTACATGGTCTTTCATTTCTACTTTTGCTTTGCTCCTTCAAACAGAGTCTGAAGGCATTGTCTTTCTATCAAGAAGAGCCTTGCCGTTTTCCTGCTCTGCTTCATGTAGCCGGTAGGACCCTCCCACTCTGGGGCAGCCCTGACTTCTGAAGCTTCCAGCAACATTCCTCAGCACTGTGAGTAGACCTATATATTTCTATACATGCATACATACATACATACACATAAATTTTATTACTTAGAGTCCAGTACCAAATGCAGTTTCATTTCATACACTACTTATCTTTTTGATATTTTTGTTCTAACTTTTATAATGTCTATATTCCAGGTACTTTTAAATAGCTTTTGAATAGTAAATATCCTTTGTTCTTAATTGCTCTTTTACTAGAAGGCATCACCTCTCACCTCTACCCACTGATGAGCCTGTGAACCAGTATCCCAGAGTGACTGACCTATGGTTTTTGTCATTTAGAATATCATGAGTCTCTGGGTCTTTGCTTCTGTGTGGCTCAAAATGCTGCACTGCTGCTCTCAACCCTCCTTACCTCTCCTATCCCCATTCTTCCAACCAGTATATAAAATGTAGCTTCATGCTGAATGGAGGCACAGAATTAATTTTTGCTGCCAAGACCAGCAGTGTTACCTTATGTCTTAGTCTGTTCAGGCTATTCTAACAAAAGTACTGTAGACTGGTGGCTTATACAACAAATGTTTCTCAGTTCTGGAGGCTATGTAATCCAAGATCAGAGTGCCAGCAGGTTTGGTGTCTAGTGAGGACCCATTTCCTGGTTTATAGAAGGCCATGTTCTTGCTATGTCTTCACATGGGTAAGGGTAAGGGAGCTCTAATCCCGTTCATGGAGCTCTGCCCTCATGACCTTTTCACCTCCCCAAACTCCCCCTCTGAATACCATCACATTGGAGGTTAGAATTCAACATAGAATTTTGAGGGGAACACAAACATTCAGCCTATAACATCTTAATTTCTAAAATTCATGGCCAGTAATGAGAGAATAGTCATTCAGAGTGCATATCCCTAGAACCAGCCTACCCAGTTCAAATACTAGCAACTAACCGAAGTATTTGACTATGATCGAGTTATTTAGCACTTCTGTGTGCCAGTTTCTTAATCTTAAAATTACTGTTAGATCTATGTTATCACACACATATTTAAAGATTAAATGTTAAATTTAAGTATTATACAGAACATATCGAAAGATATTTGGAGAGTCAATATGTTTTTGTTACTAGTATTGCTTGTCATATTTCTGATCCAGTTGCATTGTTTTACTGTGACTAGCTATCTAACCAAGAATTATTTCAACTACATACTGGTGCATCTTTGCTGTAATTACAAAAAAAATTTTAACTAAACTTATTTTTGTTAATGTCTAAGGATCTTAGACAAAGTTAAAGAGAATGTCTACTCTTCTAACAATCCAATCCTTTATTATGTCTTACTAATCAATACTTAAGATACATAATTGCTTATATTTAAATAAAGTTTTGTAATCTTAAGGTTTTTTGTTAATTATGGATGTTTTGTACATAGTGATTTAAAAATCAACTTCTGACTACATTTTGCATTTCTTTGTGCTATTCTAAGTTTCTTAACCAACCAACAGCTCATAATTTGCAGGGTTCAACCAGACTATTGATCAATTGATCACACGAAATACCATATTTTACATGAAGGTTGCAGCCTTTAATACTTGCATAATGAAATTTTGCAAAATGTGAGATTAATCATAAGTATAACCGATATTTGTGTTCTTGAGCTAAATTGGTATTGCCATGTGTCAGGAGCATAAACACAGCTGGAAACCTAAATTTAAGATGAATTTTTCATTTGTGGGAATTTGCATTATTTCAAATCTTATGTATAAAACAAAATTAAGATTTTCATAGCATACTATATCGAACTTTAAAGATTCAAATAAGTACAAAATGCAAACATTTTGCTTAAGTTAATTTTACTACCTAAATTATTTGTCTTCTGCTCTTTTGCTAATGTTTAAAAACCATAAAAACAATTTTTAGTTCTTATTTACTTGTTCAGTGGTTCCAATTAGAATTCTTGACTGAAACCTAGACATGCATTTGTGTATTACTCAGTTCTTTTGGTAGCTATATTTAAGAAGCTCAGCTTGAAATTTCCGAGTAAAAAGAATTTGTTGAAAGTGTATAGGAGTATCTCCTATAACTAAAGGAAGTTATTGGGGTAGGTGGATTCCAAGAAAAACTTACAAAAAAAAAAAAAAAAGACTTGAAAGGACGTGAACCTCCTCTAAGACCCTCTCTCTCTTTGGCATTGGTCCATAAAATATTCTGTGTGAATATTCTTTTTTTGTACTTTAGATTGCTTCTTCTAGAAGGATGGTAGGAAATTGAGTTACTCAAATCTCCCAAGCCTTCTATTTTGTGATCCCTAATAATTTGACTGGCATTGACTCTTAATACTAACTTAAGTCAAACAAAAGAAAACTAAAGAAATAGTTCTAATTGGACTGGCTTGCATCAGATACCCACCTTTGCATCACTTTGCTGGGCCAGGAGAGAAGATTCCTTGTATCAGAATTATAGCCTGTCTCTGGATATAAAGAGATAAATAACTTAAAAAAAAGAGGCCTCTGTATGTCTGATATTATACAAAAACAGATATTTTCTAATCCTCAAAACTGTCCTTTGGAACCTTTATAAATGAAGATGTTGAAATTTATTAAAGTTAGGTGGCTATTCCAAGGAACTATGCCTTCCTGAATTTGATTATACTGATGGCCCCAATTAAAGGCCTCCGTGTATCCAGTCCTGTTGCCTTTATAATTTTGTATTCCTTACCTTTTCTGACTCTGGAATGGTCTGTGACTTGGACAATAAAATATGGCAGAAGTAGCTTGTGCAAGTTCTGAGACTATGTATACTTCTGCTTGCTCTCTGACTCATCTGAGCTTGGCCATTACTGTACCTCAACCTTGCCTTAAGAACATGCCTGATCTAGCTTGCCTGAGGGATCTAAGAGACACATGGAGTCCAGTCCATGGCCTGGACATACCTGTGTGTTCCAGATTGAATCATGTGTCTTGATTCTAGCATAGGCTGTGACTAATTAAAGGCTCTGAGAAATACCCTTGTGACCAGTGGTTATGGGTCTCAACCAGGCATTGGTCTCCATTCAACAGAATGCTCAGGAGAAAGACTGACACTCTGTATGATATGGGCCCTTTGGGTGATCGCTAATACGGAGAAGAGCAGTTACCATGTGGCATGCTGAGGTCCACACCCTAGGATGGCTCCCTAGGACCCTACAAAATAATTCTGTTGTTGCTACTGCCTATGCCTCTGTTGCCAAAACAAACAAACAAACAAACAAAAACACATCCTCAGGGTTATAGAGGAAAAATACCCACTTATGGTATACCTATGGTTCAGGGTTAATTTAAACCCAATTTAAATCTAAGATCCTTAAAACCACTAAAGCCACTATTGCCATGGGAGACCTCTAATCTTGGTGATACTGATTTGGATTCTCTGGAAAAAGAAACTAATGTAAGTAGGTGGAGAGGATCTCCTCTTTTACTCCAAGTATATCTAATAGACAGCAAAAACAAAATAAAAATGATAAAATAAAAATCAAACAACAAGAATGAGTCTAACTCAGAAGCAAAACCTGAAACAGATTTGAAATTTGACCCAACTGGAAAGCCAAAATTTACTAAATGAATTTATCAACCAAAAGTGCAAAATAGCCTTTGTGCCTCTATATAATGTTCTGAGTTAACTTTAATATCTGCTGAAACGTAGTAATTGGCAAATCTTTATCAATACTTTATCAAATTAGTTACACTTTGAGATTGCACTGAACTTAAACACGGTAGTCCCTATGGTTTTAGGGGACTTATAACATAAAATAGGTATACCTCACCTTACTGTCCTCTATCAGAATTCTTGCTTTGCCTAAATTACCCATTGTCTTTAAATATCCATAGCAGGCATGGAATTTCTGATCTATTGAAATAAAAATTACTTTGTCCCTGGTGCTTACAGCTGGCTTAACAAATGGGACTTCATGGATCTTCCTAACCAGTTAAAATAGTTAATACAGCTCAATATAAATAAAAATGGGGCCTTCAAAGATTAAAGGCCATCATTTAAGAGCTGTTCAGAGAATGGGTGATTATTTTCAGTGCTTCTTTATTTAATAATCCAGTTTGACCTGTTCTTAAACCTAAAGCCAATGACTGCCATCTCACGAATTACCATGACCTTAATTCTGTGGTCCCACCTCTTTAGCCCTCCTATCCAATGTTATTAAAATTACTGATTCATCCAATCAGCAACTGGTAAATACCTTGAAGCCATAGATTTTTGGCTAATATCTATTCAGTGTTCATTTTACTAGCCTCTCAGTTGCAGTTGACCTTTATTTCTGAAGGAACACAATACAGCTTTACCATGGGGTATATCAATAGCCCCATCATCACACACAGTCTTTGCAGGCAGAATTTAAACCTTGTCCGACTTTCTCCAGGAGCACAGGTATGCCCTTACACTGTTAACATCCTCCTCCAGTGACATTCATTTGAAACACGCAATCAAGACCTATAAGCATTCACAAAATGTTTGAAAAAGAATAGATCATTGCCACACATGAAGTAAAAGGTCATGGCTATCTCAGTACAAACCTCTTGGCATTATTGGATTGCTCAAAGGCTACTCCATTCCTGATGCTGTCAAAAAACAACTATTGACCCTTTCAGTACAGATAACATTAAAATAATTCCAGCATGTTTTAGGCCTTTTGGATTCCAGAGGCAATGTAATCCTTATTTATACATTTTATTTAGCTCATTTATATTGTACTTGCAAATTGGACAACTTTGAATGGGGCTCCTTAGAACAAAAGGCTCTAGAATCTGACCACGTAACAATACAACAGTGCCCTTCAGAGACTCTTGCATTGTAGAGCTTTTGGCAACATTTTATGTCTCCTGGAATCTCTGGACACCCCTAATGGCCAAAAATTGCCCCAAGGGTGACCCTAATTGGCTGAATTTCATGCAGTTTGACACTGGATGCCCTTGTTTACAATTGACTCCATCTGCTTGGTTTTACACACTTGAGCCATTGTGTAAGATCTGTCTAGGCAGATGGTCTGGTCAATAGTAACAACAATAATTCCTATCCAAGGTTTACCTTTACGGTAAAGAACTCGGAATCTCTAGCCTCACAGATAGGCAGAATAAAAACCAAGATCATACAAATCTCTAAACAATGAAAGCCACAATATAAGGCCTTATTCAGGTACTCCTTATCCCCTTCAGAGTTCCAGATATTATTGATAGTGACAAAGACATTCCTCTCACTTCTGAAAATATATAATGCTAGCTTTTGGTCAAATCATCACCAAGTCAGAGATGAAGAGTGGATCTTTCAGCACTCTTAATGGCCTCAGGCCACTGTCCTCAGAGTGCCATAATGGTTTTTTTTTTTTTAACAATTTAAATGAAATTAAACATGGCCCATTTCAGCTCTCATTCATCAAGGATAAATTGTGGTAAGGTGTCTAAACTCCATTTTTGATGGTTGTCTGCTGATCATTTCTAAGCCTCCATACTCTTCCCTCTTTTGCCCCATCATTGGACAAGTTGGTAAGAAGGCTTGGGTGTTTCCACCTTTGGGGTTGGCAGGAGGTTCAAAGCAAGCAAACTACATTTATATTAACCCAAACCCCAGCCCCACTTTCTGACCACCAGAAAAACCCAAGCCAGTCTCCTTTCCCTGTCCTCCTAAGCCATTTCTGGACAGGCTTGGGAAGCTGCTCCATTCTCCCAAGGGAGTCTCATTATGTGAGTAATAAACCCTTTAATACTCTCCTGGTATATGTAAGGTGTTAGTCTCAAAATCCAAACCAAATTTGTGTGTGGGGGTGCATCCATTCTCTGCCTGATGAGAACAACATATACATATTTAAGTAATCAAGTCATTTTCTGCCTTGGACCTAAAACCCAATCTGAGTTTCCTTGGTGACTTCTAACGTAAATCAGTTATTTTCATCCTTTAAGTGGGCTGTCCATCATGAAGGATGGGCCCTAAGTGTTAGCGCACTGCTTGCAGCCATCTTAGCTCAGGAGGTCTGGCTGATGCCTAAAAATTCATAGTTATCATAGGGTATTTTATTTATAAAGAGTACACTGGCTGATTTTTGCATATTTCTTTCTTGGAAATGTCAGATTTTTGTTTAAAATGTATCCGTTATTTACTTCATCTTGTATGGATATAGCATGTTCTCACGCAAATAAGGCGATCATTGGCTTCATTGAAAATGCTAATATCATCCATTACAGATGAAATATAGTAGGTTAGGTGAAAATTACATGAGCAAATATTTTTTTTTCAAATTATTATACTTAACAAAACCACGTCATTGCAATTTTATGTGGGAAAGTTTTATTGTGCATAATGAAAATTATACAGTAATTGAGTAAATACTATGTTTGCTTAGGTAACTTTCCTTGAGTATATATTCTTATTAGAGAATTATCTTCTACATTTCAGGCATCTAGGGGTGCCTGGATGGCTTAGTGGGTTAAATATCTGACTTGTGGTTTCAGCTCAGGTCATGATCTTGCGGGTCATGGGATTCGGCTGACTTCAGGCTCCACACTCAGTGGGGAGTCTGCTTGAAGACCCTCCCCCAACTCATGTGCTCATGTGTACACGTGTTCTCTCTCTCTCTCTCTCTCTCTCCCTCAAATCTTTAAATTTCAGGCATCCAGTGATCACTGAAAGACAATGAAAACAGAAGACTTTATGACTGTATTTCTTTTGCCAAATTAAAAACATGAAGTGTAAAGTAAAAACGACTGCTTTATTACTGGGGTTTGCTTCAAGACTGCAGTCAGTATACCTGGGAAGGCACCATTTGGCCCTCACTCTCTAGGCTCGAGTGGGAACCTAGATGAAGGTTTTGGTGAGAGGAAATCTGAGGGAATATTCTGAACTCTTTCTGGCCAGAGGTACTTAGGTTATTGTGATGTAGGACTTGAAGGAAGCTATCCATTGCTTGAAGGCTGCTATGTAAGCCATGGACAGAAAAAATGTTGGTGTTCCACAAGCAGCAAAACTTTTCTCTCCTACATAGGAAATTAGAAGGAATGGAATTTGTTGCTTTATGTGATTTTTGAAGAGTAAAGAGAAAATGGGACAAATCCTTTATCTCCCACCCATAAAATAATTTCTTTTGCGTTTACATGAAGTTTCTCCCAAAATTTCTATGAAGTCTTCCATATTGATTTGTCTGATTCTTCAGTTAAACTTATCTGTTCAACCTCAGATAATTTTCTGAGCTGCCTCATCTCCTGTTTTCCTGACAGCATTCTTGCCTAACTGCAGCGATTTGTTTATGGGTCATCTTTCTTAGATTTATGTACCTGCATGTTTTCTAAAGAAGCTTCCACATGCTGTTGACTATGTCATGGCTGATAAACTACTTTAAATTCCTAGTATAGGTGGACAGGTCATCTTTCCATTCAGGACTTATGATAAACATAATGGAATAATTTTTTTTCCTCCAAAACATTTTTTCTAGCTTGAAGCTTATACAATTTTTGGTAGACTATTTTTATAGCTCTTAACTAAATTGATTTCCTGTGGTGATCTTGTAAGAGGCCTATGTTTTGCAATCTTGAAGCAAGGTTTAAATGAAGAAAAAATAGTATTTTAAGCATCATTGATTTCTTTTCTTCTAAGCAATGATAATTTTCAAAAACACAAAGGATTTCTCATAAAACATCAACTTAACTTTTTAACTTGAAAATCAGTTATTTTGTTATAGGGATTTTTAAGGAACATTTATTTGTAAAGATTTTTTTTATTGGAGAGAGAGAGCACGTGAGAGCATGAATGGGGGGAAGGGCGGGGGAGAGGGAGAAGCAGATTCCCTGCTAAGCAGGGAGCCCGACACAGGGCATGATCTCAGAATCCTGGGATCATGACCTGAGTCAAAGGCTGATGCTTAACTGACTGAGCTACCCAGGTGTCCCAGGAAACATTTATTTTTAAAATAAGGTGATAAAGATACTTGGAATAACCAAAAATATACCCTTGAAGTTAATCAATTGGATAATCTTCTGAAGATACTTACAACTTGATACTCAGAAATCTTTTAGGTGGATAAGTTTATGATTTGGGAATTTGTTTGAAATTTTTATTTGAAAATTTCCCATACCACGTTCCAATAATTCATTAACACGTCTATCAAACAAATTTACTTACATAAAACAAAGTAAATTCTATGTCTGTGTTAAGTTCTTAGTAAATGTTTGAAATTTTGGGGTATAAAGAATTATAGCTTTCAGGTATGGAATTAGTAACACAAAAAATTTCTGGGTATATAGAATGAGGCTAAAAACCTCCTAGAAATGTGACCTTTCTGATTTATATAATATTTGCAGTTAATGTGAAGCAGCCTTATTTTAAAAGGATACATTCAGTGGCAAATTCATGTGAATATATTAGGGACTATAGATTATTATAGTCCTTAAATCTCTGAAGCGTTTTCTCCTCTGTGGTTTGTGAGCTTTCAAGTCTGAGGGTATGAGCCAATTATCTGTGCTCTTCCTCTTTGAAATTTAAACCACTGAGAACCTTCTCTCTTTTCTTCTAGGCACCTATTCTTTCTTGGGAATGTTTATTCCTTTTAATTTTGTGGAAGGCGACACATGAGGATTGTGTGTGGGGGGCCACAAAGGCTCTCTGTGGGCCACCAAATGTGGTGTCTGTCTCGATTGGAGGTGGCGCCCCAAATGTGAGGTGACCCAATTCGGTGGAAGCTGGAGGCATGGGTGGCGGGTGGTGAAAGCATTCACCAGAGGCAGAACAAAGGAGATAGAAATTTATTGAATACACCTCAAGAAAGTGGTGGGCAGGACAGCAAAGCAGAGAGACTGTCTGCCATGAGGCAGGGGAATGGCATTTTAGTTAAAGAGGGAAGGTGAGGAGGTATGAGAACTAGGGAATTTTCCTTTTTTGGTGCTTAGGTCTGGATGTAAGTAACCCATTGGTCAGCCAGGGCTTATGGATATTTTGAGGTGGGTTGCCTAATGGGCCTGTTAGTATTCAGCCAGGGGGTTGAGGGTCACCGTGGGCCCTACTACCTTAGTTTTCCATCATTCAAGTTGGTTGCCTAAAAGGAGCCTCTACAGATTGCACTATTAGTTATCCTTGGGAATTTTCCTGTATAAATAGAAGAAACCAACATTATGGGTCATGTACCAATGGGCACTGTATAAATGTATGTTGATGGGGGCACCTGGGTGGCTCAGTTTAAGCATCTGCCTTTGGCTCAGGTCATGATGGTTCAGGTCAAAGTCCTGGGATCTGAACCCCACCTCACATTTCCCTCTGCGCCTCCTCCCTCCTTGTGCACGTACAGGCATTTGTGCACATGCTCTCTCTTGAATAAATGAATAAAATATTTTTAAAAAATGCATGTCGATGACAGGAGTAGAGTTTAACCTAAGTAGGGAAGATACCTTTGCATATCCTTCTGCTACAGAAGGTATTTCTAAGTGTTTATTCTTTTTCCCTCTGAACTTTTCTATGTATAGTTTCATTTTTTTCTTCATGTCTGAACAAAGATTGTGACTTGCTAGGCTTTAATTCTAGTTCTCTACATCTATCTCAGAAAAATGGGTATTTTCTACCTCTTCCTTCCTGCATCTTCAAAATTTCTGTCTCACTGTATTGTTGCCATTGCATGCAAGAATGATACAACTATTCCCATTTTTTTAAAAATACAATCTTTCTCTTGAGCCACATGCTCTTTCAGCTAATGCTCCATTTCTCTGCTCCCCCTTTTAGCAAAACTCCTTGAATAAGTTGCCTTCATTTACTGTTTTTAATTCCTTCCTTTCCATTCTCTTGTGCATCTGCTTCCAGGCTTTTCTCTCCTCCATGCCATCTGAAGGGTCTGATCAAGGGCATTACTAATTTAAAGGAGACAAAGACTCTCACTTCTTTGAAGGAATCCAGCAGAATCATGAGATGTATTACATCTTTACCAATAAAGGGAAGAAAAGGAAATCTTTCAGCTCTCATGGCTTACAGAGAACTTCATTTTTATTTAAGCTTTTGGAAAATAAAGATGTAATTGTAATATCTTTACTGTGGCAAAAATTATTAAAATGACAAAAAGGACTCATAAAGCTTTTGGTTTTAAAGGTAATATTTCTCTGGACAGTAAGAAAAATCTCTTCAGCAATATGTTGGCATACTTTTAAATATACTTGTATTATAAATAATACTTCAAGGACAGCAGTTTTAGAATTTTAGAAAAATAGAACAGAATTATACATTCAGATGACTTCATAGGATAAGAAAGTAAGAATTCTTCTGTGGATATTCTCAAGTTACTACCTTATCATAACTGGTTTTATGATGCAGAATACGGTCTGCTCCCCTACTCTAGGGGAAGATAAAACTTTTTCTCATCTTTCTTGACATTCTTTTCACCATCCTTTGGGAGGATTGTAGTTTGAAGGAGAAGCACTGAAATTAATACAGTTTGAACTAAAGAAAATAGGACCAAGAATCTTTAAATGTACAACAGAAGAGTAAAGGGCAGAAGAGAATTTTTAAAGACTGGAGTATAAGGCCTGTACTATACTGATTTGCATTTATGTCACTAAAATCTGTAATTGTCATCTGAAGGTCAATTATCAGTCTTTGGTCTGCCAGCAGCATTGGACACATTTCTTCACTCTTTCCTTCTTTTTTTTTTTTAAATGATTTTTTATTATATTATGTTAGTCACCATACAGTACATCCCCGGTTTCCGATGTAAGGCTCGATGATTCATTAGTTGTGTATAACACCCAGTGCACCATGCAATACGTGCCCTCCTTACTACCCATCACCGGTCTATCCCATTCCCCCACCCCCCTCCCCTCTGAAGTCCTCAGTTTGTTTCTCATAATCCATAGTCTCTCATGTTTCATTCCCCCTTCTGATTACCTCCCCTTTCTTTATCCCTTTCTTCCCCTACCGATCATCCTAGTTCTTATGTTCCATAGATGAGAGAAATCATATGATAATTGTCTTTCTCTGCTTGACTTATTTCACTTAGCATTATCTCCTCCAGTGCCGTCCATGTTGCAGCAAATGTTGAGAACTCGTTCTTTCTGATAGCTGAGTAATATTCCATTGTATATATGGACCACAACTTCTTAATCCAGTCATCTGTTGAAGGGCATCTCGGCTCCTTCCACGATTTAGCTATTGTGGACATTGCTGCTATGAACATTGGGGTGCATATGGCCCTTCTCTTCACTACGTCTGTATCCTTGGGGTAAATACCCAGTAGTGCAATGGCTGGGTCATAGGGTAGCTCAATTTTTAACTTTTTAAGGGACCTCCACACTGTTTTCCAGAGTGGCTGTACCAACTTGCATTCCCACCAACAATGTAGGAGGGATCCCCTTTCTCCACATCCTCTCCAACAATTGTTGTTTCTTGCCTTGTCTATTTTTGCCATTCTAACTGGCGTAAGGTGGTATCTCAGTGTGGTTTTGATTTGAATTTCCCTGATGGCTAATGATTTTGAACATTTTTTCATGTGTCTGTTAGCCATTTGTATGTCTTCATTGGAAAAGTGTCTGTTCATATCTTCTGCCCATTTTTTGATTTGTTTATTTGTTTCTCGTGTACTGAGTTTGAGAAGTTCTTTGTAGATCTTGGATACCAGTCCTTTATCTGTAGTGTCATTTGCAAATATATTCTCCCATTCCGTGGGCTGCCTCTTAGTTTTTCTGACTGTTTCCTTGGCTGTGCAGAAACTTTTAATCTTGATGAAGTCCCATAAATTCATTTTATCTTTTGTTTCTCTTGCCTTTGGGGATGTGTCATGAAAAAGGTTGCTTTGGCCAATGTCGTAGAGGTTGCTGCCTATGTTCTCCTCTAGAATTATGATGGATTCCTGTCTCACATCGAGGTCTTTCATCCATTTGGAGTTTATTTTTGTGTATGGTGTGAGATAGTGGTCAAGTTTCATTCTCTTGCATGTAGCTGTCCAATTTTCCCAGCACCATTTATTGAAGAGACTGTCTTTTTCCCACCGGATGTTTTTTCCTGCTTTATCAAATATTAGTTGCCCAAAGAGCCGAGGGTCCATTTCTGGGCTCTCTATTCTGTTCCATTGGTCTATGTGTCTGTTTTTGTGCCAGTACCATGCTGTCTTTGTGATCACAGCCCTGTAGTACAGCTCGAAATCCGGCATTGTGATGCCCCCAGCTTTGTTTTTCCTTTTCAACAGTTCCTTGGAGATTCGGGGTCTTTTCTGTTTCCATACAAATTTAAGGACTATTTGTTCCAGTTCTTTGAAAAACGTTCTCGGTATTTTGATCGGGATAGCATTGAAAGTGTAGATTGCTCTGGGTAGCATGGACATTTTAACTATGTTAATTCTTCCGATCCATGAGCATGGAATATCTTTCCATCTTTTTATGTCTTCCTCAATGTCTTTCAAGAGTGATTTATAGTTTCTAGAATATAGGTCTTTACGTCTCTGGTTAAGTTAATTCCAAGGTAACGTATGGTTTTTGGTGCTATTGTAAATGGGATGGATTCCCTAATTTCTCTTTCTTCGGTCTCGTTATTCATGTATAGAAATGCAACTGATTTCTGAGCATTAATTTTGTATCCCGCCACGTTACTGAATTGCTCTATAACTTCTAATAGTTTGGGAGTGGCTTCTTTTGGGTTTTCCATATAGAGTATCATGTCATCTGCAAAGAGAGACATTTTGACTTCTTCTTTGCCGATTTGAATACCTCTTATCCCTTTTTGTTGTCTGATTGCTGTTGCAAGGACTTCTAGTACTATGTTGAATAATAGTGGCGAGAGTGGGCATCCTTGTCGAGTTCCTGATCTTAAGGGAAAGGCTTCCAGCTTTTCCCCATTGAGAATAATATTTGCAGTAGGCTTTTCATAGATGGCTTTTATGAGATTGAGAAATGTACCTTCTATTCCTACACTCTGAAGGGTTTTAATCAGGAAAGGATGCTGTATTTTGTCAAATGCTTTTTCGGCATCGATTGAGAGGATCATATGGTTCCTGAGTCTTTTCTTGTTGATATGATGTATCATGCTGATTGATTTGCGAATATTGAACCACGCTTGCATCCCAGGTATGAATCCCACTTGATCGTGATGGATAATCCTTTTAATGTACTGTTGGATTCTATTAGCAAGTATCTTGTTGAGGATTTTGGTGTCCATATCCATTAGGGAAATCGGTCTGTAATTCTCCTTTTTGAGGGGGTCTTTGCCTGGTTTGGGGATCAAGGTAATAGTGGCCTCATAGAATGAGTTTGGTAGCTTTCCTTCTGTTTCTATTTTTTGAAATAGCTTTAGGAGAATAGGTATTATTTCTTCTTTGAATGTTTGGTAGAATTCCCCAGGAAAACCGTTCAGGCCTGGAGTTTTGTTATTTGGAAGGTTGTTTATCACTGACTCAATTTCTTCATAATTAATTGGCCTGTTTAAGGAATCAATTTCTTCCAGTTTCAATCTTGGTAGTTTATAGGTTTCCAGGAAGGATTCCATCTCTTCCAGATTGCTTAGTTTATTGGCATATAGCTGTTGATAAAAATTTCTAATAATCCTTCCAATTTCAATGGTGCTCATCGTGACCTCTCCTTTTTCATTCATAATTTTTATAATCTGGGTCCTTTCTCTTTTCTTTTGGATAAGTCTTGCCAGTGGTCTGTCAATTTTATTGATTCTCTCAAAGAACCAGCTTCTAGTCCTGTTGATCTGCTCTACTGTACTTCTGGTTTCTGCTTGATTGATTTCAGCTCTAATTTTGGTCAACTGCTTCCTTGTGCGTGGATTAGGCCTGTCCCTCTGTTGCTGTTCCAGCTTCTTGAGGTGAGAATATAAAAACTGCATTTTAGATTTTTCTATTCTTTTGAGTGAGGCTTGGATGGCTATGTATTTTCCCCTTAGGACTGCCTTTGCAGTATCCCATAGGTTTTGGACTGTTGTATTTTCATTCTCATTGGTCTCCATAAATTGTTTAATTTGATTTTTGATTTCCTGGTTTATCGAGTCATTCCTGAGCAGGATGGTTCTTAGTCTCCAAGTGTTTGAGTTTCTTCCAAATTTTTCCTTGTGGTTGAGTTCCAATTTCAGAGTGTTGTGGTCTGAGAATATGCAGGGGATCATTTCAATCTTTTTGTATCGGTTGAGACCTGTTTTGTGTCCCAGAACATGGTCTATTCTTGAGAATGTTCCATGGGCATTAGAATAGAATGAGTATTCTTTGGTTCTGGGGTGTAGTGTTCTATATATATCTATGAGGTCCAACTCGTCGAGTATGGCATTCAAAGCCTTTGCTTCTTTGCTTAGTTTTTGCCAGGGTGTTCTGTCTATTTCTGATAGTGGAGTGTTGAGGTCCCCTACTATTAATGTATTTTTATTTATATGTCTCTTTATTCTGGTTAAGAGTTGGCTTGTGTATCTTGCTGCTCCCCTGTTGGGGGCATATATATTTATAATTGTCATATCCACTTGTTGAATACTTCCTTTAAGAATAATATAGTGCCCTTCTGCATCTCTAACTATAGTCTGTAGTTTAAAATCCAATTTATCTGATATGAGAATTGCTACCCCAGCTTCTTTTGAGGTCCATTTGCGTGAAAGATGGTACTCCATCCCCTTACTCTCAGTCTGAATGCATCTTTGGGTTCGAAATGAGTCTCTTGTAGACAGCAAATGGATGGGTCATTTCTTTTTATCCAATCTGCAACCCTGTGGCGTTTTATGGGATGGTTCAAACCATTTACATTAAGACTGATTACTGAGAGAGATGATTTTAATGATGCCATGTTGCCAGTAAAGTCTTTGTTTGTATTGGCTGTGACTTTCTGTTCTGTATCACTCTTGGGGCCTTTTTACTTTTATAGAACCCCCCGTAATACCTCCTGTAGGGCTGGTTTCGTGGTTACAAAATTGGTTAGTGACTGGCGATTCTGAAATGTCTTTATTTCTCCATCAATTCTGAATGACAGCCTTGCTGGATAAAGGATCCTTGGCTGCATGTTTTTCTCTGAAAGAGCTTTAAATATGCTCCCCCAACCCTTTCTCTCATTCCAGGTCTGTGTAGACAGGTCTGACGTAATTCTGATGCTTTTGCCTTGGTACGTGAGAAATTTCTTTGCCCTGGCCGCTTTCAATACTGTATCCTTGCATCTAATATTTGCGAATTGCACTATGACGTGACGTGGTGTAGGTTTGTCGTGGTTGAGCTTGGGAGGGGTCCTTTCTGCCTCTTGGACATGAGTGTTTGTTTCCCTCGCTAGATTAGGGAAGTTTTCAGCTACAATTTGTTCAAATATCTCTTCTAGACCTCTGTTTTTCTCCACCCCTTCGGGGATGCCGATGATTCTAACATTGGATCGTTTCATTGAGTCAGTAATCTCCCGTAACCTACATTCGTGGGTATGGATTTTTTTAAGACCATCTTCTATTTTCATTTTTTCCTCTATTAACCCATCCTCCAATTCACTAACCCGTTCCTCTGCTTCGGTGACCCTGGCCGTCAGAGCCTCTAGTTTTGCCTGCATTTGGCTCATAGAATTTTTAATTTCTGTCAGATTCACTCTCATTTCTGTCCTTAGGGATTCTATATTCTCAGTAACCTTTTCGTTAATACTTTTTTCAATTCTACTCATCATTTTGACCATCGTTACTCTGAATTCCATTTTTGATAATTTGGTTACATCCATATCCATTATTTCTGTGGCAGAGGCCACAGACTCACTGTCTTTTCTTTGTTGGGGTGGCTTCTCCTTCTTGTCATTCTGATGAGGAGAGGTTGTGGGGTTTCCAGAGCCCAAATTATTGACTGGGTCCCAGGCCGTGCGCCGTTGCTTTATAGGGATCTTAGGGATGTGGGCTTCTTCTTTAAAGATTTTATTTATTTATTTATGTGGCAGCCAACCAGCAAGAGAGGGAACAGAAGCAGGGGAGTGGGAGAGGAAGAAGCAGGCTCCCAGTGGAGGAGCCCGATGAGGGACTCCTTTCCTGAACGCCGGGATCACGCCCTAAGCTGGAGACAGGCACTCGATGACTGCGCCACCCAGGCGCCCGGTTTGTGGGCTTCTTGATTTTTCAGCCTGCCTTCTGGGGGAGGAGCCTGCCGCGCTGATACTCAGGCAACCCAGTTTGGGTAGAGTCTCCGTGTCCCCTGCGAGGGGGGATGGGGATGGGCACGCTGTGAGCCGGTATTTCCAGGCTTTTGTTCTCTGGCGGCTTTCCCTGGCGGTTTGCTGTGCCTCTTCTGAGAGTCAGAGCAGCAGCGGCCAAATTTCAGCCTCTCAATACTCAGCGCTGGAGATGTTCATTTGTAGAGATCCAGATGCGTCTTCCTGCATCTCAGGCTGGTTCCGTGGTTGTTTAGGCTGGTCTGGTACCTATCCAGCTCGACTCGGGGGACCGGCTGAAAACGGTGTCTCCTACTCCTCCGCCATCTTAACTCCTCCTTCAAATTCAATGATCTTAAACTAGCTCCTCTGGTTCTTCAGAAGAGTCAGCATCCTGCTCACAGAGAACGGGCACTGAAGCCAGGCTCTCCGCTTCTCCCTTTGAAGTCACTTTTTTGGTTTCAGTCACAGCAGTCTCCTCTGCTGACTCTTCCAGAGGGCTTCGCCGGGTGTGTTAAATTACTTAAATAAGAAAGCCATTAAACTGGCATGGTTCTAATGCCCAGGCCGCTTACGCAAGCAAACCAAAATCTAAGCCTCCGGATTTCGAAACTCTCACTCTTTCCTTCTTGAGCCCTATTCTTAATTTCAGGCTACATCTTTTACTTGCCATCCTACTGTACTGGACATTCCTTCATCTCCTTGAGGGTGATTTTCATCCTGTTGACTTTGAAGGTTGAAATGCCTTAGAGCTATGTTCTGGACCTTCCTTCTTTTCAGTCTGCTTGTACTTCTTGGATAGTCTCAACCAGTTCCATGGCTTCAACACCAGTCACTTCCCTGAACGTCAGGTTCACTTTACTCAACCACATCTTGACCTCCCATTTGGATGTCTGAAAGTTTTGTCAGATTTGACAGACCTCAATACACATTCTTAATATCCTCCCTACTCCAAATCTGCACTTCCATTCATTAGTTCCCATTGTAGTATGTGGGCACCTCCATTTGCTATTTTTGCTTTTTCCTTGTCTTTCACTCAGACCCTATATCCAACCCATGAAGAAACTCTGTCACATACAGAATTTCCTATCCGGACATATATAATCTCATTATTTTCATGGAAACTATCCTAACCAAAGACATTTTTTTTTTTTTAACTGGACTTTGGCAATTTGGAGTCCTAACTGGTCTCCCTTACAACCTCACTTCCTTGGGTCTACTATTAAAACTGTCTCTTTAAAGTTTATTACTATGATAACAGGTTGGCTATTGTAAAATATAAGGCAGATTCTGTCACTCTTCTTCTCAAAGCCTCTAAATGGCTTGCCATATTACTCAGAATAAAAACTTGAATTTCTTTTTTTTTTTTTAAAGATTTTATTTATTTATTCGACAGAGATAGAGACAGCCAGTGAGAGAGGGAACACAAGCAGGGGAAGTGGGAGAGGAAGAAGCAGGCTCATAGCGGAGGAGCCTGATGTGGGACTTGATCCCATAACGCCGGGATCACGCCCTGAGCCGAAGGCAGACGCTTAACCGCTGTGCCACCCAGGTGCCCCAAAACTTGAATTTCTAACCATAGTTATAAGCACTACATAAACTTCTTCTCTACCCCATCCTTCTGCCTACCCCCATCTCTCTGATTTTCTATTTTATTTCTGCTTTACTCTAGCCACATTGATTCTCTTGTTTTTTGTTTTTCTTTATCTTGTTAACAGGCCACATAAATACACACCTCAAAGTTTCCTTGTTTGTGGTTTCCTCTGCCTGGAATGCTGTTAACCAAAATACTCTCCCTCACTTGATTCAGGTGACTATGAAAATGTGAGCTTAACAGAGACTCCTTTCCCACTAGCAATATTTAAAAAGCAACTTCTACTCTTTTTCTGCCCTATTTGTCTTAGAATTTTTTATCACCTGACATATTACCCATGCACATATTTAGTTATTGTTTCTCTCTAGAATGGAAATGTATGTTTCATTGCAGAAAACACTTTACTTTATTCACTATGTATTGCCAGCACCTGAAAGAATACTATATCCATATTAAGTGCTAAAAAAAAATGGTTTTATTTATGAACACTTTTACACGTAGAACAAAACTGAAAGACTTACTACATTAAGCACTTTATTTTCAGGACCTAGGTTTTCCCATTAATATTTTACTGTCTTCTTTTCATCGCATATCTAAGTGCCTATTTTTCTCTCTCCATCTATTAAATATCATATTTTAGACCTATTTCAATGCAAAGACCTCTGTATACTTCCCCTTAAATAATTCAACATGAAATTTATTAACTAAAGTTCAATATTTATGATTTTTCTTGATGTAAATTTTGTGTATGATTAAATGTGTAAATCTGAAGTATACATCTACTAAAATTTGAACTGTGCAACCAAAACTTCTATTAAGATATAAAATATTATTTCAGGAAGTTCATACCTTTCCAGTCAACTCCCCAATCTCCACCCTGCAGCTACCAGTGTGCTGATTTTTTTCAACCATAGGTCACTTTTAGAATTTCAAGTAAAAAATAGCATCACACAGATGTACTCTTTTCTGTAAGACCTTTTCAGTAGCATAATGCTTTCAAGACTCTTCTGTATTGTTGTATGCATTAGCAATGCTTTACTTTTTATTGCCAGTAGTATGAGAACATGTGTTTGTTTAGTCATTCTTCTACTGATGAACATGATAAACACTGGGTTTTTTTTTTTTTTTCAGAATTTGGCTATTATAAATCTGCTAAGCATAGTCTTTTTTTTTTTTTTTACGATTTTATTTATTTGCCAGTGAGCAAGAGTGAGCACAAGCAGGGGAGTGGCAGGGAGAGGGAGAAGCAGACTCCCCTCTGAGCAAAGAGCCTGATGTGGTCCCAGGACCCTGGGACCATGACCTGAGCTGAAGGCAGATACCTAACTGACTGACCCACCCAGGTGTGGGTGCATATTCTCACTCAAGTATTTTTGTGACCAGGCAATCCCTTGGGGTCCCCTTCCTCCTTGGGAGCTTTATACAATCACTTTGCTATTGCTTGATAAACTTTGCTGCAAAAAACAAAACAAGACAAAACAACAACAACAAACAAAAAAAAAACAGTATTTTTTGTGATCCTGTCTTTCTATTTTTACTTCTTGTGGGGGGATAAATAACTAGAAATAGAATTGTTAGGTCCTGTGATAGGTAAGTGTTCCATTTTACAAAAAAAGTTGCCAGTAACTTTCCAAATGGTTATATCATGTTAAGCTGTCATAAGGAGTATATGAATGTTCCATTGTTCTATGTCCTTATCACCATTTGGTATTACCAGTTTTCTTAATTTTAGCCATTGTGGGGGGATTATAGTGCTGTATCATTGTGGTTTTAGTTTGTTTCCCTGATGACTAATGATGTTGAGTACTTTCTCCACACACTTATTGATCAGATCTTTTTCTGTAAAATGTCTTTTTAGATTTTTTGCCCATTTTGTATTGAGTTGTATTATTATTATTATTATTATTATTATTATTATTATTATTATAATCCATGTATCAGCCCCTCAGTCTTTCTCTTGCTGTCAGGGGAAAACTTGTTGTTTTCTCTTTTAAGAAGTACACAGAGAGTTTTCTCACTCTCCTGGGACAAATTTGTTATCTCCTCTTAGAATAGAGGCATCTTCTTTTCTATAAAAACAAAGGATTATTAAAAAGTTACACATCTTATGGTAACCCATTTCCTGTGAGTATGTATATTACTGTTTATAAAATCACATAGCACATAAGGAGAACATATAACTAAGAAATAGAAATCTATGAAAATGATGCAGAACTACACTGGAAGAATGAATGTCTGTGGGATCTTAGGTGGAAGTGAGTTCAGTCAGCACTTCCTGGGACTGGATCATCATTGTTAGAGACTCTAAGTTCTAGTCCAAGGCCACATTTCTGCACTACAGAGAGAGAGAGAAGTATAAAATCAAAATTTAAGTGTGATAAAACTAATAACCCTTTTGGACTACTTTAAAGCTTTTTGAAAAGTGTCAGACATTAAAGTCTTTCCCAAAATTAAAAACATTTTTTCAAACTCCTGCTTTGCTGGCAGTTTAGGCACATGCTTAGTTTACCTAATTAGGTATTCAACCCTGGCACTGCATGGTTCCAGAATTAAGGGAAATGAGAGACAAATCCAATAGGAGATGCTTTATGATGTATTTTAAAATACTTCATTCATAGCAGTATATATTCTAATTTATACCTTAGAAGTTTTCACCTTCTAAAGGGAGTACATATTTCATGGGTGGTTGCCTAGCATTTAGTCTAAAGAGCACTCTTGAGGCTACTGCATGTCTTTGAGCTATCTCTATCCCTGATCCACACCAAAGGTTTTGTTATTAGCTTAACTGATGTCAAAAGTGGCTTTTGATAGGTGAAACTCACAATATTCATGATACGTGGACTGGCCAGAAATAACAAGGGACAGTCCTACCCTTGTAGAAATGGGATATAAGAATTCTGTAAACTCAGTAATTGACTCTCAAATAATTCTGGGTTCAGCTGCTAATTGAGAGTTTTCTGGAACTTTTGCCTCTAGGTGATTTGTCAGTCTGTGTCTAGAGAATTGTCACCATTACTCTGCATGTACCATTTATGCAACGTGCTGCTGGAGCAACTGAAAGGGCAGAGAGCTATACTTCATGTGTGGTTCCTATTAGTAATAAATGTCTGTATGTGTGGCATACTTCTGTCTGGAAATTGCTTTCACTGTAACCTGGTAGGGCGGCTATGAAAGTGACCAGTAGCTATCATTTGCCTCTAAATTTGGACAGTAACAAAAAAAACCACCTAAGATTTACATATGACTAAACCGACTTAGGTCAGTTTTGCTTACACTTAATCTTTGACATTTACTTTAATCATATAATCCTTGGCATCTCTACCAAATACACAGTATTATAGCATAGAGGGTAAGGGCACAGAAGACCTGGGTTCAAATTTCAGCTTTATCATTTATTAGCTGTTATTTTACTTCAGTTTGTTTCATTTTTTCTCTCTACAGTAAAATAAGGACAGTAGTAGTACCTACCGTAGTTGATATGGAAATTACATAAGTTCATATTTTAAACCATTTCAAGCAGTGCTATATAAAAGTTTGTTAAAATGCAAATATCTGCTATGACATTGGAGAGATAGAGTGAGAAGTAATTGTTCCAGTGTATTTATTATGAGCTTTTGGGAAATAATGTAAATAGAATATATGGGCTTCCTTTCTTTTATGCTTTAAGGAATGGAATAAAATATATTACTTGTCTTTAACTGAAGTTAGGAGGTTTAAAATCACTGAAAGTGCTCAGGATTCTATAGCCAGAAGCTAAGGAGCAAAATAAAAAGCTACAGTAGCCTCACAAAACATATTCCCACTTACATGGTATTCAAAAGCTATTTTCATCTCTGCTTGTAAGCAGAGAGAAACAAAAGGAGAACATAAGAGCAAATGCTTCTAGCTGGTTGTTAATTATTAACTGAAAGAAATGTATAGGACTTGAAAGTGATAGGAATCCAAAATGAAACATCAACTTCATGTAAAACAGGCTGGTTAGATTGTATATATTTGTTAGCATTTTAGCTCATATTTGAAAGAATATTCCACCATTTGTACAGTTACTAAGGGACAAAGTTAAATATTTTTAAGGTTAACACAACTAATAGCTTCATAGAAATTTCATTATAACAGTTTGGGAGATCTGGAGTGATAAGTGTCCATTGTTCTTTCTTGTAAGTGGTCAAACTTTGCTTGATTGTCTGGCCATCAGATGTAGAAAATGATGTTGCTTGACCTTACTATATATATGGGAAAGCTGAGATTTTATTATTTCTGATAAACATATTGAACCACAGCCGGGGGTTATTTTCCAGTAGGGTTACTGATTTGTATACAATTTTCTCTTGTCAGTCCTTGATTTTTCATTGTTTCTGACTTTTCTTGGTCCTCTCCTGGAGAAGCAGATGACAAATCACTCTTCAAGTGCCAATCATAAATGACAAATTGGTCTCAGGATTTTTGACCCTTGAGAATGAGGACAATCATTTTGGATATTGTTTGACAGTTAAAGGGTATATTAGCTTATGGATTATTTTACTGCAGAGACTTCACAAAATGCTATCCATTTCCTGTCAGAAGTGTAGAAAATGGTTTTAATATTATATCTCTAAGATATTTGATAAAATGACTACAAAAGTTAGGGTATTCTTAACCATCTATTGTCTTGTTTTACTGATTTTAGAAAAATTTGGTGTGTAAGAATTCACATGTGTACAATAATTTCTCATGTGTACAAATGAACTGATTTCCCCAAAGTAAAGGGCTTAATGTTATTTAGAATTAGTATATAAAGTTGTATTATAAAATTTTGTATTGATTAAAACAAAACAAAAGAATGGCCTGACCGTAGAAATGGATTAGAAAAACTATATTCTTCATTTAGTATCTGGAACATATTTGAGACCCTGAAAAAAACTTGCTTATAGTTTAGAAAATAAAGATCTTGGATATATTTTTCATGGACATTCTGGTTATTAGGCCTGACTTTTTGGGTAGGATATATGCATTATGAGCAACTATATGCCAACAAATTAAGGAATCTGGAAGAAATGGATGCATTCCTAGAGATGTATAAACTACCAAAACTAAAACAGGAAGAAACAGAAAACCTGAACAGACGCATAACCAGCAAGGAAATTGAAGCAGTAATCAAAAATCTCCCAACAAAGGGGCCGGTGCCAGATGTCTTACCAGAGGAATTCTACCGAACATTTAAAGAAGAATTAATACAAATTCTTCTGAAGCTGTTTTACAAGTAGAAACAGAAGGAAAACTTCCATACTCATTTTATGAGGTCAGCATTACCTTAATCCCAAAACCAGACAAAGACCCCCACCAGAAAGGATTGCAGACAAATATGCCTGATGAACATGGATGCCAAATTCTCACCAAGATACTGGCCAATACACTGAATAAGAGCCAATATTACTAGCCAATATTATTATTACTAGCCAATATTACTAGCCAATATTATTAGCCAATAAAGAGCAAATAATGAATCATGGAACATTGCATCAAAAACTGGGGATGTACTGTATGGTGACTAATATAACAAAATAAAAATTATTTTAAAAAAGGTACTAGCCAATAGGATCCAACACTACATTAAAAGGATTATTCACCATGACTAAGTGGGATTTACTCCTGCGCTGCAAGGGTGGTTCAACATCCATAAATCAATGTGATACACTATATTAATAAAAGAAAGGAGAAGAACCATATGAGCTTCTTGATAGATGCAGAAAAAGTATTTGACAAAGTATAGCATCCTTTCTTGCTTAAAACTCTTCACAGTGTAGGGATAGAGGGAGCATACTTCAATATCATAAAAGTCATCTGTGAAAAGCCCACAGTGAATATCATTCTCAATGGGGAAAAACTGAGGTCAGGAACATGGCAAGGATGTTTACTCTCACCACTGATATTCAACATCATACTAGAAGTCAAAGCCTCAGCAATCAGACAACAAAAAGAAATAAAAGGCATCTGAATTTGCAAAGAAGTCAAAGTCTCACTCTTCACAGATGACATGATACTTTATGTGGAAAACCCAAGAGACTCTACCCCAGAATTGCTAGAACTCATACAGGAATTCAGCAAAATGGCAGGATATAAAATCAATGCACAGAGATCAGTTGCACTTCTATACAATAACCATGAGAAGAAAAAAAAATTAAGGAGTGGATCCCATTTACAATTGCTCCCCAAACCATAAGATACCTAGGAAAAAACCTAACCAAAGAGAAAACTATAGAACACTCAGGAAAGAAATTGAAGATACAAAGAAATGGAAAAACATTCCATGCTCATGGATTGGAAAAACAAATATTGTGAAGATGTCTATGCTATCTAGAGCAATCTGTACATTCAACACGATCCCTATCAAAATACCATCAACTTTTTTTCATGGAGCTGGAACAAATAATCCTAAAATTTGTATGGAACAAGAAAAGACCCCAAATAGCCAGAGGAATGTTGAAAAAGAAAAATGAAATCTGATAACATCACAATTCCAGACTTCAGGCTTTATTAGAAAGCTGTAATCATCAAGACAGTATGGTACTGGCACAAAAAAAAAAAAAAAAAAAAAAAAGACACATAGATCAATGTAACAGAATAGAGAACCCACAAATGGACCCTCAACTCTATGGTCAACTGATCTTCAACAAAGCAGGAAAGAATGTCCAATGGAAAAAAGATGGTCTCTTCAACAAATGGTGTTGGGAAAATTGGACAGCCACAGGCAGAAAAATGAAACTGGACCATTTCCTTACACCCTACACAAAAATAGACTCAAAATGGATGAAAGACCTTAATGTGAGACAGGAATCCATCAAAATCCTAGAGGAGAACACAAGCAGCAACCTCTGCGACCTTGGCCAAAGCAATTTCTTGCTAGACACTCCTCCAAAGGTATAGGAAACAAAGGTAAAAAATGAACTATTGGGACTTCATCAAGATAAAGCTTTTGCACAGCAAAGGAAACAGTTGACAAAACCAAAAGACAATGGACAGAATGTGAGAAGATATTTGCAAATGTCTTATCAGATAAAAGTCTAGCCAGTCAGAATGTTTAAAATTAACAAGTCAGGAAATGAAAGGTGTTGGTGAAGATGGAGATATAGGGGAACCCTCTTTCACTATTGGTGGGAATGCAAGCTCGTACAGTCACTCTGAAAAAAGTTGAAAATAGAGCTACCCTACCACCCAGCAATTGCACTACTAGGTATTGACTTCAAAGATACAAATGTAGAGATCGAAAGAGGCACCTGCACCCCAATGTTTATAGCAGCAATGTCCACAATAGCTAAACTATGGAAAGAGTCCAGATGTCCATTGACAGATGAATGGATAAAGAAGAGGTGGTATATACGCACAATGCAAAACTACTCAGCCATCAAAAGCAAAACAAAACAAAACAAAACAAAAAACACCCAAAAAACTTGCCATTTGCAATGATGTGGATGAAGCTAGAGGATATTATGTGAAGTGAAATAACTCAGGGAAAGACAAGTAACATATGATCTCACTCATGTGGAATTTAAGAAACAAGACAGGATCGTAAGGGAAGGGTGGGGAAAATAAGACAAAATCAGAAAGTGAGACAAATCATAAAAGATAGACAAACTGAGTGTTGCTGTAGGGGAGGGACATGGGGGTTGGGGTAACTGCGTGATGGGCATTAGGGAGGACACATGATGTAATGAGCACTGGGTATTATATAAAACTGATGAATCACTGAACTCTACCTCTGAAACTAATAAAACATGTTAATTAATTGAATTTTAATTAAAAAACTAAGAAAAATTTAAAAATAAATGCCTTTATATTAAAAAAATACCTAGTAATGTGATTGCTGGATCATAGGATAGTTCTATTTTTAACTTTTTGAGGAACTTCCATACTTTTTTCTATAGTGACTCCACCAGTTTGCATTTCCATCAACAGTGCAAGAGAACCAGTTCCCCTTTTCTCCACATCCTTGCCAACACCTGTTGTTTCTTGTGTTGTTGATTTTAGCCATTCTGACATGCGTGAGGTGACATCTCATTGTAGTTTTGATTTGTATTTCCCTGATGATGATTGATGTCAAGCTTCTTTTCATGTGTCTGTTGGCCATCTGTATGTCCTCTTTGGAGAAATGTCTATTCATGTCTTCTGTCAATTTTTAAATTGGATTATTTTTGGGGTGCTGAGGATGATAAGTTCTATATATATTTTGGATACTAACATTTTGTCAATATCTTTCCCATTCTGTTGTTTGTCTTCTATTTTTGTTGATTGTTTCCTCTGTGTTTAGAAGCTTTTTATTTTGATGAAGTCTCAATATTTTATTTTGGCTTTTGTTTCTGTTGCTTCAGGAGTCCT
Source organism: Ursus americanus (assembly GCF_024610735.1). Taxonomy (NCBI): domain Eukaryota; kingdom Metazoa; phylum Chordata; class Mammalia; order Carnivora; family Ursidae; genus Ursus; species Ursus americanus. The sequence goes on along the minus strand of NC_142134.1, from coordinate 28,452,340 downwards.
ATTTAGAAAGAAGTTGCTATAGCCAATGTGAAAGAAGTTCCTGCCTGTGTTTTCTTTTATGGTTTTACATCTTTAATACATTTTGAATTTATTTTTGTGTATGGTGTAAGATAGTGGCCCAGTTTCATTCTTTTGAAGGTTACTGTCCAGTTTTCTCAACACCATTTGTTGAAGGGACTTTTTCCCATTGGGTGAAGATTAATTGACCATATATCTGTGGGTTCATTTCTGGGTTTTCTATTCTGTTTCTTTGATCTACGTATCTATTTTTATGCCAGTACTGTACTGTTTTGATCACTATAGCTTTATAATATAACTTGGAAGTCTAGAAATGGTATTATGCTAAGTGAATTAAATCAGAGAAACACAATTATCATATGGGTTCACTTAAATGTGGAACATAGGAATAGTGCAGAGGACAATAGGGGAAGGGAGGGAAAATGGAATGGGAAGAAATCAGAGAACGAGACAAACCATATGAGACTTTTGACTTCAGGAAACAAATTGAGGGTTGCAGAAAGTGAGGTGGGTGGGGGGATGGGATAATTGGGTGATGGGTATTAAAGAAGGCACATGATATGATGAGCACTGGGTATTATACTCAACTAATGAGTCATTGAACACTGTATCAAAAGCTGATGATATTCTATACCTTGGCTAATTGAATTTAAATTTTAAAAAGCTGGTTAACTTGGTTTATCTAATGCAGCAAATAATATTGGTTTTGTCAGTAGTTCTGAGTCTAGTATATTTGGCCATTTTCCACTTATTTTCAGGAAATCGTTGTGAACATTTCAGGAAATGTTATTCACAAGTAGCCTACAAAAGAAAACCAGTAAATCTTAGTTTCTCCTTATACAAAAAGAATTTTCAGATGGGAAAAGAAAAAGGATAAAGTCAAAATTGGAGGTACAGATTTACTAGAAGAAAACACCAGTGTATATTTTTATAAACTCGAGACAGAGAAGGATTTTCTTTATTGGACATCAAATCTATAAACTTAAAGAAAACATGACTGTTTGCAACGTATTAAACATTTAAAACCCTATAAACAGAAAAAAGAAACCTTGGACTTCATTAGCATGTCAGGCAAATCTATAATATATTAAATATAACTACAAGAGAATAAAAAGATAAATCCAATAATACGGAATGCTCTACAGTTAAAAAGGAATGAGGAGAATCTTTGAGGAGAGAAGCTATTTTACGAAATGAGTTTGCATAGGATTAATAAAAGTCTCTTGAAGAAACAAAATTATAACTATTTAATGAATATGCAGTGGAATGTTGTTTTTATGTGTGTGCCAACTTCTCTCTAAGCTGACACCCACCCAGGAAGTTTTCTTAGGAAGATTTCATATTTATTAGTTAGGGAAAGAAATGCTAGCACATTCTCTGGTGAATTGGTGATATTTCAGAGCTGGTTAAATAATGTTTACTTACTGTGGTTGGCGAGTTTCTCTCCTCAGTGTGATTGGAAAAGGTAATAAATTTTCCTCTAATTACCAACTGTATTCCTCACTTGGAATCAGTCTCAGCTGGGTAATTCCTTCCCAGTTCTGATCTCTGAAGAACAGGTCATATGTGTGTGACCTGAAATAATCTGGATAGGTATATAACCCTGTAGCCTTCAGAATATAGCTGTTTTCTTTGAGACTCTTCTAGAAGTAACAGTGTGACACTGGCTGAGTATAATATTGGCTAGGAATTATGGAAAATTCCTGTTGATCATTCTAAATATATTTATAGATTATTATAAATCATTCCTCTAACATCATTGTTAATGTGTGTAAATGATTTATGAATGTTATGTTTTTATGTGACTGGGTGTATATTGCTTAGTCCTAGAAGAATAACTAAATCTGCCTATAAAGTACTATACAGAATTCAATCTAGTAGTATAGAGGTTTTTGGAAATGTAATGAAAGAAGAAGGAAGAATAGTTTTCCCTAAAAGTCTATAGCACAGAACATAAAATTCCTTATTTGTTCATATACCCGAGGAAGGTTGTTTTATTCGCAAACTCTAGGATTTCTTCAACAAGATAGATTTACCATAAGTTGTCTTTTGAAAGCATTTTTTTTCTTGTTAATAGACAAAGGAATGTAAATTCTGGTCTCATTATGAACTTTGAGTTAATGAAAAATGAAATCCTAATTCGATACATGAAAATTAAATCCATTAATGATACTTCAGAAAAAGCAAAAAAAAAAAAAAAGGCAAAAGCTTTGTCTCCCATTAAGGTACTATCTCTTTTTTCTTTAATTTTATTTTTGATCAACTCTTTGAAAATTGGCATTTCAAGGAAACAGCCTGAATGGATGAAGAAAAACTGCTCTTTTTTTTTTTGAAAGAAGAATGCCTGCTAATAAATGCAGAAGAGATAATTAGAAAATTACTGTTCAGCAAGTTTTCATGAAACGTGATTCAGACATGGATTGATCATCAGTGGATGCTGAAACTATTAGGTGAAAGATGAATAGAAAGTAGATACTTGCTTGTTTCAAGAGTGTCAGCCCCTCAAACTGAGATTATTTATTAACAATATTTCACTAAACAAAATTTAAAAGATGTACTTCAGAAAAGGGGGAAATGATCCCAGATTATCTAAATTTTAAGAATGAATTAGAGCCTCTTTTGCCTGTCCCCTCCCCCCCAAAAAGGAAAAAGAAAAATGAAAAAAGTAAACAAGTGGCAATTCAGAAAAATGCCAACAATTATACTCAATCCGAATTCTTCCACAGGTTTTTCAGTCTTTCATGAGGCAACTAGTCCATTTGAACTTTAAACTGCTATGACAAATAGCATCAGTTGATGGGCTCTTTCCATAATTTGGCTATCGATAATGCTGCTATAACCATCAGGGTCCAGGTGCCCCTTCAATCACTATGTTTGTATCCTTTGGGTAAATCCTAGTAGTGTAATTGCTGGGTCATAGGGTAGCTCTATTTTCAACTTTTTGAGGAATCTCCATACTGTTTTCCAGAGTGGCTGCACCAGTTTGCATTCCCACCAACAGTGTAAGAGGGCTCCCATTTTTTTCCACATACATACTTGCTAACATCTTTTGTTTTCTGTGTTATTAATTTTAGCCATTTTTGACAGATATGAGGTGATATCTCATTGTAGTTTTGATTTCTTGACTGGATTATTTGCTCTTTGGGTGCTGAGTTTGATAGGTTCTTTATAGATTTGGGATACTAACCCTTTATCTAATATGTCATTTGCAAATATCTTTTCCCATCCTGTAGGCTGCCTTTAAGTTTTGTTGATAGTTCCCTTTGTTGTGCAGAATTTTTTTATTTTGATGAAATCCCAATAGCTCATTTTTAGCTTTCATTTCCCTTGCCTCTGGAGACATACCTACTAAGAAATTGCTACAGCCATGTCAAAGAAGTTGCTGCCTGTCTTCTTCTGTCTCATATTTAGGTCTTTCACCCATTTTGAATTTATTTTTGTGTGTGGTATAAGAAAGTGGTCCAGTTTCATTCTTCTGCAATACACCATCCAGCTTTCCCAATACCATTTGTTGAAGAGACTGTCTTTTCCATTGGATATTCTTTCCTGCTTTGTCAAAGATTAGTTTGCCATAGATTTGTGGGTCCATTTCTGGGTTCTCTATTCTGTTCCATTGATCTATGTGTCTGTGTTTGTGCCAGTACCACACTGTCTTGATGATTACAGCTCTGTAATACAGTTTGAAGATTGGCATGGCGATGCCTCCTGCTTTTGCTTTTCTTTTTCAACATTACTTAGGGTATTCAGGGTCTTTTCTGGTTCTATACAAACTTTAGGATTGTTTGTTCTGGTTCTGTGAAAAATGCTGGTGTTATTGTGATTGGGATTGCATTGAATGTGTAGATTGCTTTGGGTAATATAGTCATTTTAACAATATTCGTTCTTCCAGTTTGTGAGCATAGGTGTTTTTCTATTTCTTTGTGTCTTCTTCAGTTTCTTTCATAAGTGTTCTATAGTATTCAGCATACAGATCTTTTACCTGTTTGGTTAGGTTTATTTCTAGATATCTTATGGGTTTTTGTGCCATTGTAAATGGGATCGATTCCTTGGCTTTTCTTTCTTCTTCATTATTGGTGTATAGAAATGCAACAGATTTCTGCACATTGATTTTATATCCTGCGACTTTGCTGAAGTCATGTATCTGTTCTAGCAGTTTTTAGGTGGAGTCTTTTGGGTTTTCCACATAGACTATCAAATTATTTGCAAATAGTGAAATTTTGACTTCTTCCTTGCCAATTCGGATGCTTTTTTAGCTCTGATTTTAAAATTGATTTTGAAACAGTTGTCTTTTTGGTAATTCTGTCTTTTTTGAGTAAATTCTGAATCTTTCAGATTTTCCTACTTCTTTCCACAAGGTGTCAATACCTTTATATGATATCATGGCAATGACAAAGGTTTCTTAGATTTAAGACTGAGACTTCCATAGCCTATACTCTAGAGAGGCTGGTATGTTGCTGTACTAACCTGGTGTTTGATGTCCCCATAACAGTGGTTATCACTTTCCACTTACATTTTCAGTTTTAAAATTTGTTGAATAGCAACACTGTCGTCTTCTTTTTTTCTTCAATAAAAAAGTGCTCTCTCACTAAATACCAAATATGTAAATTTGATTATTTTCCATGGCTATAAAATAGGATTTTCACAGAAATATTTATAGCATAGAAATGAAATCATGAAGGAGAAATGTCATTTTTCACAATTCACTGAGAAACCTTAAAATGACACTTCCTAGGAAATCAACTTGATGAAAAATGACTTAGTCTTATAGAAGTACATACTGATAGGAAAACGTTCTTTGAAGATAAATTATAAATAATAGTTGTGAATCTAAGTCAGAAGTGTATATAACACATAACATGTTTTATTCCTTATGTTATTAAATTCTGTAGTTGTGGAAAACAGTAGTGCTGACATTCAATTATTTAAAGTGAAAGGATAATTAGTGGCTTTAAAGTATTGTGGGGGGTTAGAGAGATGTTGATTTTCTACATTGTTTTCTATGAAGTTTCTCAAAACACCTCTATAGAGGCTGATTTTTGAAGCAGAGGGAAAAAAATGTAAACCAGCAGGCATGAATTCTATCCAATAAGACTCTTAATATTCAGTAAAGTTGCACTCTGAAAGAGATCTTCTGCAATCAGTTGGCCAATAGACATGGCTTAAAATTTGACTGCAGGATTAGACTCTATCTTTCCACTTCAAAGAACACTTTAAATAATAATGAGACAATAATTATAGTAAGCATAGAACATATTTAGTGCACCATCTGATATGCTAGGTTCTTTGTGTGAATCCTCTCATTTAATTCTAACAGCCTAATGACGTTGGTAATGTTATCAACCATTTTACCAAAAAAGATATTGAAGGTCAAGGTAACAGTAAAAATTAGAACCAGGAATTGTCTCCAGTAATTTGGCTCCAGTGTATATATTCTTAATCGTTACTAAATTTTTATAATTAAACTTTTTATTGGAAAAATTGTAGACTCACATGCAGTTTTAAGAAAATACAGAGAGATCCCTTGCACACTTAGCCCAGTTTCCCCGTGATAACATTTTAGAAAATTATAGTAAAACATCACCAGGATATTGGTATTGATACAATCCACTGAGCTTATTCATATTTATCCAATTTTACTATATTCGTTGTGTGTGTGTGTGTGCGCACGCGCGCGCATATTAAATTCTGTACAACTTTATCACCTAGGTAGGTTCACAGCCAAGAACTGACCAATTTCAACACCATAAGTGTTTTGGTCAGTTGAGGCTGCTGTAACAAGTAGTAGAGACTGGCTGACTTAAATACATTTATTTCTCACAATTCTGGAGGCAGGAAAGTCCAAGATTAAGGTGCCCGCAGATTGTGTCTGGTAAGGGCCTGCTGCCTGTTTCATAGATGGCTATCTTCTGCTTTGTTCTCACATAGCAGAGAAAGTGTGAGCTGTGGGCTCTTCATCCCCTTCTAAGGGCACCAATCCCATCAGGGGCTCTACCACTATGATCTTACCAAACCTAATTACCTCCCAAAGGCCTCATCTCCAAATACTATTATACTGGGGACTGGGCTTTAACATCTGAACTTGAGGGAGAAACATCAACATTCAGTTCATAGCAGCAAGGATCTTGCATGTTGCCCCTTAGTAAGCATGCCCATCACTCTCCTTACCTCCTCCATCCCTAAGCCCTGGCAATCACTATTCTCTCTTCTATTTCTAAAATTTTGTCATTTTCAAAAATATTATATAAATGCAATCACACAGTATATAATCTTTTATGATTGGCCTTTTTCACTCAGCAAAATTCCTAGATATTTATTTATGTTGTTGAGTATATCAGTAATAGCTGAGTGGTGTTCCATGGTATGGATGTACCACAGTTTAACAATTCACCTGTTGAAGGAATTTGAGTTGTTTAGTTTTTGGCTATTAAATATAAAGCTGTTATGCACATGGATGTATAGGTTTTTATGTGAACATAAGTTTTCACATACCTGGGTTATACGGTGATGGAATATGGCAAACAGTTTTCTGGAGTGGCTGTATGATTTCACATTTCAACCAGGAATGTGTGAGTTTCTTTGAAACTTTGACAGCATTTGGTGTAATCACCATTTTTAATTTTAGTTATTCTGATAAGCATATAGGGATATTTCACTGTGGTTTTAATTTGCATTTTCCTGGTTAGTGATATGCAACATCTTTTAATGAGCTTATTTGCCTTCTGTGTATCCTTTGTAGTGAAATGTCTGTTCAAATATTTTTCCAATTTTTTAATAAAATTGGTTTTTTAAAAATGTTTTGAGAGACTTTCATATATACTTTAGATACTAGTCTTTTCATCAGATATGTGGTTTATAAATATATTCCAGTCTGTAGCTTGTTTTTTCATCTTTATGTGTGCTTTCACAGAGCGAAAGTTTAAATTTTGATTAGGTTCAGTTTGTCAGTTTTTCTTTTTATGGATTGTGCTTTTGGTATCAAAACTAAGAACTCTTTGCTTAACACTAAATCCTGAAGATTTTCTCCTATGTTTTTTTTCCTAAGACATTTATTCTTTATAGTTTACATTTATGTCCGTATTCATTTTGAGTTAATTATTGTACAAGTCGTGCCCCTTATACCAAGGTGTTTTTGTTCTGTTTTGGTTTTGTGCGTGTGTGTGCTTTGTTTTGTTTATTTTATTTATTTTTGTTTGTTTTTTTGGCCTGCAGATATTCAGTTGTTCCAGCATCATTTGTTGAAAGAGATAACTATTTTTAAAATTATTGTTCGGTAAATTTGACTGGACTATTTTAGCTTTAATAAAAGTGATGCAAATTCTTTTTGAGATTGTACAGTACCTTCCTTTGATGTCATCTTCAGAGTAACTGCAGGGTATGGAGCCTATGTGTCACAGGGACAAGTCACAGTCGTCACAGTGACTGGACCATTACTGTATTTTTAAAAAAATTTCTGGCCCCATATAATCAGGATAAATCTCTTATGCTCATTTCTCTAGTATTTTTTTTTAAATTTTTTGGCAAATTTCCTCTCAAGTACCTGTTAGGTTATGCGATTTATCTGTGTCTGCTCTTAGATTGGAGAATATTCTTTTTTTTTTTTTTAAAGATTTTATTTATTTGACAGGGAACACAAGCAGGGGGAGTGGGAGAGGAAGAAGCAGGCTCCCAGTGGAGGAGCCCAAAGCAGGGCTCGATCCCAGGACTCTGGGATCATTCCCTGAGCCGAAGGCAGACGCTTAATGACTGAGCCACCCAGGCGTCCCAGATTGGAGAATATTCTATACAAATAACCATTTTGTTTTGATTATAGCAAGAGGTTTGGTATATTCTCAAGTATTGTACTTCTCTTTCCACAGAAGGAGTCATTTTGGATTCTATTGCCATTATCATAAAATTTCATATTAACAGGAAATGAGGGGAAGAATCTATTTTATAAGCTTTAAGAAAAAGATCTCCCTAAATTTTACTATGAATTTTCTACATGATTACTTGGCTAACAAAAGTTTTCACCCACAAATATGTTGAATTTTGTTCATGTTTCAGTTTAGTTTTGATCCCTATTTGAAAGCGTTCAATTCCTTCAAGTTAGTGTGTGAAATTTTTCTGGCAATCTGCAAAAGGTCAGTTACTATGAAAGGCACTCTGAACATATGAGTTCTTTGCCTGTGGAACTGTCAACATCACAACCAATTGCTAATGTCTTTGAATCACATTTGTGAACTCACCTCTGTTAGAATTTTGGCTATGGGCCTAAATTAAAAACAGATTTGTCTTGCTCGTTTCTCCTGCCTGGATTACTTACAATATGATTCACTCATTAATTGTTCTTTTTATCCTTGACTTGTCTAGGTAAAATGCAATCTCTGAAGCAAAAACAGCCCGTAATTATAGGCCAAACATTGGAATCAGTGACTTGTTCCCATAGACTTGGCAAAGGCCCAGACAAGACTCTTCAAGGTCCTGTATTGTTATCTCTGTACCTAATCTGCCTTGATCATCACCCATCATGCCTCTACTTAACAGAATAGGGTTCCTTGTCCATGAAGATTAGCTGGCAGGTGGTTGTGTAGTTCTCCTCAAAGCTATCGTCTCTATATTGACAGGGTGGTTTTTTTTGTTGTTGTTTTGTTTTTTAAGATTTTAGTTATTTGACAGAAAGAAAGAGAACACAGGCATGTGGGTGTGAGGGAGAGGGAGAAGAAGGCTCCCCGCTGAGCAGAGAGCCAGGCATGGGACTCCATCCCAGGACCCTGAGATCCTGACTTGAGACCAAGGCAGACGCTTAACAGACTGAGCCACCCAGGAGCCCCTATATTGATGGTTTCTATAAGACCCTTCAGTATCCTCAATGGAAAAGAAAGCGCTACCTTCAAGAAGAAGGTCTTTTCGTGACAAGAAGAGAAATTGGTTTATTGCAGGGATCTGTGACAAAATCACCCTATGTTATAAATCAACTAAGTATATTTGTCCAATAGAGTCTGGTCAAGGTTGTCTTAATTTCCACCCACATTTCAACTCTTCTTTATCTCTTCTTACATTTACCTTTGCCTTAAAAAAGAGAATGGATTTATAGACTCCTGTATTTGTGAGGATGTCTTGTCAAGGATGTGTTGAGATGTTTTTCCTATGCATTGTAACATGAATTCCTGATTCCATTTTTTTACCCTTCTCAATTTCACTCTGGTCTATAGGTAAAAACATCCAATTACATCCTATTTAGTTTTTAAAGGGTACCTTCCAACTTGTAACCATGTTTCTTAAGATGTAATGTCAGATATAATAAGCTGTAATAGAATATGCCAAAAAACTCCAAGTTTAGCATCTCTTCAAATGACAAAAATCCTAAAGAAGTTAAAAGAAAAATAATTGCTTTATAAAAGAAGCCAAATAAAACATAACTATAATCAGGTATTGTGCTTGTAAGCCCACTTTATTTTACACCTAATTTAGCAGTGAGCAGGATTAGCCAGAAGAAATAACATGTTTCAACAACCAGCACAATGAAAAAAGATAAGTCTTCAACTAAAAATAATGGACCTCTTAGTCTGTTAATAGACAAGAGAAGGGGTAGTGGGCTTAGAACATAGGAATGGAGATGCAAAGCCAGAGCTAGAATTCTAGTTTTCTGGCTCTGAAAAGGTTGCTCTTTCATACCACATATCAATTGTTAAAGTGAATTTCAATTTTATCCAGCTTAATAGTTGTTCTGCTGGTTGACTGGATGTTGGAAGTGTATATGGATATCCTAATCATTGCAAACACATGGCCTATAAGTCTGTTTTGGTTTGCATGGCTAAGAAAGTAATTCTTTGTGAAAAGAAGATTGGGAAGAGGGGGAGGGGAATAGGAGATTTGTTCTGTTTCTTTTACTACTGAATTTTAGAATGAAATTTCCCATATTATACACAAGGGCATAAGACCTCCTGAGACAGTAAAATTTAGTTCCTGAAAATGAGAGGAATAGAGGGTGTTTATCCTGTCTTAAAGATGATCATGTTTAGTTGGTAGCTAAAATGCTTTGGGAAAAAGCATTTCAGTACTTAAAAATACAGGTGATTAAAAACAGACCTGAAGGGGCGCCTGGGTGGCACAGCAGTTAAGCGTCTGCCTTTGGCTCAGGGCGTGTTCCCAGGGTCCTGGGATCGAGCCCCACATCAGGCTCCTCTGCTGTGAGCCTGCTTCTTCCTCTCCCACTCCCCCTGCTTGTGTTCCCTCTCTCGCTGGCTGTCTCTTTCTCTGTCAAATAAATAAATAAATAAATAAAATCTTTAAAACAAAACAAAACAAAACAAAAAACAGACCTGAAGAGTCAGGAATAGCTTTCTTGGGTTGTTCGTTGCTTCTGTAAAAAAGCATCAGGCAAACTTCAAGAAAAAATTTATGTGTTAAGTGTTTGGATTTGAATTTGCATATAACCAGCAACCTAATCAGTAAATTATGTCTTCCTGACTTTTAAAAGTCTCTAATGTGATAATAAATCCACAATAAGGTACAGAAATAAGAAAATAAGAAAAATAGAGATCTCTTTTTGTTTAGTGTTTGTGCTAATTTCTTTTTTTGTTGTGCTTTTTTTTTTGTTTTTTTGTTTTGATTTTTGTTTGTGTTCAGAGATTTCTATTCCCAGCATATTTTGTAAGATTTCTGACCATCTTCATTCAGCTCATAAAACTAAAGTGAAGCCAGAGTAAAAATGACCAATTTGTTGGCAAGGTAGAATTGAAAGACCTAACTATCCTGGGGCATTATTGAATATGAATGCCAACTGATTTATTCAGTCTCCTAATTTACTTGAGGATAGCCCTATACAGAAGATATCTTTGTTTCAGAACAATTGCAAAAAAATACCTTTTGTATTTTTCTCAGGGAAAGTAACTTAACTAAATTTGGAAAGTCTAAGCTTCCATCTGGCTTCTACTACTTGTGAAGTCAATGTGTGACCTTTGCTGGTAGTTTAGCTTATTCGAATCATAATCTCTTAGTCTCAAAATAATAGTACAAAATTTATAGTTAAGAATAACATGAATTAAAAGCAGTTTATAGATTATATTAGAAATAGCATGAGAATTGAAAATATGATGCCTGGGGTTAGATCCTGGCTTCTCCACGTATTTGTTACAAAGTCAGACTCTTGGAACTTCTATTTCCTAATTTTACTTATGATAAACTGAACAGGATTGCTGTGAGTGTGTGTGTGTGTTTATGCTCTTAAATCATGCAAATATCAACTTCTATTAAGTACTGGGGCTTTGTAAACACTACATGCACACACATACACAAATGTCATAAATGTTGTACAGTATATTCACCATGAACTCTTACGTACTTTCTAGCACTTATTCAATTGCTCGAAATGCTCTCAGTGTTCTTTTTTGAATTAAATTTAGAGTCACTATGCAAGCCAAACAAGAAACTAATCTTACTACCTTATTATGTTACACTATATAACATGGACATTAAACATTTATAAGCGAAATCCAAAATATTAGATTGCTCTCACATAAAGCTTTCCAAAGCTCATTCTGGAAGTGAAGCTGTAAGAACATGATTATGCATAATTGGGGTGGTTCATTTAAAATCATTTATTCCCAAAGCTGAAGTTCGTTAAAAGAGCAAATTTAATTTTAATAAAAATACACTTATGATAGAGACAGGGAGGTGAAGGAGCGCAGTGTATAGTGATTTACAAATGAATAAACATATCAGACCCTACCTAGGTAAAGACAAAAGATCAATTACTAGAATTGTAGTCCCTCGTCTCACTGATACTGATTTTAGAACGAAAGTTGAGTTTCAGAGTTAATTCAAGTTAGGCCAGAGATGCTGTGATTGCTGCCTTATATTGTATGGATTAAGATACTTCAGAGAGCTCAACTTAATTTCTTTAAATTTCATAGCCAGCAAGTGGCCAACCCAGGATTCAAATCAGTGCTTCTGACCTCGAGTTCCTTGCTGTAGACACACAGACCCTACCGTTTGAGTAGATACATTGAATGGATCAGTATAAAAGGAAAGCGGTCTATAAATAGAAGATATTCTAGAATTGATCTTTCCTCTACCAGTTTGGAAAGATATCCAGCAAAGCCCTCAGATAGATATGAAAGAAAGAAACCTCCCATTTACAGGACAGTTTTCAGGCATGTCTAGCATTCTATCTGGACAAGGCAAGAGAAAGAGCCAATGTGGTCAGGGTGTACCACATACAGTTTCCAAAACTATATTTATATATACACCATTGACAGTCAGCCAAAACTCCTATCAGGATCATATGAGCAAATGAGGAGCCCATGAGGGAATTTCTTACTAAGCTTAAGAAAGATCTTTGTTTTCTGTGTTGCCCCTAGCTCTTAATGACCATTTGCATCTCTGAGTGGCACTTTCATAACGATAGACTAAGAACATGAAGGAAGAGATGCTTTCCTCCTCGGAATATGAATTGTTGGGTTAGAGCAACAGTTCATCTTTCTGGATGAATAAAAGTGTTGGCATATTGGAGCAACTGATTCTTTTATGCTGTTCTCCTTTTCTACCCACAGTTTAAGCTTTTTACATATACCCAATTTCTTATAAGAAGTGCCATTGGGTTTTTTAAATTTATGTATAAAAACAGGCTCGCCTATAGAAGCAGGATTAAAATGAAAACAAAAATGTTATATGTGAACATTAAATGTAGTTCTTCCGTTAGCCATGACAAAAGAGTATAATTTAAAAATTCTTATCATTGAGAAGAAATACTAACACATACACCAACCTATTCTCCTCTTTGGACTAAAATACAGAGCATTGGTCACTCATTGTAAAATCTCAGATGCGTATGACTTTTCTACTCCCCACTCCCCAGGTTTAGTTTGTGGAGTGTTATTTTTGATTTAAGCAATGCATGATAGGGACAATGACAGATGCTTACCACGGCTGCCAAGTGGCTTCAATGATCTCTAGAATGTCAACAAATCCCAGGTTTATATTTTCTCCTTTAAATATGTTCCTCTTTTTATATTTTTGATTTCAACAAATGAAATTTTCATCTCGTTATTTTTTAATTTTTAAAAAGATTTATTTGAGAGAGCATATGAGCAGGGCAGGGTGAAGCAGAGGGAGAGAGAGAAGCAGGCTCCCCAGGAGCAGAGGGCCCAGTGTGGGGCTCCATTCCAGGATCCCCAGGATAATGACCTGAAGGGAAGGCAGATGCTTAATGGACTGAGGCACCCCGCAGCCCTCATCTCTAGTTGTTTAAAGTGGAAGTCTGGACCATCCTTAACTCCTTCTCTGTCACTCCTTCATCTCCCCTGAGTTCAGTCAGTCGGTTGGATTTGTTGATATTGTTCCCCAAATATCTCTCAAATTTTCTCTGCATACCTATGGTATATATGCTACTTTCTTGGTTCAGGCCATCATCTTCTCTTGCTTAGGTCCCTCTAGTAATTTGTAAATGCTTTCCTTCTCTTTAGCTTGGCCTTACTCCCTTCAGTTCTCTTCCTTGGCATTTCTTAATGGCTCTTTCTCTTGTTGACAGGAAATATATACTTCTTTTCCATATCAGTAATACCATCCCTCACTTTGCCAATAATAACTATTATTTCAACTATGTCTCATCCTTTTGTTTGAAGACTTTTTTGGAGCCCATCAAATTTCGGTTCTAATTTAGGAATAGCTTTCTAGGACTGCAAAGTTCTTAGTCTTGAATTTTTTTTTTTTTAATGAGAATTCCTCGTTTAATGTCTTTTTTTTATTTTTTAACCTACATATTTTTTTTTTCTGTATGTATTTTTATGGGATTCTACTTTCAAGGACTTTGTTCAGAAGGGTGACACTGGTAGTAAACTCTGAGTCTTTGTGTATTTTTATTTTGCTTTAATGCATAGGATTTTAAGTTAAATAGTTTCCCCTCAGAATTTTACAGACATTGCTCCCTTGTATTCCAATTTAAAGTGCTGATGTGAGAAGAATGTGATATCCTCGCATGTCTCATTTTTTTGTAGGCAACCTTTCATATTTTTTCCTACCTCCAATGAAGCTATAAGATCTCACTATAATTGACATTATGGACTTTCACAGTGATATGTATAAAAGCAAACACAAAATTGCCCTGTAGGAATATTTGTCACAACTCAAGATAATAGGATTCACAAAAATAGACCATTTACACTGAAATAATTTTAAAATAAAAAATTACAAACCAAATATGGAAAAATAACATTAGAGCATATAAAACAGATAAAATAATTTCCCCCTTCCACAAGATTTGAAGATAATTGATCGGTCTGGCAGGGGTGATAATTATATTTAAAGTTACTAAAATAACTACTCATGAAAACCATAAATAAAGAATATGTTTTGAAAATAGAGTTTATTTGATAAAGAGCCAAATCTCTCAGGAATAAAAAATTGTATTGAAAAAAATATCCACATATACTGGGCAGATTGAATAACAAATTATATATAGCTAAAGAGAAAACTCATGTATTGGAGTGTAAATCTAAGCCAGTTACATATGTCACATAAATCTGTAGAATGATGGGAAATATGAAAGAGGAGGCTCCTGGTGACTCAGTGAGTTAAGTGTCTGACTCTTGATTTCTGCTTAGGTCATGATCTCAGTGTTGTAAGATCAAGCTCCATGGGCTCTGAGCTCAGTGGGGGAGTCTGCTTGAGATTCTCACTCTCCTTCTCTCTCTTCCCCTACCCACCACACTCTTGTGCTCTCTCTCTCTCTTTCTCAAAAAAGGAAATATGAAAGAGAAGTTATGAGATACATAGGATAGAATGAGAAAAACCAATAAATATCAAGTAGAAACTATAGATGGACTAAATAGTTTAAGATGCAGTATTTGAAGTGATAATGGTCAAAAGTATTTCAGAATATAAGAAAATTACTTATTTATATTTAGAAAGTATATAATAGTTTCATATCAAACCTCTGTGATGACTACTTCCTCTCTTAGGGGTCCTTTTAAATGCATGCATTCAATTTAAATTTCCTTTGTCCGACTTAAGAAATATATATGCTTAAGAAAAACATATGCTTCAGAAATCAATTTAGATGTCACCGTTTATAGGAAGTTTTGGTGATCTATCATATTTGGGTAGGACCACTTATACCTGAGCTTCCAGTTATTATCCTGATCTTAGATACCCTGAGTATAGGACTTCTAGTTACTCTCATCATAGCATTCCTCAACAGATTCTCATACATTTTCAGCTTACATGTGTGTCCTGTTGACAACAGAGCAATTACATCTTTTTAATGTTGAATTTCCCCTGACTAGCACATAGTAAGCATTCAATAAACATTTTAAAGTTTTTACTAAGTATAGTATATATACAATGTTCTATTGGTTTTAGGTGCACAACATAGTGATTCAGCAACCTTATATATTGTGCAGTGTTCACCACCATAAGTGTGATTACCTGTCACCATACAATGTTATTACAATATTGACTATATTCCCTATGTGGTACTTTCTGGACCATTTTCTTACACCATACACAAAAATAAACTCAAAATGGATTAAAGATCTACATGTGAGACCTGAAATCAACAAATATTTTAAAAATAAATTAAATTTCACACAGTATGCTGCTCTTCTGAAGTGCATAGAATCTCAAAATATCAAGGCAAGGCTTCTCATACCATTTCTATACATCACAAAGTACCACAAATTAACTCAGAGCTGAGTGTTACTTAATTTTTATGCATTATGGGTTTAGAGAAGAAAATTCACCTTATAGTCATGGCTATAAGAAAAACATTAAAATACTATGTTCTGCATGAGAAAATGGTGTTTTTCAAGCTTGACTAATGAACAAACCTCTCTAAAACAGGAAAAAAATGTTCAAAAATCCTCACAACTAACTTTATTCGCTTATTTAAAAATATTAAGGCCTACTGGAGACATAGTGAGGAATTATTTTCATTTTAAGTTTTAAAATATGTGCAAATATAGAACTAATTAAAATTATAAATCCAACAAAATGATTTGATCAAAACAAATTTAGAAATTAAGTACAAAATCCATAAAAACAAAGGCAATAATATAAATTTGATGTGATGCATGATTCTTGGCTGAAATTAAATCTCTGCTTGCTATTATGTCTTCAGTTCACCATGCCAATTCTAATTTGTGTCTAGCAAATATTTTAATTCTCCCATTATTTCCTTTCTTTTTCAAACTACTGTGGAGGTCAATTAACATTAATTTAGGATGTGGGAGGAAATACATCTTTTATGTGTTAAATCTCTTTTGTTCTTTTCTCATCAGCCTGGGAAAATTAAGTATTACTTGGATTATCTCAATTATAAAAACTAATACAAACCCAGGCAGGCATTATGGTATTCAGTAGTCTGTAGGTCATCTAATTGATTCAGAATATGTCTCTTATAATTTCTGGATTATCTCAAATTAAAACATACAATTAGAAATTTTCAGAGAAAACTCAGATTGCTGAAATAATGTCTTCATATCTCTAAGTGTCCCTGTATCCTGTTGGACAGCCTGTCCTACTCCTTTGGTAACCTAAACCATTTCCTCCTCACAGTTCTTTATGACTAAAGTCAATTCAAACATAAGGAGGGAAACCAAACAATAATACATTTTATCATTTAGGATTCTGAGTCCTTGAATTAATAGGGGGGATTATGAAAAGTTATAGAAAAATGCAGAATATGTAAAATAGAAATTCTCTTGAATCTAGAATATTTGAAAAAGAGATAATCCTTTCCCCTTTCTTTTAGTTATAAATTCAGAAGCTTGATTCATCTAGAAATGTGTTCATCTTAATTTCCCTTTTGCTCTTTTTAAATTATGTGGCTTGGAAAATAACTTTATCACCAGGTATCATAGTGATATGATCAGTTTAGAATGTATGCTTCTTAAAGACCATTTCCTCTTCAGTGTAACTTTTGTTGTGTATCAGTTATTTCCAAGGACAAAAGCATTAAAAATTGAATTATATTTTTTTTAAAGGAACATTTTTATTCCATGATACTGGATGAGATTTCTTGCAGGTAGAGCAAATAATATGGAAGTGACCCATTTTATCCTTTCTTGGAAGAAAAAGCATGATAGATTGAAACATTCATGGCTCTTTTTTATTTTGTTTTTTGAGCAGAAATTCAGGAATTCCATACTCACTATAAAACTCTAGGAAATTAGGGTATTAATTGTTACACTATATTAAAAAAAAAAGAATGTCTAATAGCCTGTCCTTTTGGCCAGTTGCATACATAGTTTGTCCTTTAAAAAATTGTTACTGTTTTGTTTGTATTACCCCTAAGGTATATTTTAGAAAATCAAGTAGATAGTAGATGTATCATTAGTTTTAAATTAAACTTGTTTTATATCTGTCTCAGATATAAATATTATGAAGAGATGATCCATAGTATTTGCCTGTCCCCTGAAGCCTAACTTTACTTGACAACTTAGAGCAAATTTAAATACTCCCTTGATACGTCCTAATTCCAGGATATCTATCTAAAGCCATGTTTCAAAGTTTTCTTCAGTTGAGCTTTCTTCAACTACAATCTTAAACTAAAACTCAATATGCAAAACTAACGAGAGCCATGCTCTTCTGGCTTAATATAGAGTGGGGGAAACATAAAAGCCCCCAGTTGAATTTTCTTTTCTTTAAGATTTTATTTATTTGAGAGAGATGAGAGCACGTGCACGTGCAAGCAAGTGCAGGAAGAGCAGAGGGAGAGGGACAAGCAAACTCTGTGCTGAGCATGGAGGGAGCCAGATGTGGGGTTCGATTTCATGACCCTGAGACTATGACCTAAGCTGAAATCAAGAGTTGGACACTTAACTGATTGAGCCACCCCAGTGCTCCTCTTGTCTCTTTTGATGGTTCCTGAGTTACCTCCAGGGAACCCCTTGAACTCCTTGAAACCACTACCATATTGGAAACTAATCTAAATCATCTTATGACATCAAGTATATTCTGTGGCCAACACAAAGACTTCTTTTGTGGGAGGCCTATGAGTTAAAAATGAAACAAGTTGAGGACTCATTTGCAAGGTCTAAAAACAACCTGGTTCTTGAGCTAAGCTAAGGAGGGAAAAGAAAAACGCCAATTTTATTACTATTATTACTGTTAGTATTTTGTCATTTTGACAAACGCAGTGTATCATGGGAATTTCTTTGGGAATAATTTAAGATTTAATGACTTAAGTCTATGTTTGGGAAATTCACCAACTCTGGTCTTTGTAGACGTTAAGTAGATTCCATTCCACTTGAAACCTTCGAGTGGTAGATGGATTGAATGCATTGAGTTGATTGGACAAAACTGCTGTGCACTAAGTTTAGAGATTATTATACCATCAAATGTGATGGCATTCATGCTCCATAAAATACACTGTCTCATTCCTGGGTGCTTGAGGAAGATGTAAACTTGTGATGTTTCTGAACTTGGGCTGAAAAAATGGCTGGTTTAGAAGGAAATTATATATATATGTAAATTATATAAATATATTTTAAAAATATATATACACACACACATATACATATGTGTGTATATCTGGTCTGGAGCAGGTACATAATTTTATGGGTATTGAAGTCAGAGGATGAAGTTCAGGTTAAGTAAAAATAATAAAACATAAGGACAGACATTGATCCACTTAGTTACAGAGTTTCTGGCCAAAACAGAGTTGTAGAACATTGAAGACAGATTGAGAAATATTATTCTATGAGGCCTACTCTTTGAATTTTTTCTCTGTAAACCTCTGGCTACTGAGGATTCCTTTCCATTTTTGTCTTTGACAGAATTTTTGTAGAGAAAATGGAAAATGACCTTCATCCCTAAAGAGATTTTAAACCTGGGTTTCTCATGGCCTCTATCAGCCTGATATTTTAGGGTGACTTTTGGGAAAATTAACTCTAATTCCCTTTTTCTAGTGGGTTTCCCACTAAGGGTCTTACCTGTTCAAGGATACAGATTCTCCCAAAAAAGGAGTTGTGATGAATGACAGAACTTGCCAGATTTCATCAGAGATGTGAAAAGTCCTGATGAATTCTGGCCCTTAGTTCCCTCCTATCTGAATCACTGACAAGTACATTTCTTTCTTTTTCATCCAGAACCTTAATATGCAAAGGAGCTAAAATTACTGATAAGGTATCTGCACGATGCTGTAGCTATCTTCACCAAAATTCCCCATGTAAACTAAAATTTAATGATTTATATTCAGGTCATTTTAAGTAGTTTAGGAAAAGAAAATTCTAAGTGCTTGCAGATGCTCTAATTAAGGTGCTTGTTGAGCTAGTTAATGAGCAAGACTTTCATATCTTAAGTGTGCATCTGTTGAACGCAAAGTTTATCCAATTGCCTCATTTAAAATTTCATGCTCCAATGTTGTGTGTCTTTGAAGGATTCAAAAAGAAATTAAAGGAGTGTGCATATTCAAAAGTATGGTAAACTGAGCAGGCACTGGGACATGCTTATGAGCATGTAAATATAATTTACATACATTTGCATGTCTAGGCTTAAAGTCAATTAAAAAGCACTTTCATTATATGTCTAATTTATGCTTCTTATGGAAAGTAAAATGATAATAGGGGTATCTTCCAGAATTTTAGTTTTTAAAGAATTCCAGATGGGTTCTCTAATCTATAAAATAATGGAGTCAAATTTAAATTTGAGTCTGAAATGGACCTGGTCATAATATCCAAATGAATTTAAACTGATATAGAAGGTATCCACTGCTGCTGGAGACGTTTGTCTGTATTTCCAGATGTTTGTGGGTCATATCTCTACTCTGTATCCAGTATCAGGTGGTATATTTTCTGGTTTTGCTAACCCACAGACTGTCATGCTTTTATGCTGCAATCGATGTTTACTCATGATCTCATTGGGAAGCAACTGAACAAAGTGGCTAAACATGCTGGCTCTAAGTAAAATAGCCCTAAATACAAATGCCTTCTCCTCCACTTACTAGCCATATAAACTTAGATAATGGAACCATTGTAATAATAAAATAAAATAGTCCTTAGTGTCTGGATTAGAGAACTCCTAAACAAATATTAGTTGCTGATGCTATTATTATTGCTGTTATTATTCTGGAATTTCCCATAGACGCCAAAGAAAAAATAATTCTTTTGGCTATAAAACTAAAGCCTATAAAAAGAGCTGCTATGAATAAATTGGTGAGTAATGAATGAATTGGCCAAATTGTAAGAGAAAAACCAGAAGAAATGGCAGATATCTCTACTCTGCTGCCCATCCACAGTCTACGTCACACATATCATCGTATGATTTCCTATTTATTAAAAGAAAAAGTGGAGAAAAAACTTGAGCGTTTAAAAAATGCACTTCCAAAGTACTAACAGAATGATTGATTTTCGGTAAAATTAATTCTTCAGGGATGCCTAAGTGGCTCAGTTGGTTAAGCGTCTGCCTTTGGCTCAGGTCATGCTCAGCAGGGAGTCTGCTTCTCCCTCTCTCTCACTCTGTCTCTCAAATAACTAAGATCTTTTAAAAAAATTAACTATTAGAAATCAAATATTCATGAAAATGAGATTTTACTAAATTCATAAGAAATTTTCTTTAAGCGTGAGTGATGAGAGGTGTTGTCATGTTTGGGGCGAGTAAATACTCACGTTCAGTCCTCCTCTCTCCGTAGGTAGGTTTCAATGAAATTTGAAAGGCTTCATGTATCCTAACTATAGAGATTTCCATTCTTTATTGGAAATAAAGATAAATACTCCCCTTCCAAACTTTATCATCTGTTGCTTTAAGAATTTTAATCATGTCTACCTAAACATATCTTGTTACAGTGTAATTGCATTTACTCTTCTTAAAACTTCAGTGGAAATATAGAAAAGTTGGTCATTTATCTACAATATAAACATCTTTCATGGGTTCTGGAAAACAGACCTGTCTGTAAAAGGAAAATAGGGTATTCCAATACTCATGTTGAAAACAAAGAGGTACCAGTAGGATTCTCAAGTGAAAATGTTAAGCAATGTTTTAGAATATAAAAGTGGAGAATATTGTGAGATTAGAGTGACATGGTGAGGAAAACACAGTGAGAAATGAGTACATTTTATTAAGAGATGAACTTGGGCATAATTGTAAATGCAGTTGTCTAAACCATGTTTACGATATGGATTTCTCTAAAGTTCCCCTTTCCCATCTGTATTAGTCATCCTGGGCAGCCATAGCAAAATGCCAAAGATAGGGTAGTTTATACAACAAAACTTTATTTTCTCACAATAATGGAGGCTGAGCAGTCCAAGATCAAGGTCCAGCAGGGTTCAGTTTCTGGTGACAGCCCTGTTTCTAGTTTGCCTATTGCCATGTTTTCATTATATCCTCATAAGGCAGAGTGTGTGTGCATTTGTTCTGGTCTTTCTTCCTCTTTACAGAGGGACACTAATCCCATCATGGGGACCCCACCCTCATGACCTCATCTCAACCTAATTACCTCCCAATGGTTCCACCTCCAATACTACCATATTGGGGATTAAGGCTTCAAAATAGGAATTTGGGGAGAACACAAACAATAAGTCCCTAACACGGTCTTTCTTTCTCCTAATCTCTTGGAAAGGAAGTATTTAGCAAGGAGATGAAAATAGCATTTCTTCTAATAGTGTTTCCTGAACAAAACAACTCAAACACCACCAGGTTTAGTGGATCAGGGGTGGAACTGCAAGATCTAGTTAGCTCTATTATTAAATGAATTTTCTGTTCCAATTTATAAGGTCATTCAAAATCTTACTCCATGTCAGAGTATTGTAATTACAGTTATGTTTTACCAAATTTGGAAGCAATTAGAAAATATGTATGGTTAATTGCATTTTTCAAATGACGTTTTAACAATGAAGAGATACCATTACAGTTGACCCTTGAGCAACACAGGTTTGAACACATGGGTCTGCTTATACATGGATTTTATTTTTTTTTTATAGTACTGTAAAAGCATTTCTTCCTTAGGATTTTCCTTTTTTTTTTTTTTAAAGATTTTATTTATTTATTTGAGAAAGAGACAGTGACAGAGATAGCAAGAGAGAGCACAAGTGGGGAGGAGAGGGAGAAGCAGGCTCCTGCTGAGAAGGGAGACTGACCTGGAGCTCCACCCCAGGACCCGGGATCATGACCTGAGCCAAAGACAGACACTTAATGGACTGAGCCACCCAGGCGTCCCCTTCCTTATGATTTTCTTAATAACATTTTCTTTTCTCTAGCTTTATTGTAAGAATACAGTATATAATGCATATTACATACAGAATATGGGCTAACCAACTGTTTATTATTGGTTAAGAGTAGGCTATAAGTATTTAAGTGTTGGGGGAGTCAGAAGTTACATGCACATTTTCGACTGCATGGAGATTAGTGACCCTAACCCCTGTAAGGGTCAATTGTATATAATGGAAATAGCTTAGAGCTTAACACTGATAGTTATATCACAGTTATGTCACAATCTAGCCCTAAAATTACTGATAAGCGATTTAAATTGTCTAGCCTCCTGCGTCTTAAACTGTAAAATGTGGGCAACCATATCTGCTCCGAAATTTTACAAACTTTGTAATTCTGTCAACTAATATTTATAAAAGACCCACTATGTGCCAGATACTGTGATTAGAATTAGGATATGGTGCTTAATAAAATAGATATACCTCCTTTGAGAATCTTTTTGTTTAGTGGAGAAAAGACACATTGAAGAAATATTTACAAATACCCATATATGTCCAAACATAAAGACATTTCCTCTTTGTTTACTTGCATATATGAACTTAGAGATAAAAATGAATTAGTCAAATAATTATTAATGATACTTAGAAATTTATTTCATATACTTGAAATATGCTATAAAATCAGATTGGCATGGGAATTATTGCTTTGTTCATGTAAAACGTTTATTCAAACTGCATCCACTTGTAAAATTAGCTTTTTTCTTTACTAGAATTCACTTTTGAGTTATCTAACAATTTTCCAGAGCTCATCATAATTTTTGTCCAAATAATTTGGCATACTGTACTCTTCAAAACCATGTATGATGCTGTCACCAGAAATTTTACATACTATTTTAAAAAGTATATAGAATAAACACACTATTTTAAAATTTTAATGAATAATATACATAGTTTTAAATAAGTCACATTATCTATATAAGTCATTTATATAAAATGAATATTTTACTATTTACTGACTTATAAGGCATATTTTTAGTTCTCCATTATGTGTATTGCTATCCACAGTAACCTTGAAAATGCTTCCTTAGAATCACATCTAACAATTATAATTATTTCACCTTATTCTCTCAGTTATGGTTTTTAGGTCTAAATTAAATATTTTTCTCTTGGGTGAATTTCACAGGTCCAAAACCTAGCAGTGGTAGAGGTCATTTCACACTAAGAGACATTGACCATTTTATTCAATACAAGTAATTGAGAAGTGTCATAAAATATACTGAACATTTATAAGGTTTCAAACATAGTCTGGTACTTCCCTGGAGGATGAATCTTATGGTTAATGGGCACATGTAATAGTGAATGAGTGTGTAAATTGTGAAACAACATGTACATACTAAACATTATTATGAAACAAATCCAATAATCATTTGGGGTAATAACATAGGTATAGAATGCACATTACATGTTTTGGCAGGTTTTGTAGGAATTTTGTGCTATGAGCATTATAGCTCCTTTTAAAAACATCATTACTACAATCAACACAATGAACAGATCAATCACCCACGAAAGTTTTCTGATAATGTTGCTTTTCCCATTCCCAGGTTACCACTGATTTGCTTTCTGTAACTATAGATTGCTTTGCATTTTCTAGAATTGTATGTAAATGGAATCATACAATATGTTTTGCTCAGCATAATTATTTTGAGATTCATCTTTGTTGATGTCAATGTCAGCTGTTTATTTTTTAGTGCCAAGTAGAAAGCAATTGTGTGGACATACTATAAATTGTTTCTATTTACCTGTTGTTGGATAATTGGGTTGTTTCGAGTATTGGCCTATTATGAGCAAAGATACTTTAATCAATTGCATATAAATCTTTGTGTAGACACATCATTCATTTCTTTTGGATCATATGATAGCATATGTTTAACTTTTTAAGCAACTGCCAAGTTGTTTTCCAAATTAGTTGCTCTATGTTATTTTATCACCACCTGTGTATGAGTTTTGTTTGTCCCATACCATCACCAATACTTGGTGTGGTCAGTCTTTTTTAATATTTGAATTTCTAATAGGTGTGTAATGGCATGTCATTGTGGTTTTAGTTTGCAATTTCCTAGTGACTAATGATGAAATTTTTTTTATATGCTTATTTGTCATCTCTATGTCTTTTTTTTGGGAAAGTATGTTCAATTATGTTATCCACTTTTAAATTAGGTTGTCTTCTTTTTATTGAGTTGTAAATGTTCTTTATTTTTTTTAATAGATTTTATTTATTTATTTGAGAGAGAGAATGAGCAGGGAGAGTGGGAGAGGGAGAGGGAGAAGCAGACTCCCACTGAGCAGGGGCTTGATGCCAGGACACTGGGATCATGACCTGAGCCGAAGGCAGATGCTGAACTGAGGTGCCCCAAGGTTCTTTATTCTTGATGTAAGAGCTTTGCCAGATTTTTGTCTTATAACTACTTTCTCCCAGGAGGTGACTTAAGTTTTAATTTTCTTAACAGTATCTTTTGAAGAGCAAAAGCTTTAAATTTCAACTAAACTCCAATTTTATTGGCGTTTTCTCTTATGACTTGTACTTTTTGTATCATATATAAGAAATATTTGTTAAAATCAGATTTCTCCTATCTTATAAAAAATGAATAATTTTATTTCTTACATATAGGTCTATGAACTATTTCAGTTTTTATTTTTATTTTTTGGTGTGAGGCCAGGGTTGAGGTTTCATTTTTGTTTTTGCATGTCTACCCAATTGTTGCAGCATCATTTGCTAAAATGTTATTCTTTCTCCATTTAATTTTTTGGCAACTTTGTTGGAAATTAATTGATCATGCATGTGTGGATCTATTTCTAGACTCTTTTGTACCATTGATCTGTTTGTCTGTCTTTATGCCAGTACCATATGGTGATGATTACTATAATTTTGTAGGTCTTTAAAAATAGGTAGTGATTGTTCTCCAACTTTTTGTTTTTCAAAGTTGTTCTGGCTATTCTACACTATTCGCATTTGCAGGTCAATTTTAAAATCAGCTTGTCAATTTCTAAAAGCAAAGCCTGCTAGGATTTTGATTAGGGTTACATTAAATGTTTAGATTGATTTGGGGTGGTATGATAGTTCTCTGTGAAACTAATTTATAAAATATAAAGTTTATCGGTGTCTTATACTAATACCTAAGAATGTGAAGAATAAAGATCTTAGAGTACTTGGTCCTAATTGTCACTTTCTCAGATTGCGTGCTGCTTGATTATTTTCCCAGTATATTATTTTTATCTTATTACTGTTGAAACCCTAGTTAAAAAATGATTTTGTTAACATGTTCTCCTTTCTCTTTAATCTTCATTCCTTTCTGCCTCCTTGGTTGTCTTAGACCTTTTGTGTTGTAATTTTGGCTTGTGAGCTCTTACTCTTGGAGCTCTATTAGAAGAATTCTTAAAGGATTGACTTGAAGTTGTTCCTTTGGATTGCATTTGTATCTGATTCTTCTGGAGTCCAGGTGTAATTTCAACTGAATTCCATTTTAAATAAAAATGCTGAGCTTGCATATTTGAAAACCATGGAAAGTATATGAATTTAGTCTCCCAAAGTTGTGTGAGCTTGTCCTAGGTTACATTCTCAAGGGAAATATTTCTTCCCTTCTGTTCAGAGGCATGGACAAAATAGACCAATTTCCTTAAATATTGCATCTTTGCATTTTGTTTTACCCTTTTCCTGGGAGTGCACTTGAAGATTCCTGATTTTGTGGGACTTCCAATCCTGTTCCCCTTTATCACAATCAAGGCATTGTGTCATATTTTTTAGCATGTTTGTGGCCATTAAATAAAAAGTCTTAATCCACTGGACTAATACATTTCCTCATTGCTTGCTTACATTCCTGAATTCCTATTTTTAGTGTAGAGTATGTTCTTAATTTCTTGTCAGCTGAGGCATTTTAGAACTATTTCATGCAGCATTTAAAAAATATTGAGGGGCTGAGGATAAAGAGTCCTTCACACTGATGAGAATGGAATTCTGTACACCTAATTTTGGCATTACTGTTGTATAGCTTCATGGAGACAAAATTTAGGACTTACAGCACTGATTTTGTAGTAAATCTGGGAAGTGGCAATTTCTCCAATTGGCAGCTTCATACAGCACTTTGAAATCTGGCAATATTCAAGAGTGGTCAGTACCTCAGAGGACAGGCATTTATATGTCACATAAACAAAATGAAAGCCAATCATCAGTGTGCACCTATGTTCTTATTTAATTTACTCATTTTGTAAATATAGTTTGCTCACTTAAACTATATGGACTATTAAGTGACTTCTAATACTTCATCATCTCTTTCCATGTGCCTCACTTTCCTGATGGGAAGATTAGAATACTTAACGTATATAAATCATTTAGAACAGTGCCCAATGCATAGTGTGAAGGGAGTATTCCCTCTGACCATTATTCCTCTCTACATCTTTTTTTTTTTTTTTTTTTTTTGATTGTATGGTTCCCTCTACCTGCAATGTCCTTTCCTCCATTTTTGCTTAGGGAATTCTACTCATTATCCAAAGCTTTCCTAACTGTCCTCATCCATACTTAGGTCTTTTTTGATCCTCCCACTCTTTGCTTACATTGTTACTAGAACTCTACCCACATTCTACTTTTGTAGTATGGTCTGCTGCATATATGTTTAGGTGGATGGGAGAAAGAGGTTTTTCATTGTAATCTCCATGCTGGAGGGATCATGTTTTGTTTACATAGAACATAGCATAGAACACATGCTTAATATATGTTAGAAGAATGGCCACGATTGTATTGCTAGGGCATAAAAGAACATTTTAGGAGGTGATTCTGGCCCATTTTTTCCCATCTCCTTGAATTAAGATTTAATAGACTGAAATAGCAATATAAACTTTGAAGGATTCATTGCTACTTATTTGAAAGAGTTAAAATACATTTAATATAGTTTGTTTCTCTTGTCTCCTTCACTTAATGTAGACATATAGAAATGACATGTGAAAGTTTAAAAATTTATCAGAAAATTTAATTCAGTAGAAGTAAGACAGGTAGTGACACTGTAAAGACCAGAATTCTGGTGTCCTAACTCCCATATCAGTGCTACTTCTATTCCTCTTCCTGCCAGATTCAGAGGCAAGCTGACTCAGGAAGCAGATGAGTAGTTTTGGAGAAAAGTAGTTTAGATTCCAGAGCAGAATGAACTTCTTTTTCTTCTTTCTTCTCCTTTCTTCTTTTCCTTCTTCTTCTTCTCCTTCTTCTCTTTTCTTTTCTCCTTCCTTTTCTTCTTCCTTCTTTCTTTTTCTTCCTTTTCTTCTTCTTCTTCCTTTTCTTTCTTCCTTCCTTCTTCCTTTTCTTTCTTCCCCAGAGAAAGCAATTCCTACGCTATTATTAAACGTGTTAAGTGCCTGAATTCCACTTCTTACTCACATGCAACTTGAGGCATCTTTTAACAGGAGTGCCTGATTTTATGTCCTTCTGCCTTATGTTCTGACACTCCCACAGAGGTGTTAATAAGCAGTGCATTGAAATGAGATTTATAATTTGACAACCAAAGGAAAGAAACACAGGTCATGTGTATTTTTCTTCTGGGATAAGGAAAATTGCCTCTAACTATTGATTTTAAATTTGGCATTCTGAGTCTGTGGTGACAATGTGAAATTTCTTTTGATGGTTTTTGTTGTTTTGATACTAGACTAAGGAATTATCATTTTTATATAATGCTTGGGATCAATATATTTATGATCCGTGTGCTTAAAAGTGATCCTGGCATATCTACAAAACAGTATTTCTACGTTAGTGCAGTGAATGATTGAGATTTGATTCTGTGCTTTAAGTGATACGTCTGAAAACATTATCTATGGAGCAAAGACATTTTTATTACTGACATACCACCTTGTTTTTTCAGTAGTTCATTCCTTAGGCACAAACAAATAATAAGAAAAAGCACTAACAATTAGTAATAAAAATGCCCAGAAGCATTTCAATAGTGACCTTATATAAAAGGCAGTACTTCTCCCTTCCCCTTGAAGTTGGAGGCCCAGATTTCCTGGCCAAAGGGAGAGGGTCCGCATTCTTTTCCATCTTCTTAGCCACTTGTAGGTTATAGCAATCTTATGGAATAATTTTAGCTGAATTTATTAAAAATCCCAATTCCCTCATTTCAGGTGAGATCTTAGTACTACTAGGCAACTTTTTTTTCAGTCCTAACTACACACATTTTCCATATCACGTTGTGTACAGATGTACAACTTATCTCAAGTTCCAACCTCATCCCACATGATCATTCTCAATTAATCTTTAAACCCACTTCAGTGTGAAAGTAAAGACTCCTAGGTGGAACCACTTCAGCATCCACTACTTCAGCCTCAAAATGTACACATGACTTCCTTGAGTACTTTTTCTTTCTCAAAGGAGAGGGTGGTTTTCAAGGCTATTGAAACTTTCTCTGTTCTTGAACCCATCTCTTCCTGCCTTTTCTGGAAAATTGGTTAATCAGTTGTCTTCTCTCTTGCAGTTTGGACTTCCTTACCTTTTACAAAAGCTTAACCTTTTCTCATCCTAGATCAAAACCTTTCTTTACCCTGATTTCACCTCAAGCTGTTATCTAATCTCTTCACTTAATTACAGCTTTATCAAAAAGTATTCAGTCCAAGTCTTCAGGTAAAACCTATTCCATCACCACTTGACTACAATCCAACTTCTATTTTCACCATTTTTGACAATGTTCTTTGAAAAGTCAATGATTTCCTTCTCACAAAATCTAGAATATCTCTACAAGTCTGATTTTATTGATTTCTTTTTTGAATACCTCTTCTTTTTTTTTCTTTTCACTTTTCCCTGAAAGGTTCTTTCACAGACTTCTTGATTGCTTCTCTTCATCATTCACATCCAATTATGAAGTCAAATCACTTCTACCCTTGTAGGAATCTACTTTTCTATGACCAGTGTTGCTCACCTAGTTAAAAATATCATCTGTTTTCTAGACCACTGCGATAACTCCCTAACTGGTCTCCCTCTGCCCTACATGTTTATATGAATAAATACGTTCTCCACAATATTCATGCTATTACTTTGATTTTTCAGTAGTTTTATAATCTTAGTAAAAATAATACAGATTAATACATGTTGTCTTGGAGGATTCAAACAACACTGAATGTGAGGAAATATCACTACTAACACCATCACCAATGGTTTATTATTTTTATTTTAACCTGTCTCATATAAATTTTTTTGAAGTTTTAATTCCAGTATATTTAACATAGTGTTACATTAGCTTCAGGTGTACAATCTAGTGATTCAACAATTCCACACATTACTCAGTGCCCATCATGATGTGTACTGTTTTTGTACTCTTTAATTCTCTTCAGCTATTTCACTCATTCTCCCAACCACTTCCCCCATGGTAACCATCCGTTTATTATCCATTGTGAAGTCTTTTTGTGGGAGGAGGGTTGTCTCTTTTTCCTTTGTTCATTTGTTTCTTAAATTCCACATATCAGTGAAATCATATGGTATTTGTCTTTCTCTGACTTATTTCTCTTAGCATTATACCCTCTAGATCATCCATGTTATTGCAAATGGCAAGATTTCATTCTTATGGCTGAGTAGTATTCCATTGTGTGTGTATATATATGTACCACATCTTTATCTACTCATCAGTTGATGGGTGCTTGGGTTGCTTCCATAGTTTGGCTATTGTAAATAATGCTGCAATAAACATAGGGATGCATGTATTCCTTTGAATTAGTGTTTTCATTTTCTTTGGGTAAATGCCCAGTAGCAGACTTACTAGATCATATGGTAGTTCTATTTTTAATTTTTTGAGGAACCTCCATACTGTTTTCCCCTGTGACTGAACCAGTGTGCATTCCCACCAACAGTGCATGAGGGTTCCTTTTTCTCCACATTCTCGCCAACACTTGTTGTTTCTTGTCTTTTTAATACTAGCCATTCTAATAGATATGTGGTGATATCTCATTGTGGTTTTGATTTGCATTTCCCTGTTGATGAGTGATGTTGAACATCTTTTTCATGTGTCTGTTGGCCATCTGTATGTCTTTGAAGAAATGTCTGTTATGTTATTTCCATTTTTAATTGGATTATTTCAGGTTTTTTGATGTTGAGTTGTAATTCTTCTTATATTTTGGATACTAACCATTTATTAGATATGCCATTTGCAAATATCTTCTCCCACTCAGTAGGTTGTCTTAGTTTTATTGGTCATTTCCTTTGCTGTGCAGAAGTTTTTAATTTTGATGTAGTCCTAATAGTTTATTTTTACTTTTGTTCCCCTTGCCTCGGAGGACCTATCTAGAATAAATGTTGCTATGGCCAATGTCAGAGAAATTACTGCCTGTGCTCTTTTCTAGGATTTTTATGGTTTCAGATCTCATGCTTAGGTCCTTAATTCATTTTAAGTTTATTTTTGTATATGGTGATGGTGTAAAAACATGGTCCAGTTTCATTCTTTTTTCCATGTAGCTGTCCAGTTTCCCCTACACCATTTGTTGAAAAGACTGTCTTTTTCCCATTGTATATTCTTGCTTCCTTTGTTGAAGATTAATTGACCATATAATCATGGGTTTATTTCTGGAGTCTCTATTCCACTGTTCTGTATGTCTATTTTTGTACCAATTCCATACTGTTTTGATTACTATAGCTTTTAGTATAACTTGAAAGCTGGGATTGTGATGTCTCCAGTTTTGTCTTTCTTTTTCAGGATTGTTTTGGCTATTTGGGGTCTCTTGTTGTTCCAAATTTTACAATTGTTTTAGTTCTGTGAAAAATGCTGTTTATTGGTATTTTGATATGGATTCCATTAAATCTGTAGATTGCTTTGGGTAGTATGGACATTTTAACAATATTTGTCCTCCCAATATATGAACATGAGATATCTTTCCATTTGTTAGTGTCATCTTCAATTTTTTTTCCATCAGTGTTTTATAGTTTGCAGAGTACAGGTTTTTTAGCTCTTGGTTAAGTTTAATTCTGGGTATTTTATTATTTTTGGTGCATTTGTAAATGAGATTGTTTTCTTAATTTCTCTTTCTGATGCTTCATTATTAGTGTACAGAAATGCATTGTGGCTTCTGTACATTAATTTCATGTCCTGTAACTTTACTGAATTCATTTATTAGTTCTAGTTGTTTCTTGGTGAAATTTTTGGGGTTTTCTATATAGAACATCATGTCATCAGCAAATAGCAACAGTTTAACTTCTTCCTTACTGATTTGGATGCCTGTTATTTCTTTTTGTTGTCTGATTGGTGTGGCTAGGACTTCCAGTACCATGTTGAATAAAAGAGGTGAAAGTGGACATTCTTGTCTTGTTTCTGACCTTTGGGGGGAAAGTTTTCAGTTTTTCACCTTTGAGTATGATGTTAGCTGTGGGTTTTTCATATATGACCTGTTATTATATTGAAGTATGTTCCCTCTAAACCTATTTTGTTGAGGGTTTTTATCATGAATTGATGTACCTTGACAAATGCTTTCTCTGCATCTATTGAAATGATCATATGGCTTTTCTCCTTTCCTTGTTGATGTGATGTTCAGTATTCACAAATCAATCATCATGATACAACCCTTGCATCCCTGGAATAAATCACACTCGATTGTGGTGAATGATTTTTTTTTTAATGTATTGTTGGATTCAGCTTGCTAATATTTTGTTGAGGATTTTTACATCTATGTTCATTAGAGATGTTGGCATATAGTTCCCTTATTTAATGTCTTAATCTGATTTGGGTATCAGGTTAATGCTGACCTTCTAGTGTGAATTTGGAAGCTTTCCTTCCTCTTCTATTTTTTAGAATAGTTTTGTGCTACTCTGTTTTGAAGTGGTTAACCCAAACAATAAATACTGGGTATTTTTATAACTTAATAGGAATTACTGATTTTGCAGTATGTATAGTGCTTTTGGAAATACTATTTAAGATATCACAGCAAATGCTGCTAGTTTAGCTCTAGCATTGTCAGGATGAAGCTAGAGATAATTTTGTAGATTAGTAAACTCTTTCTGATTTGATTTATCTCCACCTTTTCCTGCTTTTGAAACTTGTTTTAGGCTTACTATGTATTCAGTTTACTGGGATGGTATCTTTATATTATTTAAAATAAAAAAATTTAGTTAAAT
Organism: Ursus americanus; assembly: GCF_024610735.1. NCBI lineage: Eukaryota > Metazoa > Chordata > Mammalia > Carnivora > Ursidae > Ursus > Ursus americanus. The sequence goes on along the minus strand of NC_142134.1, from coordinate 28,420,078 downwards.
GTTAGTGATGTTACAGATAGCGTCATACCTACATGATACAGTATTGGAAGTTTAAAAATGCGTTATGGTAAGAAACATATCGATTGGCTTTTTTTGAATGAACTAAGATGGACTATAAACTGAATATTAATAACAAATGTAATGCATGTAAATGTATTTTCCATAATGAAATGGAATGAAAATATATTATTTAAATTAAAATTTAGATAGTTTGGATATGGTTCTGCACAGATACAGATTAGAATAGACCAAATTTGGACAAAATTTCTAGGTGATTTCTACAGGACTCTGTGATTCTAAGGTTGAGTATTTCTCATGACTCTATGAATAGAAATGTGTAGTAAACAGTAATAGTAAATATCATTTATTAGAGGCATACAACTTACAGATTTGTACTCAGTACTTTGCATAAGACATTTTGAAATACTTCAAACAATGTTTAAGGAATGAATCTCTTCTTTTTAAAGAGAGAGTGAGAGTGTGAGTGGGGGGAGAGGGGCACGGGGCAGGGAGGAGAGGGATAGAGAATCTTAAGCAGGCTCCACGCCCAGCAAGGTGTCCAGTGTGGAGCCCAGTCTGAGGACCCTGAGATCATGACCTGAGCTGAAATCAAGAGTTGGATGCTTAGGGGCGCCTTGGTGGCATAGCGGTTGGGTGTCTGCCTTCGGCTCAGGGCGTGATCCCGGCATTGTGGGATTGAGCCCCACATCAGGCTCCTCCACTATGAGCCTGCTTCTTCCTCCCCCACTCCCCCTGCTTGTCTTCCCTCTCTCGCTGGCTGTCTCTGTCTCTTTCGAATAAATAAAATCTTAAAAAAAAAAAAAAAAGTTGGATGCTTAACTGAGTCACCCAGGTGCCCTGGAATGAATCTCATTTTTATTGTCTTACTACTGAACTTCAAAATAACTGTGCCTGGGGCCTGAGGTATATACATCTTTTCTAAAGTTCTTTATTTCTTTTTGCAGGTAAAACCTTGCCAAGAATTTGTTTCAACTTTTGTTTTTGTTGTATGGATATGTTATATAACCACAGATACTTTTTATTATTTCTGTATATCAGTTACTGATAGGTATATAAGTCATTTTAGCTTAAAGAATACTCTGTTGGTAAGAATGTGCTGTACAGTGGTGCTTATACTTTGCCTTACGGTCATCTGGAGGACTTGTTAAAACATAGATGTCTGGGCAATAACTGGAGAATTTGTGATTTAGCAGGTATGAGGTGAAATTTTTAGTTTCTCAGGTAATATGGACACTGGTGGCCTGGGTTCCACACTTTGAGAACTTCGGCTTTGTGAATATCTAAAATGAATATGGAGGGAGGATTATGGCATCCTTAGCACTGTTCATTTTATTTCAGTGAGTTTTTTGTAACATAGCTAAGTTATAGTTATGTATAATTTTAAACTATTAGGGGCTTAAATGTTACAAGCACTTTACATGTATTAGCCCATCTATTCCTCATTATCACACCAACATAGGTACTATTAGGAGCACGACTGGGAATGGCAGGGCACAGATGGCTAAGTAACTTGTCCAAAGTCACACTAATTAGAAGAACTGGAGCCAGGAATCAAACTCACGCAATCTGACTCCAGAAACCATGTTCTTATATCATGTCCCTATATCTAATATAAGAATTATCACAACATATGGTCTAAGAGAAGACTGAGGCCCTGTGTTATGCTTCCTCATCCCTGATCTAAGTGACTGTCAGTGATTGGCTAAGGTGGGTCCTGCCTTTACCTCTCCCTCATGTATCATCAGCGTCACATATTCTATTAAAGTCACATGTTAGGGCTAGCTAGAAAATGTCTCCAAGTAGTTTTCTGTTTTTTAGGGGAAAAAGATACTATTTTTAATCACCAGTAAGCCATTTCCAGATGTCACATCAAGGTTTTCCATATTTATGACTCTTTGAAAACCAGCAGCTGGGAATTGACACCAATTAAAAAGCTACCCTTGAAGAAACTGTATGCTGTGTGGTATAACTCTTGAGCTATGTCTCCTTTTTTGAAACATTGCCTAGAAAATGGTTTCTGAGTTTTAAATAGGATATCTTGGATTTATTTTAACATATTTTAGAAAATCATGTTCATGTCATAAATAGAATATATGCTAGAATGTTTCCTTTTTATTCAACTCTTAGATTCTTCCAAGAATATTAAAAACCATGAATTGAAAAAATGATTTTTTTGTTGTTGATGAGAGTGCAAATTGGAATTGAATTAGGGTATTTGGTGAAAAAAATGGATGGATAATCATAGAGGGAAACTGATTTGTTAAATTACTAAGGTTTATAGAATACCTTAAGGAGGAGCAGGGAAATAAGTACTAATATGTGGACAAATGAAGAAACGATCTGTGGATATTTAAAAAAAAACAATAATGTAGGCTTATTAGCTAATTTTAATATATTCTCAGATATAAATTTTTTATAGCTTAGTGGACAAAAATATATAGGATATCAAAGAAGAAAATACATGTGATTTTGGTCAATTCTGGGGATATATAAAGATAGAACGTTGAAATGATGCGGCAATTTTTATCCTTTGATGTTTAGTTCTTTTCCATTTAAATACAGTGATTTTTTCCACATTTTTCTTTCTTAATGGGAGATGAGATCCTTGCGCTTCTTTCCTACACTGGGTGACTCTGAAATGTGATGTGAAAGTTCCAGAGATCTCTGTGGGATCTGACACAAAGTAACCCTCCGTGAGACTTTGCTTGCCATTGCAAGCTTGTCTCTTTCTTTTTCCTGCCTAACCCCTCACTTCTTTACCAGTAGTTCCTTGGACTATATCTTAATACTGGAATATTCGCAACAATCCTGTACTCAGAGACTGCCATTGCTACGAGATAGGTAGATGACAGGCTGCTCTTTAGAATGAGCTGATTAGAATTTAGCAGGTAATTTTGGAACCCTTCTCCCCGTTAATAGAATTTTGAGCTGTTTTTAGGTAGACAATACAACATGGCATCCCAAAATGTAAAACTTAAAATGCGTAATGGTCTAGCTCCTAGTTTTCTAAGTCTCACAAAAGTGCCAACTCAAAAATTTTTTAATATCCATGGTAATATCTCATCATGTCTTTGGTTCTGAGAATTACAAATTTACCCAAACTGGTCATAAGCAATCAAATTATAAACAGAAGGAGGCTAAATATATTGATCTCTACAAAGTAGTACACATATGAAATTCTTAAGGGTATTAATCTATGGACAGATAAAAAGACAAACAGAAAGAAATATATCCTATGATATAAAATTAAGTGAAACTAAAAAAAAATGATGAATCTTCATTTCTCAGAAATTGGCCTCTGTCAGAAAATATGACCTTTAGAATTAGAAATGAAAAGTCGTCTATATTAGAACTAAAATAGTGGATGGTAGTTTGGCTATTGAAACAAAGCAAGTGCATTTCTTTCTAAAAAATGAGGAGGAAAGAAAAAAATAAATGATAAGCAATCAAAAGGAAAGCAACCAGGAGCATAATGCAATATGTGATTTAGAAAAATAAATGCTAAAATGAGCAAGAAACCAAAAATCACATTTCATGAAGAGCAATAGGACTTAAAGTTTGGAAAACCACCAATTTCTCTCTGAAGGGATGTTTTCTGAATAATTGAAGATAAACCTAAAATAAAGTGAAATCGGGTTCAAACTCCTCCTTTCTGTACCTGATGGTTTTTATGACAGGCTGAAGCAGAGTACACTAACAATATTTGTTGGTAACGTTTTGAAAAAGCTACAGTCTCTCACAAAATACAAAGGCAACTTCTTTAGAAGACCTTTTTTTCCAGCTTTATTGGCTTTTACTGACCTATACTTACATCAATTTAAGATGCACCATGTGATGATTTGATACATGTATATATTGTGAAAGTTGACCACAGTAAGTTTAAATGCCTCCATCCCCTCACATAATTACTAGTTGTTTGTGTGTGGTGATAACATTTACTCTCTTGATAGCTTTCAAGTATATAATACAGTACTCTTATTCATGGTCACCATGCTGTACGTTAGGTCTCCAGAACTTACTAATCTTGCAGGCGGAGGTCTTTGCTCTTTGACAAACATCTCTTCATTTTTCCCCAACCACTGGCAACCACCATTCCATGCTCTTTCTAGGAGTTCAGCTGTTTTAGATTCCACACAGAAGTGAGAACATAAAGTATTTGTCTTTCTGTCTGACTTATGCGACTTAGCCTAATGCCTTCAAGGTCCATCCATGTTGTCACAAAAGGCAAAATTTCCTTTTTTATGACTGCATAATATTCCTGTGTGTGTCTGTCTGTCTTTCTCACATCTTCATCCATTCATTCCTGGATGGACACTTGGTTATTTTAAGGTCTGGGCTATTGTAAATAACACTGCAATGAACATGGGAGTGTAAATATGTCTTTGAAATAGATTTTATTACCTTCAGAAGACATTTTAATATTAATTTCGACAAAGTAATTATGTAAGCAGCAGAATTTCCTCCGTGAAGTTCATATTTTCTTCTACCTAGAGTGACATAGAAATTATGTTCTCAGGAAATTCTAGCTTTACATGCTTATGATATGTGGCATAATTTGAGTCAAATCATGGAAGACAACATACTATACTAATTAGAAATGAGACCTCTGGAGCCAGACTTCCAATGCCTACTACTAAATGAGTCTGTGCCTCTGTGTACTACTCTTTTTTGATTTGTAGTATTGGAAAAATAATAGTAATTACCATATAAGAAGTTGTGAGGAGCTGATAAATATAAAGTGTTTCAGACTTTACCCATAATATATTGAGTAGTCTGTAATTCTTGGCTGTCGTAATATTAACAGTTACCAAATGGCAGAAGCGGCCTTTTTCAATACTGTCTCTCAGTTCAAAACCTCATATACTTTATCTGAAAATAAAAGTTACTCATTCTTCTAGCATAGAACCTTACATTATCTATGTACATAGTATAATTTCTATTGTCTTCAACTAGAAATATAATCACCTGACTTATCTCAGGCATTGTACTAAGTAGTTTATATTCTCTATTACTAATGTTACAATAGCTCTGCCAGCTCTCCAATAATACATATTGGAACCAAAATTTAAGCAAAGTTTGAGCTCATGTTGTTTCCTTATACTGTTTTGTGCAATAGAGAGAATGGAGGGGTCATTGTTAGATGGGAATCAGCCTTGCTTGATGGATGATCTTTCATCTTCACTCTGAGGAACACAGGGGACAGTTCATTTAGTTTCTCAGAACTTTCATTTTCCTGATGTCATTTTGACCTGGAACTTTTAAATGCAAAACAACCAATTTCTTTCCAGAACGACATGTATATGATGTTGTGTTTTCAAATTCTCCTTAAGCAGATTGAAAACATACCCATGGCTACGAATGTGACTAATCACCCACTGCTTATTTAATCACCAGACCCTTGCAGTTTTTATTCTACTTTCAGTGTTTGTGTTGACCTTGCCAACATTTAATTGATATCAATCCACATGAATGCTTAAACTTGAATCACCTAATTGCTAGAGATTTCTCTTACTTAAAGGAAACCCAGAGCACATTTACAGAAAACATAAAAGTTCTTCCAAATTTCCTGCTTAGAGAATAGTATGAAAGAGCTGCTTCATCTAGGGGAATATTAACTTAGAAACTTTAAGAAGATGAGAGAACTATGATTTAGAAGTAATGAGAAATAAAACCAAAATTCACAGATTGTATTTATGCTTGTTTTATTTCTGTCTACTAAGAGTTTTTATTAAGGATATTGGTAGGATTTTATCCAATACCTTCTGGTACCTCTATGAATAAACAATTCTAGTTTTCTTCTTTAACTTGATATAAATAAATAAGTTATATTTTTTCTATGCTCTATTTGATTTTTGTTTTCTTGTCTTATTCTTTTTTTGTCTTAAAATATTTATAGCACTTGTATCGTGTTTTATATATAGCAGGAAATTGCTGACTTCATGGAATTCAAAGTATAATAAGATATTTAATGTGATGATGGTGAAGATTGAGGGTCCATCCAGTTAAAAAAGAAATGCTGTATATATTGTTAGACTTGCTGAATGATTTCCAAATCCTCTCCTTCCTTTCTGTCACTATCACTGATTTCAATAGGAAAACAGTGTATGAAGACAATTTTTAAGGGAATTTTCTGACCTTAAGCCAAATAAGGGGCACTTGGACTTGAGGTTACCAGGAATATATTTTTTAACCTGAGGGTCTGGAGTTGGAAGTTCACACAGGTCAGTGTTCAACCCCCCTCCCCCACCACCTGCAGAAGACAGAGTGAAAGAATGATGGCTTTGCTTTTGATGTTGAAGCAAGGAGGGAGGGTGGTCACGGAAACAGATTTACATGATCACTAGTGGTGAGGAAAGGGTGTGTATTTCCATGGGCCAAGCCTAAACTATAGGCTGGAGCTGAGAGGTATTTACAAGTGGATTGGCAGGGCCAGATATCAGTGCAATGCAGAAGCTTCCAGTCAAATTGTGTATTGTGCGTTGCTCAGATCTCCTCTTTTGGACCAAGATACTTATTTCCCCCACTGCTTGGAGTATTGCTTGCTAACAACCAATAGCTGAGTTCCTCACTAGGAACTGCCATGGCCAAAAGGAGCAGCATTTCTTAAGGATAATGCCTCCTTGCCGTCAGCAGTTTGCATTTAATAACTGGTCTGTGCTGGCGCATAACAACATCAAATGAGAATATCTCCGAAGGACATCCCAGTATCGAGATTTCCCTGTGAGATTGGCTGAAGCCTCAGTTGCAGCTACATCACAGTTCAGCTTTTCCCTTTGTCCTATCCTGCTGCTGTCACATCCTTACAGGTAGTATTCCTGAGATCACATCCCTTCTCCTCCTCTTCCCATCTCTGCAATCATCTGCAAACTTCTGTCTCAGAATTTCTAGGAATCCAACCTGTGGTAGATGCTGCTGAGAATGGTCCTAGGAGCAAACTCCAAGAACTCCCAAGTAAGATTTTGGAGCTGAATTACATGTTGGCTGGCCGTGTGATGGAGTAGTAATAGCCCTGGTATATGGTGGTCATGTCATTGTTCAAACTGTCTCAGGCCTTTGAGACGTACCAGGGAAGAAGTTGTAATTACAACAACTGATTCTCTTCTTGAGCCCTCGCAGCCAGTTAAATGCATCTTCCCCGTCCCTGAAGAAGAAAACTTTGTTCTCAAGATGAGTAAGTTTCTTGGTTTAGATATCAGCACAGAGGCGAATAGTTCTATTGTGCTTTTCTTAAATCAGGAGGATTAAATAAAAGTTTCTCTAAAGTAGAATGAGTTCAGTCTCCCTCACCATTATCACACAAAATTCTTCTGCTAGGCTGCTGCTTGGTGTCTAGAATGCTGGAAAACTTTCTTATGTCACCCAAATGGGAAATTAGAATATTTCTTTCTGGAGAAACTATCTGTCCCAGAGGAAGGACCCATAAATACTGGCGTTTACGAGATTTTTAACAAAACAGCCATCTTGTATCCCAGGTACACTACAGAGAATTCCATCAGTCCACACACTCTGTACATGACACAGTTTTTTTTTTTTTTTAAGATTATTTATTTGAGAGAGAGAAAGTGAGCTAGAGAGAAAGAAGGAGCAGGGGGAGGGGCAGAGGCAGAGGGAGAAGCAGACTCCCTGCTGAGGGGGAACTCCATCCCAGGACTCTGGGATCATGACCTGAGCTGAAAGCAGACGCTTAACTGACTGAGCCACTAGGCGCCCCAACACAATTTCTGAATCAGGTCTTACAGAGTTTCATTCAAATATGAACAAACAGAAGTTAGCAGAAGAGTTCTAATGTAAGAATTCACCAATATATAGCAATAACATAAAGTACCTTGGAGAAATCCATGATCATGCAGGAGGTAAAACAAACCATTTAATTAATATTCTTAGAGAATTACAAGAAAGTAGTGCATCCATGACACCATAAGATGCTGAGGGGAAATTATATCCAATTAAGAATTATAAACACAGGCAAACTCCCAAAAAAGTGTGAGGGTAGAATAAAGTTTGTCTTCAAAAATATGTCTTTCCCTTTTTAGGAAAGCTACCGCTCTACCAGAACAAGGGAATAGTGCAAAACGGAATTAAAGATGAGTACCTGGAAACCGAATCTCAAAAGAGACTGAGAATGCCCAGGAAAATGGTCAAGAGCTGTCCCAGGATAGTGTCTATGCTGCAGATCTAGAGAGCAATTAGTCCTGATTAGAGCAGAACACAAGGCATTTTGCATACAAAGATATGAGAATTCCCAGAGTATTTCTCAAAAACAGTGAGCTGATCAATGTGTTTGACCTTATTTAGAGGTGTTTTAGAGTTACGCCAGACAAAGTAAGGAGGAATAATAATAGATGCATAGAAAGCTAACAAAAATTAGAACAAGGCATTTTATTAACCCAGGTAACAAACACAAATCCCACCAGTAAAATTATAGTACACTCTGTGAGCCTCTAAGCAGCAGTATTTACATACTCAAAGTACTGGTTTCCATATTTGGTACGCCTACAGTATATTGAGAGTGAGGATAATATAGGCATGTGAATGGTACAAGAATAAAATCATTCTTTGCAGGAGGTCAACAAATAATGACTGAAATTTAAAAACCAAAATAGTTTGCAGCTTGTTAAAAACATAGAGGTAACTAACTACTAGAAGAAACACAATAGTTGCTTTTGGCTAAAGGTCTTGGAAAATGAGGTGGAGCTTACAGTTATCTTTATAAACTGAGTAGTGCTCTTCAAGTTTCTGAATTATGTGCAAATATTCTTTGATAAAAGTAAAAGAGTAAACCTATCTATTTGAAAGACAAAATTGTGCTTTAGAACTATTGCAAATAGCACTCCAGTCTGATTTGCCTTGGCTGTGATCAGATTATAGCAACGGAACTAAGCATTAAACACACTTAAAATAGGAGCTTCGTTACAACAAAGACTGGCTTAGCTTTGATGTCTATATGGCAGAGATCCAAACCCAGCAATGGTTCATAATATTATATCAAAACAAATTAAACATGCTTAAAGATGCAATTAGTTTGTAAGCATATATAATCATGTTTGATTGTAATATATGCATAATCTATCTGAATATATTAAATAATGTCAGCTAAGATGCATTGTATAGATGTTATGTATAAAGTGATCATTAAATACTAACAAATCTAATGAAGTAATTGCATGTGTCTTAATACGATGCATTTTGAACATCATCATTTTTACTTTTCACGAAATTAAGTTAGAGGAACCATTTTTATCCCTGACAAAATAGGGAATTGATACATTTAATACATTTGCAATGGAATTTAGATATTGTCTTGGTACAGTAATTTGTGGATGCAGTTTAGGAAAGTTTTCAAGTACATGATTTTAGGTAGGATTTAGTTCTAGTTAAAACACCATCTGTGAATTCTAAAGTCTTTGGCATTATATATTCATTGTAGTTAACTCCTTTCCCTAGGAGACCACATGCCCAGGTTTGCCGGAGACTTACCCACTCACTGGCTTTCTGTTTTGCTATCCTAATTATTAATACCATCTCCTTTAACTGACAACATAGTGCTGGTCCAAATGGGAAATTACATTGTCACCCTACTTCTCTGGAACTTATGGAATTATTCAAAAGGCCAAAAAAGAATTCAAATTCTAAAATACCAATTTAGATTTTTTTTTTAGTTTTACTTTGATAAAGTATTGATGAGTATGCACTTTTCTGCCCTTTTCCTTTCTTCTGACTCTTAAGTCAGGAAGAGGGTGACTCCTACTCTGTAGGTGAAACAATGTGCACCTCCATAAAAGACTGTGCTGGACAACCTTGACCTTATACCATGAATTTCCTAGTGCTGTTGTCACTCTATAATGCATTTGCATTTGTATATGGATACGTGTATTTATTATAATCCAAGCTCTTTGTGAAGTCTAGTGTCCTCCACTGTAGACCACTATTGCCTATCCAAGTGCCTGGATATAGTTATTCCAAACTGAAGTCAGATTATTAAAACATTTTAAAATCAGCTGGATGAATTATCTATTTTATGTCAGGTAAATGGTTTGAATACTTTCTCACTAATTTGGTAATCTTGTTTATTTCCTCTTCTCCTCTATACATCTCTTCTAACAGAGCTATAGCTATATGTTCTTCAGGTCCTAGTTTAGATAGGACATCCTCTGGGAAGCATTCCTAGCTTCCCAAAAGTCCTCTAGCCCTGTCACATGATATGGTGAGTTCCTGTTTAGTAATCAGGATCCCCTGATAACCTATAAATGTTACCATACTCCATGGCTCTAGTGCTGAGCATGGGCTTATTGAGTGAATTGACTTATGTGGCCACATCAGGATGTATAGTGTAATTTTGAATTCTACAGAGAGAAGGCTTGTCTATTTGGTAAATTTACTCTGGATTGCAGTACAGGTTTTGATGTGGAAGGCAGAACAAGAGAGCCTGGCAGGAACAATGGTTCATCTGTTAGTTGATGCACCAGTGGAATGGTTCAAAGTAGCTTGCCAGCGTGAGTCTCTAAGCCAGCAGACATGTCCATTCCACAGATAACACTGCTGTTTTATCCCTGTGAAAATTAGGGAGTATAGGAAGACCTGGGTATCTGCATCTCTGTAGCTTGCCTTTGTTTATAAATTCGAATTAAGACTCAAAGCGAGATAAGAGAAGGGCCAATCTCTTAAGTGCAAGGAACGACTAAGGCCTGCTCCCAAAGGAAGCTGCCTGCTCAGAGTGGCACAAAATCTCCTCTTCCTTTGTCTCACGGGTTTCCTTACCATGCTTCTGTGCCTTTGTGCATTGTGAACCTTTTACTTAGACTATCTTCACCCCTTTTAGCTACCTGTCATATTCCTATCCATCCTCCAAGACCCAGTTTAATTGTTCTTTGGACTCTCCCTACAATCCCTATCAAGTTTGAGACACTCTTCTGTTTTTCTCTAGCTCATTTATTCACATACTTTTTTTAAATTCACAACTTGTATTTTAGTTTGTTGGCTTCTGTAACTCTACTGTGAACTTACGTAACGCAGGAGAATGTCTTTTTCTTCTTTTTTTTCCCCTCCATTCATATAAATAGGTCATAAAATGCCCCTTAATTTATGATTAGATTCAAACCCAGCAGTGGAAATAATTTAAAAATGTAGAACTATTGGAAATTGAAGAGACATCTATTTGAATTCTATGACCTTGATATTAAAATCCTTGCTACGAGAAACTGTTCTTAAAGATTTGGATATCTAATTATTTTTATAATACAAAAGGTACTGGGGAAAATTGAGAATGAGAAAAATATATCAGTCTTTGACAAATGAAAATTTAAAGCTTAAAGTCAGGAATTTTTAAAATAGTGAAATTTTGAGGGGATTGGTAGTAGTAATAGTGACTGTTGCATGCAAAAAATATAAAAATTAAAAAAAAAAAGAACTTGAATCTTGTCATATTTCGGCAAGACGTTTCACTTCCTTTTACTGAAAAACCTGGAACTTCTATGTTGCCTTTCAATTATACATTTAAGTACTACAGTAGAATATAGAATTGTGACCCAAGAATTGGCCTCTGAAATTTGCATTGCCTCCTTCAGGTGGTTGCTTTGAAACATCAAAAGATAGCTCTTGTATAGAAGAAATGCTTAACTGGTTCAAATATTATTCAGTAGTCACACAGTGAGCAGAATTCATGGCAAAAAAAAAAAATTACACAGATGAACATGACCATGTCTTTGCTTTCACTGAGCTCATGATCTAGTAAGAAATAGAAATAAACTAGAAAGTTATAACTCAGTGATTTAAGTGCTTGATACAGATGAGGTGACTATCATGCTTTGGGGGACTATGTGGTGGCTTGTTTCCATTCTTCGTTTGTCCCTGTGCATGACTGCAGAGGTTGTAACCTAATTTCTTCTTTCCTTAGTATGCCTGTACTTTCGACTCAAATTCTCATTTTACCATTTACTAGCTTTGTGATCTTGGGCAAGCTACTTAGTCCTCTGAGTCTTAGTTTCCTCATTTATTAGATAGGAAAGTTTCTTTACTAAATAACAATGATCTCTGTCTTGCAATGTTGTTATAACTATTAATTGAAATATTTAAAATACTTAGCATGGTGTTAGCATATAGCAATTCTCAACAATTTTTTTTTTCTGAACTTCTTCACTATTTTATCACTGGGATTCAAGAGGAAATTTTAGGTTATTTATATGCTTACACTACAGTTTGTATTGGAAAACATGCTATGATCCCTTTCTCCATCTCGTTCAATACATGCCATGATGCTATGAGTGACTTCAGGGCAAGGATTGTGGTTTCCCTCATTTTTGTAGTCACAGAGCCTAGTCCTGTGTTCAGTTTAAGTGCTCAGTAATTTGTTCAGGCATTGGATAATTCCTAAATTCTATTTATTTTTAAAATAGAACTGAAAACTGAGCAAAGCTGTGAATGATATCATAATCTAAGCAGTATAAAATCCATATAGTTTCAATTTCTGATTCCTCCAATTACAGTTTACTGACAATTATTACAGATAATTGCCGTGATGTCAATGTCAGTACATGGTGGCAAGACAGGCTCTGATTTGATTTAATCAACAGCAGGATTTCTGAGAGGCTCTGATCCTAGAATCTTTCAAGTGGTGCATTGATACAGAGAAAACTCAATTTAATTACCAGAAACTAGGTCAAGGAGAAAAAAACATTTCTGGTGGGCAAGTGCAATAAAAGAGACAAAAATAATTGATGTATGATCAAAATGGGTAACATAGTATTTTTCTGAAACTCTAAATCATTTTTGAACATTCTAGGTAAGGACTAGTCTGCCCTGGTCAGTAGTGGATTTTAGTTTTTTTCTGTGTGAAGCAAAGTTCATAATTTTGCTTGAGTGTGGCTTATAAATGTCCTTAGAAGTGATTGGTATGGTTATTTAATAAATAGGGCTTATAATAGGGAAATATTGCAGACATCCTGATTCACCAGAAATGGATTGGTAAAAGCCAACCAAAACTTTATCCTATTACCTTAAAAAAAAGCTAATGCTATACATTGGAAACCATTTCTGAAAAAGAAACTTGAGACTTCTGTGTTGCTCTTTTATCAAGATAAATATTACCAGACTGAAAAATATGTATATCTTCTTTGCTTCAACAGAACATTTTACAACCTCTTTATAAAAATGGTTATTTTTGTTTGTGGTATATAGATAAAAGTTATTGAGTGCTTAGTCCATTCTAACTATCATATGCTATATATTTTATGTTAATATTTTCATGTTAAAGCAGCAGATCAGCTATTTTGCCTTTTATAGGACTTTAAGAGGTTAAATAACTTTTTCTAGCTTGTCAGTTATAGATCCAGAGGACTTGAATCCAAATCTATTTGCTATCCTTATGGAGACTATGGGTCGGAAAGCCCATGTACCCCCAACCCGCAGTAAAAATTTTAGTTTTATGAGTAAACTCAAATTCTCTCATTCATACATCCACAAAATAATAACTAAAGGAACTTAATAGAGGTTAAGACCTGTCTTACTGACTGATTTAACAGATTTAACTCCAGCTGATTTTGCCAAAAGTTTAGATACATATTTGGAAAACTTTTTTTTTTTTTTTAAAGATTTTATTTATTTGAGGAGGGCACGAATTGCATGGAGCACTGGGTGTTATACACAAACAATGGATCATGGAACACTACCTCAAAAACTAATGATGTACTGTATGGTGACTAACATAACAAAATAAAAATTTTAGAAATTTTATTTATGTATTTGAGAGAGAGGGAGCAAGAGAGAGCAAGCACAAGCAGGTTGAGAGGCAGAGGGAGAAGCAGACTCCCCGCTGAGCAGGGAGCCTGATGCAGGGCTTGATTCTGAGACTCTGGGATCATTACCTGAGCCAAAGGCAGAGGCTTAACTGACTGAGCCACCCAGGCGCCCCAATATTTGGAAATCTTTGTTAGGGGTGCAGAATTTACTGTTAATGGAGAAGTTGGATAAAACTAGATAAGTGCATAAGGGACAAATTATATATTTTTAAATTGAAAATATTTTAAAAGGCATATCATTTTCTATTAATACATTGCGTTTCTGTATTGCAGAATAAGACTCTTCTTAGGAGGCTCGCATATTAAATCTGTGGCAATCTCCAAAGCCATCCCTCAGACTGCGCATTTGGATGAGTGAAAAGCCTACTTTTTATAGGTCAGTCAGTATTCGAGGGCCAATCTATAAATCCAAATTTTAATAAGCCTATAATGGGGCTAACACTCATTACACAGCAGTTGGTGGATAACATTTCAATTTCTATTCATATGCAAAGCATCTTGATTTCTTCTCAAATTTTACTGTGAATTAATTACATTTTTATGCTTGATTTTTCTCCCGAGTTCCTATCAGTGACATTTCAATTATAAATGTCTTCCATGTACACGAAACAGAGCAAAATACTTTTTTAAAAATATTCTTTATGTGTAATGGTGGGTAAAATGTAACAGTGAATTTTTATTGTCTGCCTTGACCAGTGATTGCTTTTGAGTCTATCCTGAGGGTTTTCTCCCCTCCACATACACCCCAGTGGTTCAAATTGATTAAAGTCAGGATGTGATGAAAGGAGAAAAATGAAGTATGCAGAAAAATTGAACACTTAATTTCACTGTCAATTTAATCTCCTTTTGTGTTTTAACTTTATTTTTAAACAACAAATTGCATTTATAAAAATTTAGGAAAAACACAAAGGTAAGAATATATATATATACATATATGTATATACATAGGAATATATATATAAGAATATATATATACATATATGTGTATATATATATGAGAGTATATATAGCTATATCTATATGAGTATATTTATCATCTGTCGATCTATCTATATCACTGATATCATTGACACAGAAAAAATTACTGCCAACAGTGATTTTTAACTTCCATTTTGCTTTTACTCCCATATGTAGGACACTTAAAAATATTCATAAACATAGACAACAGTTAATATCAATTAGTGAGAAAATTACTTTTTCTTCCGCCCCTACTATTCTGGTTGGAAACAGAAGTGTATCCTTTTGAACTAATTAGTGCTGTTCACCAGATAATTTGGGTTCTCCTCACTTCCAAGCATATGGGAGTATTTCATTTTGTTTATCTTTAGTCGAATGGGGTCATGTGCGAGAAAGTCTGAACAGTTAGTCATGATTAGAAGTGATGCATGGCATTGTGGAGTCATAATTTATTTGTATATGAGAGAGTTCCTTTCTCAACCTACCCGGTAAATGGCAGCTTTCAAAATATGGCCAGGCCATCGGTTTGAGTAAGTAAGACCAACAGAGCCCTCTCCTGACCAGCACAGGATCTTTAACATGACCAAGAAATAAACCCGTTACTTTAAGCCATTAGGATTTTGAGGTTTGTTACCGTAGCATTATTTAACATCCCAATTCCCATCTGTCACCAAATGGCTTCAATTTATCCTCAGGAAGGGAGGAAATCTGAGCCAAAGCTTAGAGAAAATAATATATATTTAGGTCAAAGCATGCAAATTTTATTAAAAATTATCTTTAAAGCAAATTTTTCAGTTGCAAGAAATATGCTGTGTGAGTTAATAAAGTTTAGTAAGGGATTTTTCCTTGTTTTATTAGGACTAAAAATATAGTGATAATATCTTTGTAGCAATGAAAATCTAGGAAACCAAGGGCTGTTCTCATGCAAATGATAAAATCAGTGTGTACTATGTCCCCAAGAATAGGCAGAGTTGTATCTATAAAGAAAATTAAAAAAAAAAAGTAAATAACATTAGTAAACCACTCACGAGAGTCATAAAAAAGACAAGATACCAATTACAAATAACTGGAAGTAAAAGGAAGACAACTGCAAAACCTACAGAGTTTAGATTAATATAAGAAGTTATTATAACAGTTTTTTTGCCAATACATTTAAATAGAAAATTCCCCAAATATGTATAAACCATCCATACAAATAATCAAAGCTCACATAAGGACAAAATCTGAATTCTTTAGCAATTATTTTAAAAATTCAAAATTAAAAACTTTCCTAAGAATATGATTCAAGGGTCCTACTGAGAATTATACCAAACATTTAAGAAAGACCTAATAATTATACACTAAGCTTTCCTTCTGACATCAAGAACCCAAGAATACTTGCAAGGTACACCCTTTCTATTCAATAATGCACTGAGATATAACCAGCACAATAAATAAAAGTAAAGGAATGATGTACAAAAAGGAAGAAATAAAACTAGTATTCAAAGAAGATATGATTTTGTACATAAACTAATCTACACATATTATATATGCATTCTTTAAGTTTAGCAAGATTATTTAGTACAAGGTCAACACGCAAAAAATTCATTGTATTTTGACATGCCAATGACAAATATTTAGGAAACACACTATTACAATATTTTAAAAAATATCAATTTCTGACTACTTGAGAAAAAGTTTACCTATGTAAATTGAAGGATGTTTATGGATTGGAACATTCACTTGTCTAAATATGTTAATCTCCTGAAATTGAGCAATCGGTCTTCTGTAGTCCCAATCAAAACGCTAACAGTAGATACAGCAGAATTGGGAAAGGAGCTGAACAAGAAGGTGTGGGTAGAATTAGATGTGTGGAGTCAGTGATTTCAGGGGATATAGGCAAGTTACTAGAGCCTTATGGAAACAGACAAAGAAGACTCTGCAGATCGTCTTCATTCTTACTACTACAATGGTGGAACTAACCAACACAGTTGGAGTTTGATCTAACAGAGTTAGAAGATCCAACTCTGTGACTTCAACCATATAATTTATTTTCATAATAAATATAGAATGTAGAACACGTGAAAATGAAAGTCATTTGAGGCAAGTACAGATGTCCAGTGATATCTCTCTTGGATGAAGTTCTGGAGAGGTTCATGGGAAAGGTTTATGTAATAATGAGGTAATTAAAAATTTTTTAGTTAAGAATAAAAGGATGAAATCCAGGCTAGGCTCTTAAAAGCTTATTGATTACCGTATTGCAGACCTGTTTCATCATTTGTGAACTTTGAACCTAGATAATCTAGAAAATAGATTAAATATTTACTTATCCGCTTTACCTTCTTTGTGCTGACAGATTGTTTCATGGAAGGAAATACTTTGTGTGAGAGAGCCTGCCAGCGTTGCAGGCGCACATGGAAGGGGAGGGGCAGAGGGAGAGGGAGCGAATCTTAAGCAGGCTCCATACCCAACGCAGAGCCCGACATGGGGCTCTACCTCACCATCCTGAGATCATGACCTGAGCTGAAATCAAGAATTGGGTGCTTAATAGACTGAGCTACCCAGGCATTCCTCATGGAAGGAAATCTTAGAGTAGATTTAAAATAAAACCTAACATTTATCACATTAAAAAAGCAGTTGTCTAAAGTAATACAACTTACTTTTTTCTTTTATGGATCAGGCTTTTGATGTTGAATCCAAGAAACCCTTGGCAAACCAAAGTCACAAAAATTTTCTCCTATGTTAAAACATTTTTAAAGTTTTAATTTTTTACATTTAGGTCTAGGATCCATTTTGAGTTACTTTTTATATTTGGTGGTAGCTATCAAAGTGAATTTTTTGCATATGGATATCTAATTGTTTAAACAAAATTTGTTAAAAAGAGCATTATTTCTCCACAAAATTTTCTTTGCACTCTGTTAAAAAATAGTTGAACTTATATCTGTGGGTTTATTTCTTCTGTTTCATTGATGTACTTATCTGTGTTATATCAATACCACATTATCTCAATTACTGTAGATTTATTATATCTTCAAATTGGGTATTATTAGTCCTTCAACTTTGTTCTTAAAGTTATTTTGGTCATATTAGGTCTTTTGCATTTCCAAATGAATTTTAGAATCACTTTGTCTTTTTTTTTTTTTAACCAAAAAAAGTGCTTGTTGGGTTTTTTGTTTGTTTAGGATTGAGTTGACTGTATAGATAAGTTTAGGGACAGTTGACATCTTCACAATATTAATTCATGAACATAGTACATGTCTTCACTAAAGTATTTTAGCATTTCTTTTTAACAATGTTTCGTGCGTTTTGGTGTTCATATATTGTACATCTTATCAGATCTATTCCTAAGTATTCACATTTCTCAATGTTATTATATGCATGATGTTTTTCAAATTTCAATTTCGAGTTATTTGTTGGTAGTGATAGAAATAAAATGGATTTTTGTATAGAATTACTTTATACCTTATAAACATGCTAATTAGCTCGTAGTTTATTTATAGATTCCATTGGATTTTCTATAAATACAGTTATGTTGTCAGTAAATAAAGGTGGTTTCTTTCTTTCTTTCCAATATGAGTATTCTTTTCCTTTGTCTTGCCTAATTGCACTGACCGTATCTTCTAGTACAATGTTGAATAGAACTTGCCTCATTCTTGATATTAGGGGGGCAACTTTCAATCTGTAACATTAACTGTTAACATTAAATGATGACAGTAATTCATTTGAGAAACTTGTGTTCCTAGTTTGCTGAGAATTTTTTTAAGAAATCTAGAATAGGTAATGGATTTTATCAAATGCCTTTTCTGTTAAGATGATTATATGGCTTTTCTTTCAAAATTTGTTTATATGGCAAACTACATTGATTTTCAGTGTTAAACCATTCCTCAGATAAGCCCGATTTGGTCATTTGGATGAAATGCTCTTTTTGTATGTTGATGAGTTTGATATGCTAAATGTTATTAAAGTTTTGTATTTATGGTCATGATGGATATTACTCTGTAGTTGTTTTTGCCTGTTATTACTTTGTCTAATTTTGGTACTGGCATTATAAAACCTAGCCTCACAAAATGAGTTGGGAAGTATGACCTCCTCTTTATTTTTGGGATGAGTTTTTGCAGATTCGGCTTTAGTTCCTTCTTCAACATTTGGTAGAAATCACCAGTGAAGTCATCTGAAGTTTTCTCTGTGGGGATGTTTCTAAGTATAAATTTGATTTTTCAACTATATAGGATTATTCAGGTTATCTGTATCTTCTTGTTTAAGCTCTGGTAGTTTGTCTTCCAAGGAATTTTCCTGTTTTATCTAAACTGTCAGATTTACTGTCATAAAGTTTTCATAATAATTATATGTTTAACATCTGTAGAATGTATAATGTTACCTTAGTCTTGATATTGTGATTTTTTTGCCTTTTTTCTCCTTATCTTTGTGGTTAGAAGTTTATGAATTTATTGATGTTTACAAGCCAGCATTTGATTTCATGGATTTTTCTCTATTTTTTCCTGTCTTTTAATTTTTATTAATTACTGCTCTTTTATTTTCTTTCTTAGGCTTGCTTTGGGTTTAATTTGCTTCCCCTTGGCATTTTTTTTTTAAATGGAAGCTTTTACCATTTTAGATCTTCTTTTCTAATAATATAAGCATTTAATGCAGTAGTTTTCCCCCTAGCATTGCTTTTGGAGCATCTGCCAACTTCTGTTAGACTTTAAAAAAAATTAGGTCTCTTCAAAATATATTTTATTTTCTCCTATGATTTCTTTTTTATTTAATTTGTAAATATTGGAGAAATTTTCCAAGTACCTTTCTTATTGATTTCTAGTTTAATTCTGCTGTATTTAAGAACCTTTAAGTTTGAAATTTACTGAGAATTCTTTTATGGCTTAGAATATGTGTGTAGGTGTACCTGGGTGGCTCAGTCGGTTAAGTGGTCCAACTTGAGTTCAGCTTAGGTGACGATCTCAGGGTTGTGAGATCTCAGATTGTGCTGGGCATGGAGCCTGCTTAAGATTCTTGGTCTCCCTCTCCCTCTGTCTGCTGCCTCCCTCTCTCACTCTCTTGCTCGCTCTCTTAAAAGAATGTGTTGTGGGGCGCCTGGGTGGCTCAGTCCTTGTCTGCCTTCAGCTCAGGTCAGGATCCGAGGGTCCTGGGAAAGAGCCCCACATCGGGCTTCCTGCTTAGCAGGAAGCCTGCTTCTCCCTCTCCCGCTACCCCTGCTTGCGTTCCCTCTCTCGCTGCCTCTCTCTCTGTCAAATAAAATCTTAAAAAAAAAAAAATGTGCTTTAAAAAAAAAAGAATGTGTTGTATCTTAATAAACGTTTTGTGTATTGTTGAAAATAATATGTTTTTTTGGATCAAGTATTCTATAATTATTATTCAGATCAAGCTATTTTATAGTAATATTCAGGAAAATAAGATTCTATCCTTTCTTACGGTTGTATCTCTGCACGTAATATGTACCCCCCTCCTTTGGCTGCTTTTGAGATTTTCAAATTTTCACTGTTTTTCAGTAATTTAGGATGTACTTCAATGTCATGTTCTCTGTGTTTATTCTGCTTTTGGTTTGCTGACCTCTTTGACCAGGGGGCTTATCCTTTTCATAAAATTTGAAACAATTTTTGGAAATTATTTTTTCAAATATTTGTCTTGTCCCCTAACCTTCTCTCCTCCTGGATTCCATTTGTACATATATTGTCAAATATCACTGAACCCTGTTCATTTTTTTTCCTAGTTGTGCTGCATTTTGGATGGTTTCTGTCACTATACATTCAAGTCGAATGATAGTTTTCCTAGTGTTATTAATTCTGTACAATATATTTTTTTATTTCTTGAAATTCTATTTGTGTCCTTTAAAAAATATTTTTCCTATTTCTTTATCATGTTGATCTTTCCTCCACCTTCCTAAATATATGGAGTATATTTTTCAAAACATTTTCAATATCCTTCTCTTATTTTTCTTTGCTCTTTTTTTTTTGTTTATAATAAATGACAAATACCAATTCAAAGATTAGGAAGGCACTAAGGGTCAAGTGGCCTACCAATCTCATCCTTCTCTGCTGACTTCTGACTCTTTTTTGATACTGTTTTTTGTTTGTTTCATTCCTTAAATTGTGGTAAAAGGCATAGCATGAGATACACTCCCTTAACAAATTTTAAGTATACAGTACACGTAACTATATTATTACCTATGAGCTCAATTATGTACAGCAGCATTTTTTCATACAGCACAACAGAAATTTTATCTGCATTGAAGAGCAACTCCCCATTTCTTCCTCTCCCAGGCCCTGACAACCAGTATTCTACTTTTGGCTTCTATGAGTTTGACTACTTTAGCTATCTCATGTAAGTGGACTCATGTAGTATTTGTTTTTCTGGGACTGGTTTATTTTACTTAGTATTATGTTCAAACATTTAATCAACGTTGTTGCATATATGATTTTCTTGCTTTATAAGGCTGAAGGATATTCCATTGTATGTATACACCACATTTTCTTTATCCATTCATCTGTCAGTGGACATTTAAATTGCTTGCACATCTTGACTATGGTTAATAACGCTATAGTGAACACAAGAGTGTAAATATCACCTTGGTGTCCTGATTTAAATTATTTTGTATAAATACCCAAAGGAACGATTTCTGGCTTATGTAATAGTTCTATTTTTAATTTTCGAGGAATTTCTATACTATTTTCCATAGCAACTGCACCTTTTGCATTCCCACCAACAGTGCACCAGGGTCCCAATTTTTCCAAATTATTGCCAAAATTTGTTGTGTATTTAATATTTTTGATACTGGCTATCCTAACTGGTAACTGAGGTGATATCTCATTGTAGTTTTGATTTGCATTTCTCTGATTAGTGATATTAAGCATCATTTTAGATATCTATTAGCTATTTGTATGTTTTCTTTGTAGAAATGTCTATTCAAGTCCTTTGCCCATTTTAAAATCAGGACATTCGTTTTTTGCTTTGTTTTTTCTTACTGTTGAGTTGTAGAAGTTTCTTACATATTTTGGTTACCACCTTGCTAGATAATGGTTTGCAATTATTTTCTCCCATTCCATAGGTTGCCTTTTCACTCTCTTGATTATTCCCTTTGCTGTGCACCTTTTTGAGACAAAATAATTCTACGGTGTACCTCACAGATTCCTGTGGAAAGCATCATTGCCTGTAGTACATATTTTTCCAAGATTTTATTTATTTATTTATTTATTTATTTATTTATTTATTTATTTATTTATTTATTATTTGGGAGAGAGAGCGAGAGAGAGGGAGGGGAAAAGAGGGAGAGAGAGAGAGAGCACAAGCAGGGGGAGCCTCAGGTAGAGGAAGAGGGAGAAGCAGGCTTCCCACTGAGCAGGGAGCCTGACACGGGGTTTAATCCCAGGACCCCAGGATCATGACCCAACCCAAAGGCAGACACTTAACCGCCTGAGCCACCCAGGCATCCTCTCCTGTTGTATATATTTTTAAGAAGCATAGAACACAAGTGTGACAGTAATACAAAAACTGTAAGGATCATCAATGTTCTTTGGTCACCAACAGTAACCAAACCAGTACTCAAAATGTGGTCTGTGGTGCCAATCTGCAGATTATTGGTTCCCAGCCCATGGCAAGGGAGGTATAGAAATTAAACATAAGCATTTACAAACTTTTATGGAAATTTGACTTTCTGTGAAATATAAGCATCTGATTGTTTTTTTCTAGAAATTTGTATTTATTGTATTTTACAAAAGTATTGGTCTTGAGAGATTAAAAATTAAATTGGTTCTTCATTAGAAATAGTTTAAGAATTATTTATCTCTATCAATTAATATGGAGCTAATAATCTTTGAAATCAATTAAAATATTTTCATTATTTTCACAGTACTTTTGAAAAAATTATATTGCTATAGAATGACATCATATTCTTAAACTATTCTCAAATCCCGTTTTGATAAAGCACTTTATCAAAGCAATGCCCCTTCCATCTACATAGATATTCGGATGTTAGAAGTTCTGGTGATATAGCCAATATAGTCAACATTTTATATTTAAATTTCATATTTAACTTTACCACAGTGATTATAATATTGAAAACTCAAAGGACCACAATTAAATAAAGAAACTAAGAGGAATCTGTTATCATGAAGTTTCCTCTTTTCTCTGAATTGTTTGGGCAAAACTCTTGAACAACATAATTATATTGTCTCAACTTTAGGCCACAGTTTTCTATTTTTGAATTTCTGATATAAAGATGTATTCTTTGGTTGATATCAAAAGGAGTCTCCAGATACTTGGCAAAGGAGTTCATTTGACATAGTTGTCATTGTCTGTATAATATGAACAACTGTCATCTTAGTTATTTGCATTAAATTTCTGTCATATATTTCTTAAACATGAACCTCTAATTCTTACTTGAAATGTCTTTACAAATTATTCTCTGATGCAAAGAAATGAAAATACTGTGTACAAAAAGATTGCTTTTCACAGAAAGTACAGTTAAAGACAGTGAAATTTGTCAAATCTATCAGAAAAAAAATCCCAGAATTTTCTATATCATTCAATATACCTTGAAATTATGCTATCAGCTTGAATAGTACTAAACAGGAGCACAGGTTACAAAAATGGTGTTTCAAAAGTTATTCAGAGGGATTGTTGGAACGGTGCTACTTTAAGTAGCCAGTCCACAACTGGTTGTTAGTGGTTTGCAAAATTATAAGAAGCTTGCACTAGAACATAAATCTTTACCCTGCTTAGTTCAAGAAAGTCTTACTATGAAAAACCAACATGCTTAGGGATATAGATGATTTACATTCAGACACAAACTTATTATTTCATTACAAATCCATTAAATTTTAAATAAAACAGATTTAGATTCTTGTATTTGTTAGGACTATTTTCAGCTCTAACAGACTGATTAATTTTGATTTCATTGAATAGGCTTTTTGTTTTTTTTTTTATCTGCTTCCTTCAAATAACAAGAAATCCAGAGGTAAGCATTTGCTTGCTGACGTTGCTTGCAAATGCTTTCATATCAACATTTCATTTATTCTTCACATGGAGTATTATTATCACCATATTTTTTAATGGAAACTGAAGGCCAGAAAGTAGCAGTATATACTCAAGGATATGAAGGGTATGCAGCAGAATTGGGACTATAAGCTATTCTCCTGCTTTCTCCACATTGTTACACCCAAACACCAGACTAACATGTATGTAACAAGGCTCCAAAGATTTGGGGGTGGGTCATGCAAAAGGGATAAAGCAAGACTTATCCCAGTGATGCAGTTTGGGTCCTCCATGACCAACTGCTTGGCTCACTATATTTTGCATACTTTATTTTTTTCCCTATGACCACTTCCTTCTTATTAAAAGACTCTCTTTCCTTGGTTAATAATGCACTAATTTCTCTTGAATCTTTTTCTCTCTGTTTCCTATTTTCTTTTATTTCATTATCTGGCCATTTTCTAGAAATGGAGAGGGAAATTTCAGATTAAGTTTTATATATGAAACAGAAAACTTGTAGAATTATGGCAAAATCTCCCCGACACACTTTGGAAGTGAAACTTACCCAGACAGGTCATATTAACTTATGATTCAGATCAGACAACTGTCTATTGGAATATAAAAATTCACATAACGAAGAGTGGTCTGGCCATACTTGCCAGTAAGTTTCACATTTTCAATATTTATTAGTTGACTCAGGAAATGAATTCCTCTGAGATCCTCCTCATGAAATCCATTGTCATGAGATTTCTTGATTAAAGATTCTTGGGTTTTTTGCTGTTTTTTTTTTAAGATTTTATTTTTTTGGGAGAGAGTAGAGAATGGGAGAATGAGCAGGAGGAGGGGCAGAGGGGGAGAGAGAAGCATATTCCCTGTTGAGCATGGAGCCCAACATGGGGCTCAATCCTAGGACCCTGTGATCCTGACCTGAGCCACCCAGGTGCCCCTCATTGTTTTTGTTTGTTTTTTGGTTTGGGTTTTTTTTTTTTTTCCTTGTTTATTTAAGATTTCTAGATTGAATCTTTCAAGATTCACTTCTCATTCTATGACTGCTGAAGGTGTGATCAGTTTAGAGGTCCCATTTACTTAAGACACCCTGTCATTTTTAAGAATAATGATATTGGAATGAGATCAACAGTCAGTGGTGGGGAATGGAAAGTAGTTCTCAGCAGCTCCTTGTTAAGGTTCTCTTCAAATGTGTTTTTTGGTCTTTTTAAAACCTAGTCTATGGCAATCCAATTGGACCCTACTCTTCCCCCATAAATCTAATCCCTCAACAAATTTTGTAGACTCAATCACCAAGATGTCCAGAATCTGCCCATTTCCACTGCGGCCATCTTGGTTCTAACCACCATCATATCTTCTATGTATCACTGCAACAATCTCTTAGGTGGAGGCTGCCCCTTTAGATTATTCCTGGGACAGCAGCCAGAGTGTAAAATGTGAGTCAAAACATGTTCTACTCAAATATTGTAATGGCTTATAAGAGTCTACAGACTCTGGCCTCCACTCTGAGTTTATCTCCTATCATTCTCCCCTTGCTCAATCCATTGGCCTACCTGGTCCCTCTTTTAAGATATTATATATACACTAGAGTACTTTTTCCATCCATATCCATCTAGCTGGCTCCCTCATCTTCTGCATTTCTTTACTCAAACTTGGCCATCTCAGCAAGACTTTGTTCAGAATTAAAACTCCTTCCCCTACACTCCCTTTCTTTGCTTTGACTTTCCTGATAGCCCTTATCACCACTAACATATTTTTTTCGGTGTGTTTACTTATTGGTTTATTGTCTGTTTCCCCAATTAGAATATAAGCCATGAGAGCAAGGATTTTTGTCAGCTTTATCCACTCTCATTCCCTCAGAACTTAAAACAGTTCTTAAAAAATAATGGGTACTCAAAACAAACTTAAAAAGACAAACACATTGGACATAGTCAATGAACATAAGAATATAGTAAAGATGTACTTATTTTTGTGGTACTCTGGGATATTTTAAGTAAATGGAAAAATATTAAAAGCAAACATATATAGGAATGATATGCTTTCTGTATCTTTCCTTCTTTCTACCCACCCACATGAGGCGCATGGTATAATTCAAAATAGTGGGGACCACAGATACAAACCAGTGTCTGCGTAGCACATAGACCTATACTCCTTCAACACACTGAGTCACCAGGCCACACACAGTGATGGTAATTCAGCTTGGCAGAATATTGACTGTTTTTTAAATGTACCTTGCCCTGAATGTGACTTTAAAGAGGAGACTGACTGTCTCTTTTTGGGCTCCTTTTATGAATGTCAGGTCCTCTGATAAATTAATCAAGTTATTAACCTTTGATCCAATGAATCTATTGATACTGTGGCCTTTATATGTATTTTATACCTTATTAAACTTTGGATATATAATCTTTGCTACCCCTTTCATTAAATATAAAAAATACACATATTAACAATATGATTTCCCATAGTTTTGTCTTGCATAGTTTTCCTGCTGTTTGTATAGATCTTGTTTCCATTAAATGATACGTTTCAAGTGTTTAAGTAGTAAATATTATAACTGTAAGTATAGTTTGGAATTATTTTTGTTCTCTCTACAAAATGTAGTTGGATATGAAGATTAATTTTTTTCTCAAAGGTTATCTGGGTTCTTTTTTGTTTTTATCTTATTTAAATTCAATTAACATATAGTGTCTCATTAGTTTTAGGCATAGAGTTCACTTATTCATCAATTGCATATAATACCCAGTGCTCATTACATCACTTATTCATGTTAGTTGTATCTTTAAAGCCACTAGGTGGGGCACTGGGCAGTGCAGTCCATCGAGTGTATGACTCTTGATTTCAGCTCAAGTCATGATCTCAAGGTTGTGGGATTGAGCCCCAAACACAGCATTGGGCTCCACACTGAGCATGAAGTTTGCTGGGATTCTTTCTCTCCCTCTCCCTCCTTCCTCCTGCTGGTCCCCCACCCTGCTCAAATTCTCCCTCTCTCTCTCAAAAAAAAAAAAAAAAAAAAAAAAAAAAAGGCCACTAAAAGCTTATTTACATTTATAGCTTTATTCTTTTGACCTTATAGTATTCATAATTTGCTTGCAAATTTCTGTTGTTTTGAATACCATATAATTAATTTTTGTCCTAAAGTTTTCTGGAACTCAGTCTGACAGGAAAAATGTTCTGAATTTTCCTATAATTGTTATTGCTATTGATTGACCTCTTAGCTCTATGCATGTACTCTTTAAGTTTTTTATTTTAGAAGAGTTTTTGATCTACAAAAAATTATAAAAAGAGTACAAATTTCCCATATTTCCTTAGCTTTTACCTAAGATCCCTTTTTTGCTCAGGTATTCCATCCAGGGTAACTTACACTGAGTTGTCATTAAGTTCTTCTTGGCTGTGAGAATACTTAAACTTTTCTAGTTTTTTATAATTTTGACACTTATGAGGAGTAATAGTCTGGTATTTTGTAGAATGTCCCTCAGTTGGGATTCATCTGATAGTTTCTCACGATTACACTGAGGTTATGAATTTGGGTTGGAACATAACAAACAAGGTCATTTTCATCGCATCATATCCAGGGTATATGTAATTAACATGATTTATCACTGTTAATGTTAACTTTAATCACTTGGTGGAAGTAGAATATTTTAAAGGTTTGTCCACTGTAAAGTTCTGTCCCCTCAAATCCTTTTCATACTGTATTCTTTGGAGGAAATCCATATACACAGCACACACACAATAGGGAGGTATCTACCTCCTGAAGGATGATGAATGTATCCAAATGTATACATTTGTATACAAATTATTTAGGCTTCTGCATTAGAGATGTGCCTCTTCTTCCCCATGCATTTATTTATGCAATCATTTTTGTCAGTAGGGGCTCATGGACACTTACTTTACATTTTTTTGTTATAATCCAATGCTACTTTATTTTGTTCTTCAGATTTTTCAGCTTTAGCGTTTAGGAGCTCTTTCACTTGGCTTCTGTATTCTATTGACAATACGGCCTTTGGTGTGTCTGGGTGTGTGTTAGGACTTCCTTACTTTCTGACACTATAAGATAGATGCTCTAGACTCCTATATTTCCCACCTCAGTAAGCAGAATCAGCCATTTCTACAAGGAATGCTCCTTTTTTTAAAAATTGGAGAATGGTTTTAGAAGTGAAGTTCTGATAGTCACTAAGTTTGGGTGCTTCTAGGCTCTCTCAACTAACAGAGTAAGGAAGTGTGTATGTGGCACTACATATGCACATACATATAAATATTTCTCTATATGATTATTTGTATTAAGCTAAACATGGGTTTACACGGATGTCTCCAACCTTAATAGTATATTAATTTTCACTGCTTTATACCCCAGGACTTCACAAAACCTCTGTATTCAGTGTACAGCCAACACTTACTGGATAATTGCATGAACAGAAATATTCTCTTTATCATCTTCCCACTTCTGGGCTCCTTTGTTGATTTTTCTTGCACCTTAAATTTAAGTGTTCTTTAAAAATACTTTTTGTATAAAAGAAACTGGCATATGATGCTTATTTGTGTGGATGTACCTGTGTCATCTGAGGATATGCACACCTGCCTCTCATAAAATTACCTGCTGCAGACTCTTTCATTCCTAACACAAGAGGCCAAGTCTTCAAGGTCTGGCTTTACCTCTCTTTTATAACTGGCTACCCATCACTTCTTTCAGCCTAGGGTAATCTATCGTCAACTTGAATGTGGTGGTAACTTAAGTTCCAATTCTCCAACCCCAAATTTTTGCCTAAATCTTAATGTCCTCTTTATTCCACTGAGAGTCTAGGATTTTACAAAATTCAGAAGGATATGAATACTATATCCGCTCTGATGTATCCATGCTCAAAGCAGTAGATGAAGAAGAGCCTAATAATAGAATGGGCAAAAGCACAAAGTTGGAAAAGAAAAAAATTAGTGGAAACCCATTGCCACTTCATACATTCTGTTTCTGAACTACAAATTCCAGTATTGCTATTATCTCTTCTATTCTTGCTTTTGTTTCCTACAGATGGTCTTCCCCCTTGCTGCCAGTTATATCTTCATTCTTATACTCATAAAGCCTTTTGTGTTTTGCCGTGGTTTCCTGCAAAGGTTCTTGGCATTCAGGGTCTTGGTAATATTGTCCAATTACCCATGCCATCATCTTTCCCACTGGTTGCCTTATGTAAACTATACAGTATTACACAGAATGCTTGATAGTCTGAAAATGATCCCTGTGCATTCCTGACTCCGTGCTTTTGCTTTTATGCTTGCTTTCTCCTGGTGTTAGTTTGACAGTTATTCTTTTGACCATAATCTCTCTTTTCTTTCTGGTAGTTTCTAAGATTTTATAATTGAAATACTGCATTTCACTATGTATCAGAAAATTATTTTTGTTTGGTACTACATGAAACCTCTAAATCTGAGGACTCTTTGAGGTTTCTAAACTGCCCCAATAAGTGGCTGATCTCTATCTCACATGGGTTTTGAACAAGTTGCTTGAAGTAACAATTGATGCCACAATGTCATCTTTATTATATATAAAGGCCAGGGTAGAGGTTAGTTAATTTTATATTAGCCTAGTGTGTGTGCTAATTATTGAACTCCAGAACTGGCCTCATTTTCCCTTTCAGGCCCAGACAATCAGTGATATTCCTCAAGTAGACTCAGTAGATAAATAGATAAATCATTGTACTTTGAGGTGAAGTGAATAAAGGGACAGAGAGAGGACAGACAGAGGAAAAACTACTCCTACTTTGTGTGTCCCCCCACCAAAAAAAAAAAAAAAGACTCTTGTCTCTTCACTTCCAGAAAAATCTTAAATCTATCAAATGATTTTTTTTTTTAAATAGATCTCTTCCTTCTATTTTCTACTTCTGGGATGTCAGATGTATATTGGATCCTCTCAATTCCTTCTACATATTACAATTTGTAATACTATTGTATTTGTAATACAATTTGTAATAGTACAATTTGTGTACTATTCTATTACCTCTTTGCAATGCATTTTGGTAAATTCCCCATACTGTTTGCCCATACATTTTCTTATTTATTGAATAATTATTATCCCATTATGGCAAACACTGATGAATAAATGTAACTTCTTCCTTATGAATACAATTGTATTTTTTGGTGAAGGGGAAGGAAGTCTGTGTCCATCTCCAGAGAGATACTCATTTTCACATCCTTTTTTATAGTTTGTGAGGATATTGAATTCTGGCCAATATAATGTAAGCAGAAGTCTTTCGGGGGTTTTGGGGAGATTTGTATTTATTAATAATGGAGTTGTCAGACCTAATTTCATTGAGTTACTGATCCAATTTTAAGAAACACGTACCTTCACGCTTTGTAATGTGAAAACAAACCTGGTTTCTTTATTGGCCAATGACCTTTTAACTTCTGCGAATTGTCTCAATATTCTTTGTCAAATTTTCTTTAAAAATTATTTTTTGTCCTATCGATAAGCAGATACTGTATATGTACTTGGGATACCAATTCTTTGTTAGTTTTATGCATTGCAGCTAATCTCCCATTCTGCAGCTCGTGTTTCCATTTTCATTTTTTTTAAGTTTATTTATTTTAGAGAGTGAGTGTGCATGCGAATGGGGGAGGGGCAGAGGGAGAGAAAGGGAGAGAATATCAAGCAGGCTCCCTGCTGAGTGCAGAGCCCCACACCAGGCTTGATCCTGAGATCATGACCTGAGCCAAAATCCAGAGTTAGCTGCTTAACCGACTGAGCCACCCAGGTGCCCCACACATTTTCTATGTAGTATTCTTTTTTCTAGAAATTTCAAATTTGGTGTGGTTAAATATGTCAGTATTTTCCTTTTTGGATAGGCCTTTTGTGACTTGTGTAAGAATACCTTATTATCCTGGTGATGGACATAAAACTATTCTACAGTTTTTCCTGTAAAAACTATTCTACAGTTTAAAAGTTTTGTTTTTCTCTGGTTATTAGGCCATATAAAATTAATATTTGTGTTTGGTGTGAAGTAAGATTTATTTCTGGGCTCTTTTCCATTCTAATGATCATTTTGTCTGTCTCTACATGAATATTGCTTTAATTACTATAGATTAACTGTCAGTCTTGATCATCTTCAAAAAAATTTTCTCTATTGGAACTGTAATGTTTCCATATGAATTTTTAAGATCATCAGTTATAAATTCATATAAAGTTTTATTGATTTTTTTTATTGACATTTCATTGATTTCAGAGAGGTTGATTTGGAAAGAAGTTTTGCAATATTGAGTCTTTTAATCTATGAGCATGGTATATCTGTCCATTTCTTAAGATTTTTTTGTTCTAAAATTTTGATTTTATATTATAATTTTATAATATTGTTTTGGATGTTTCAAACATTGTGTAATTTTGTTCTACTTTGTTGATTTTATTCCAACGTAATGAACAATATTTTATTGCTATTGATGGATACTTTTTATATTGCATTTTAAATATGTGTTACTTCTATAGAAGAATGCTATTGAGTTTCCGATGTTAATCTTGTGTTCAGAGCTCTTAACAGATTTTCTTATTCTAAAATTTTGTCCCTTGAGTATCTTTGACTTTTTTTTTTATAGACAATTGTACAAATTAATTTTAGGTTCTGCTACATGCTAAGATTATACTACAGTGGCTAAAAAAATTAAAGGATGTATTTGCTATAAGGAGCTTGGAGGGAGACAGTCTATGGCAGTTTTAGCAGCTCAGTGGCTTCATTGAGGACCAGACTTCTAACTTCATGTCACTCATCGTTACAGCATTGCTTTCATCATTATTACAAGTTAGTCACTGTATCGTGAGGCATAAAGTCAGCATTTGAGTCAGTAAGAAGAGAGAAAGCTAAAACTACAACAACCTAGCTTGGGTCTCTAGGACCCTTACCCTTCTTCGACCTAGAGAGATGCACTTAAGCATAATTCTCTGTAAGACCTTGCCTTTCCTGTTTCCTGTATTAAGAAACAGTTTCTTGCCCTGTTGCAGGCAACTCCCTTTCCCGGACAGCACCAAATAACAGTTGCATCCAAGACCAGTTTACCTGGTATCCAAAAGGATTAATTATCCTTCAAAAGTTAGGGCTGCTCTTACATTTAGCATTTGCCCTATGGAAAAGGAGGTCTAAGGGAAAGAATCTCAGTACATATACAGAAAATAAAAATGTTAGATTTTTATCCCTTCCTCTCTACTAATGCACGCCTTTAAAACTTTCCCTTTCCCCAGTAGAGCTTACTCCTCAATCCAACTACACATATATGATGTGAAGTATGTCCCAAATTCTGTTGTAAAGAGATAATGACCATGATGGGATATGTGTTGCATAACACTTTCTAATTCTCATAGCTCTTATTTGCCTTTTCTGGGAGGTGGGGGTGGAGGTCAGCTAACTCCCCAATAGATATTCAGTGAAATTAACAGCGGACATCGTAATTTTTCCTGATCTTAGACAAAATGACTCTGACACTTTTCTATTAAATATAATATTTACTGAGTGTTCTCAGTATAAATCTTTAATAAACTATTTCCTTCTTTTCCTAGTTTCTTATAAGTTTTTTTTGCATAATAAGTATTAAACTTTATGAAATGTTTTTTACATTGAGAAAATATGATTTTCCCATTAAGCTATTTAAAGTCATGAATTGCAATGACCACTTTTTTCTTCCTAATCTGAACCATTCTTTGTTTTTAGGGATAATGCTATTGATGATGAAAATTATTTCTAATATACTGCCACATTATATAGAAAGTATTTTATTTAGAAAGTTTGCATCTACATATATGTACGAAACAGGCCTATATTTTTTTCTTAAATTGTTCTGATTTTAGAATCAAGAGTACACAAGCCTCATTAAATGAACTGAGCACTATTCATTTCTTTTCTATTTTCTGAAACAATTTGTAAAGGTAAGAATTAACTTTTGTCACAGAAAGTGATATCTTTTCTGAGTCACATTTCTCAAATTCACTTACATTTTAAAGTAAATAACAGTTTGAATTACAGTTACTCTCTAGTTATTGACTGGAATCATATGTAACAAAATAACTAAACTCGCCTATTCAATATTTTTTCTGTAAAAATTTTTTTGGTTTTCTCTGTTATGTGTAAATTATGACATTTTTATTTCTTGAATTATTTTTATGCTCTTTATTCCTTTTTCTAACCTTACTAAATTGGCTAGGAGCTCCAGTACAATGATAGAATTACAACCTAGGTCCTTATTACAGATTTTTACCATTGGCTGCAGTGTTTATGGCAGCTTTTGGTGGACACCCTTGATCATGTTGAGAGTTTTCTTCTTATCTACATTTACAAAGACTTTTTCTTACTCATGTTGAATTTTATTACATGGGTTTTGCAAGTTTTAACATGATTATGACTTTTCTACCTCTATGTTAATCCAAATTTGTATGCCTTATAAAAATGCAAATTGGTATGTTGCCGACTTCAGTTTTTTAATATTTTATTTAGATAGTTATGTCCATGAGTGACATTGGCCTGTAGTTTTATTATTGTGTACCATTTATGTTACCATTTTTAGTTATAGTGGTATATTATTAGAGTTGAATAATGTTTTGTTTTGTATTCCCTAAAAGAGTGTTAAATTTGGAGTTAGAAGTTTCTTGATTTTTTTAGTGTCAAATGTGTCTGTAAAACAGTTTGGGCTGATATTTTCTTAATTACTAATAATTTCAGTTTTAAGGCATTTTCCTATAAGAAGCTATAGTCTATTGAATTTTTCAAAATTATTGAATATTATTTACGAATTTTTACAAGCTTTTTTTTAAACAATACACATATTTGAATTTTCGAAGTGGAATCACAGGGTACATGTTGCTGCATGTTGCTTCTTTCACACATTAGGCGAATAAGATCATCCACGTGGATGTAGCAAAGATTAGTTTCTATACATAATGCTTTCCTTACGTTTCAAAGAAAAATCTTTCCTAATTTCCATTAGGATTTCTCTTTTGAACATGCATTATTAGAAGTTTATTTCCTTAATTCAAACATGTGGCTATCGTCTAGTTATATTTGTATTACTGAATTTTAGCAAAATTGCATTATGGTCAGAAAGCATGAATTGAATGATTTTATCCTCTTAAATTTGCCTCTTTGTTTTATGTCCTGTTTAAGGCCAGTTTTATTAAAAGTTCCTTTTATGGTTGAAAAGAATTTATATACTGCAGTCATTGTTGCAATGATTTATATATTTTATTCATAACATTATGATTCAACATAATATTAATTCTTAACATATATGTTAATTCATCATATTTTAAAAATCTTTTAAGTCTATTCTGTCAGTAACTGAAACTACTTTATTAAAATATCTTCAATTTAGTTACAGATTTATCTATTTCTCCCTGCTTTTTGTCAATATTTTTTATTTTTGTCAGTTTTCATAACTATTTCTTCACTTATTTAGAAGAAATGTAATTAAGTGCATGTAAATTTAAAATCGTTGAATCTTCCTGATCCATAGGACTATTTATCTTTACAAAATAAGTATCATTATGAACTCACTTAATTTCAACATATCTGATTTGCTACAATCTACTGCACTGCACTTGTTATTCTTTATTCCCCCTGGTCGATCTTGATAAAAATGTTTTTCCCTTGCTCAACATTTTATCTCACCTAGATGTGGAAGATCTATTTCTTTTTTAATGTAAATTTTATCTTGAAAAATAACTTACGCATACAAAAGTCTATAAATTATAAGTGCACAATTCAACAGCTTTTCAGAAGTTTAAGCTCATGTGGGTAACTAGCATCCAGATCCAGAAAGAATTTTAGCAGCATCCCAGAAGCTCCCTCATATCCTCCTACATTCAACAGTGCTCCAAGAGCAACCTGTCCTGACTTCTAACACCGTAGGTTACTTTTTCCCCCCTCAGTTTGATTGCTTTGTGCATTTGTGCATTTATTAGCTAATATTAATACAGCAAAGAGGAAACAAAAGCTTACAAACACTCTATATACAGTTTTACAAGACACATTGCAGGGAAAAACGTGACTTAAGGATCAACAGTATTCTAGGGTCTTGGTGGATGCATTCCTGGGGGTGGTGGGCCTCTAATTCCTGGCAGAAGGGTCTTATTCCTGGGGGGACATGTGTATTGGCATCCCTTAAGCAGGGGAAGGCCAATTGGTGGGCCCATGGGTGGACCCATGGGTGGAGGAGCCATAAGGCCTAGAGTTGCTGCTACTGCCAGCATTGCTGGAACCCTAACTCAGTACCCACCAGTATAGGGGACCCCACCCACTCCAGCTGTTTAGGGCAGCAAACTCTGGCTAACCACAAATCTTGGATTCCAGCTCCCTGTTAGTGCCAAGGAAGGAGGATAGCTCACACCTAGACATGAACATTGACATGGTAAATCCTGCAACTTGCTTCTATCACTTTCAGCAGTAACTGTGTCTTGGACACCAGCCCCTGATCACACCCAAGATGGGCTGGTTATACTTCCAAATGCAAATGTGGGGTTGTCAGGAGGAGCAACTGGACCCACATTCTCCCCCATCATATTGATGTGATATCACAACCCATGATAACACCAGTGGAATGATTAGAGATTTTTAAATGAGCTATCTGGAAGCCCCATGGCCCAACCATCAGTTTCCCCCTGCTGGAGTCTGATGACTGGTCCTGCCAGGTTGCTCTGCACTGCCAGTCTTGTGACAGGCAATGGAGGCTGTGCAAGCCTGCTACTGATCCTGACTTCCTGAGCTTTCCCCAGTGCATGCCAGTCCAGCAAGACTTGTGTACCTGCCATCTGGTCATGTGTCCTTATTTGTCGATATTACTGATTCACTACTGCTTAATTACCTAAAAATGTAAAATGAACTATCTTGCTGGATATTGATTAGTGAATCCCTCTCTACAGTGCACAGCAAGGCTAAATAATCATGGCTTGGCATTACTGGCCCTGTGGGGATTCGGGGGTCTGACAGAGGCACTCATGAAAATGGCAAGTGGTTTGGCTCCATTCCTAGAAGGTGAAATGCATGTTGTCTGCCTGTCTAGCCACTGTCAATATCTTAGAAATCTGGCAAAATTTTTCACCCCCTTTTTTAAAAATTTATTTAAAGATTATTTATTTATTTGAGAGAGAGAGACAGCATGGGGGGGGGAGAGGTAGAAAGAGAAGCAGACTCCCCACTAAGGTAAGGAGCCCACTGCAGGACTTGATCTTTGGACCCCAGGATCATGACCTGAGCCAAAGGCAGACACTTAACTGACTGAGCCACCCAGGCCCCAAGACTTCTCACCTTTTAATGTATTATGGCCTTACTCTGGCTTCCTGTGTCTATTCCACCATTTCTTGCTGTGCTGTTTTGCTTTCATCTTCCAGAAGCCAAATTCTTTACTTACTGCTTCCGTACTAACACTCTAGTACAGCCACAGTTTAGTTCCTGCTGGTTTGTCACTGCATTTTCTTTTTTATCTCATTTATCCAACATTTTCATCTGTTTGTAGTAGAGGTAGTGTTAATATTCCATATTGACCTCTCTGTGAATTTCAGGCATACTTATTTTAAAGTCTGTTTTCTGTTCTTTGTTTTGCAAGCTCCAATTATTTATATTGTTGCCTTATCAGATTTCCTTATGTGATTTAGAATTTTAGTTAGGTCTTTAGTGGGAGGTTGGCCACTTATCTTTACTTTGTTTATGTTCACCCTTCTCTGTCCTCATAAGACTTCTGAGGCCATGGTCTAGAATGGGCTTTTATTAGTGGTCCAAGACTTCCCTCCTACCTAGGATAGACACAGATGGTTTCATATAGAAATACTGGCTCTTCAGTATTACAAGAAAAATAGATTTTCAAAAATATTTTATGGATATGGTTACTATCTAGAGAAGCAAATAGAAATAAGAAAACTATTCAAGTTAAGGTAGTCATTTGTTAAATGCCTAAACAAAAATCCATGCTATCCTCTATATATCCATGTCATCATTTTGAAAACACATTGAAAAATAAACCCATGGTAAACACGGGATGGGACCTTGGAGTTATTGAGAATTTTAACACACTTTTGGAAGGTGCAAAACAGATGAAAACTTATTTTACAAATGAATTAAACTGAGCTGAGGAAGCCAGAGATATAAATACGTATAGAAATATTGTACTCAAATTTGGATTCAAGGGGTGTCTAGGTGGCTCAGTCGGTTGAGCCTTGGACTCTTGATTTTGGCTCAGATCATGATCTCAGGTTCTGAGATCCAGCCCCATGTAGGGCTCCATGCTCAGTGTGGAGCCTGCTTGAGATTCTCTCTCCCTTTCTCTCTGCTCCTGCCCCTTTGCTCACATCTTTTTTTATTTCAGTATACACCTAAGGCTGAATTTTGCTTTTAGATGCCACATTATTATATTAAGTATGTAGTTTCTATTTCCACTTAACATTACTTTTATTTATTTTGTTTCAAATTTTTATTTAAATTCTAGTAAGTTAAAATATAGTATAATTCTACTCCTGATTTCAGGAGTAGAATTGAGTGAATTTTAAAGACGTGGATGTTGAATATAGCCAAACATCCCTTTGTTTAAAATTTTTTTATCAGATCTACTGAGATGGTGTGTGTGGATAAATTTTCTCTCTTTTAAATATATTTGACTTCTATTTATGTGCATATTCCTAATTTTGAACTCATTTCTTGAGTCAACACAATTTGTAATGGTTTCAATTTACTGCTGTTTTTATACTATTTTGAAATAATTTCACACACACAAATGGTGCAAGAATAACACAAAGAATGCCTGTATATCTTTCATCCAAATTCTATAATTGTTAATATTTTTCTTAAAATTTATTTTTTAGAATTCCAGTGTAATTAATGTAGTGTTATATTAGTTTCAAGTGTACAATATAGTGATTCAATTTTATACCTCAATGCTCATCACAATAAGTGTATTCTTAATCCCCTTCACCTATTTTACACCCTACCAGTAAGCAGCAGTTTGTTCCCTATATTTAAGAGTTTTTTTGTTTCCTTTTTTTCTCTGTTCATTTGTTTATTTCTTAAATGCCACATATGAATGAAATTATACAATATTTGTGACTCACTTATTTTACTTAGCATTATCCCCTTTAGATCCATCCACATTGTTGCAAATGGCAAAATTTTGTTCCTTTTTATGGCTGAGTAATATTCCATTGTGTATGTATACCCCATCTTTATGCATCTATGGATAGACACTTGGGTTGCTTCATATCTTGGCTATTGAAGATAATGCTGTGATAAACCTTAGGGTGCATGTATCCTTTTGAATTAGCGTTTTCATTTTCTTTGGGTAAATACTCAGTAGTGGAATTACTGGATCATATGATAGTTCTATTTCTAATTTTTTTGAGGAAACTTCATACCGTTTTCCTCTGTGACTGAACCAGTCTGCATTCCCACTAATAGTGCATGAGGGTTTCTATTTCTCCACATCCTCATCAACAATTGTTTCTTCTGTTTTTTATTTTAGCCATTCTGACAGGTGGCTAAATGAGGTAATATCTCATGGTTTTGATTGGCATTTCCCTGGTGATGAGTGATGTTGAGCATGTTTTCATCTGTCTGTTGGCTATCTTTATGTCTTTGGAGAAATGTCCATTTCTTCTTCCCATTTTTTAATTGGGTTATTTGTTTTTTGGTGTTGAGTTGTATAAATTCTTCACGTATTTTGGATATGAAACCCTTATTAGATATGTCATTTGCAAATATCTTCTCCCATTCAGTAGGTTGTCTTTTAGTTTGTTGATGGTTTCCTTTGTTGTGCAGAAGTCTTTCACTTTAATGTAGTCTCAATAGTTTATTTTTGTTTTTGTTTTCCTTACCACAGGAGACCTTTCTGGAAAAATGTTGCTATGGCCAATGTCAGAGAAGTTACTGCCTGTGCTCTCTTCTAGGATTTTTATGGTTTCTGGTCTCACATTTAGGTCTTTTATCCATTTTAAGTTCATTTTTGTGTGTGGTGTAAGAAAGTGGTCCAGTTGCATTTTTTTTTTTTCACATGTAGCTGTCTAGTTTTCCTGATACCATTTGTTGAAGAGACTTTTTCCCACTGCATATTCTTTCCTCCTTTGTCAAAGATTAATTGACCATAACATCATGAGCTTATTTCTGGGGTCTCTATTCTGATCCATTGATCTATGAGTCTATTTTTGTACCACTACAGCTTTGTAATATAACTTAAACTGGAATTGTGACACCTCTAGTTTTGTTTTTCTTTTCAAGATTGCTTAGCTATTTGGAGTCTTTTGTGGTTTCATACAAATTTTACTATTATTTGTTCTAGTTTGTGAAAAATGCTGCTGGTATTCTGATAGGGGTTGCATTAAATCTGTAGATTGCTTTAGGTAGTATGGACATTTTAACAATATTTATTCTCCCAATCCATGAGCATGGAATATCTTTCCATTTGTTTGTATCACCTTCAATTTCTTTCAACAGTATTTTATAGTTTTCAGAGTACGTCTTTCACCACCTTAGTTAAGTTTGATCCTAGGTATTTTATTATTTTTGGTACAATTGTAAAGGGCTTTTTTTCTTAATTTCTCTTTCTGCTTCATTATTGGTGTACAGAAATGCAACAGATTTCTGTATATTGACTTTGTATCCTGTGACCTTACTGAATTCAATTATTGTAGTTTTTTGGTGAAGTCTTTAAGGTTTTCTATGTATTGTGTCATATCACCTGTAAATGGTGACAGTTTTATTTAAGTTTTACCAATTTAGATGCCTTTTATTTCTGTCTGATTGCTGTGGCTAGGACCTACAATACTATGTTGAATAAAAGTGGTGAGAGTGGACATCCTTCTCTTATTCCTGACTTTAGGAGACAAGCTTGCTGTTTTCCCCCTTTGAGTATGATGTTAGCTGTGGGTTCTTCATAGATGACATTTATTATGTTGAGGCATGTTTCCTCTAAACCTACTTTGTTGAGGGTTTTTATCCTGAATGGATTTTGTAGTTTGCAAATGTTTTTTCTGCATTTATTGAAATGATCATATGGTTTCTTTTATTAATGTGGTGTATCACATTGGTTGATTTGATAATATTGAACCATGCTTGCATCTCAGGAATAAATCCTTCTTAAATGTGATGAATGATTCTTTTAGTGTATTGCTGGATTTGGTTTACTAGTATTTTGTTGAGGATTTTTGCATCTATGTTCATCAGAGATATTGGCTTATAGTTCTTTTTTTCATAGTGTCTTTATCTGGTTTTGGTATCAGGATAATGCTAGCTTCATGGTATGAATTTGGACGTTTTCCTTTCTCTTCTCTTCTTTGGAATAGTTTGAGAAGAATAGGCACCAAATTTTCTTTAAATGTTTGGTAGAATTCACCTGTGAAGCCGTCTGTTCCTGTACTTTTTTGGGAGTTTTTGATCATTGATTCAATTTCATTGCTGGTAATCTATCTGTTCAAAAATTCTATTTCTTCCTGATTCAGTTTTGGGAGGTGATATGTTTCTGGGAATTTACCCATTTCTTCTAAGTTGTTCAAATTGTTAGCATATAATTTTTCCTCATATTCTCTTATAATCCTTTGTATTTCTCTGACACAATTGTTAACATTTACTCTGTTTACCTTCTATCTTCCCATTATGACGATTTTCAAATTTCATCATTCTTTCTACATTTATAGTTGGTAGTGTACCATTTACTTGTTCATTTATAGATATCAGTATAAACTCATTTTTATTTTATTCAGTGCTTTTAATCCATTAGTATCATTATTTATTTCAGTGCTTAAATTGTCCCAGCTTTGGCCATTGTCACCCACTTCAAGCCAGAGGTGAGATAGGAAATCTAGAGGGAGACAGAGTTGGGTAAATACCCTTCCCCTTCAGTGGAATGAGGCTCTGGACTTATCTCCTCAAGAGAAAGTCCTCATTATGGAGATGGATATGGGCATATTTCAAATGATTATTTTTCTTCTCCCCATGCCAGACACATAAGATTTTATTTGGCTGTTTACTGTGAGACCCCAGAATGTTTCCATTCACATGCTAATGCACACTCAATCTCTAAAAGCAATTTAAATTATGATTTAAGTGTTCCTCTCCAGTTATGGCTCCAGTGGCTTTTGTTCTAGATAATTCTATCTCACATGTGTTTCTGTATTTCCTTGTCTCTGTATATTTTGGAATAGCAGTTTGCCATGCAACCTTGATTCTGTGACGGGTCCAAGAAAAGTTGTTCAGAGTTTTCTTGTTGTAAGGGCGGGAATGACAACTTCTGAGCTTCTGACATATCAGAGTTGAAACCTGAAGTCTGTGAATTGATTTTCTTTTAAAATTTTATTGAAGACTTTATTTTGTTATAGTAGTTTTAGGTTTCCATCATAATTGAGAGGAAAAGACAGAGATTCTCCATATACTTCTGACCCCATAATGGGTACTTACCCATTTTCAACATCATTTACCAGAGTGGTACTTTGTTACCAATTGAATTATATACCTAATATCCAGGCACTTTAATGTACTTAAATTATTTATCACAAAAACAACAAATATAGTATATGAAGGAAATAAGAGAACAGGTGAATCAAATATGAGTGTACTTCCTGTCTTTTGTTTTCCTTTTCCCTCCTAAATGTGAATGCATTTTTAGATATAAAAATGTGCTAGGGGCACCTGGGTGGCACAGCGGTTAAGCGTCTGCCTTCAGCTCAGGGCGTGATCCCGGCATTGTGGGATCGAGCCCCACATCAGGCTCCTCCACTATGAGCCTGCTTCTTCCTCTCCCACTCCCCCTGCTTGTGTTCCCTCTCTCGCTGGCTGTCTCTATCTCTGTCAAATAAATAAATAAAATCTTTGAAAAAAAATGTGCTAGGTATTGGGTCACAAAAAAAGATGGTATGGAGGAAAAAGATAATTGCATTAAGTAATGCAAAACAATAACTACAACAAATCCTCCTGCTTTGTAAACTTGACTTTTTCTCATAAGTGCTGACTTTCCCACTTAATTTGAGTGTAAAGAAATAAATTTAAACTGAAACAGATTTGGCAAAATACTAAAGCCTAAACAACTTTTGAATAAGCTGATACTGTCACAACACTTAAAATTTACAAGATCACATTTTTACCTATTTGTTCTGATCAAGTTAA
Organism: Ursus americanus; assembly: GCF_024610735.1. Classification (NCBI taxonomy): domain Eukaryota; kingdom Metazoa; phylum Chordata; class Mammalia; order Carnivora; family Ursidae; genus Ursus; species Ursus americanus. The sequence continues at coordinate 28,378,245 of NC_142134.1, read as the reverse complement.
AGGAATCATAGGAGTTGATAAAATATAGTACAATTCAATATTAAAGCCAAGAAACTTATTGACTTTATGAACCTTGTACAAACATACCACATCATCAATAGATTAATCAATTGATTATCTTAGCTAATTTTTGATATACAATGGCTCAAGCAATTCCAACAGAACTACAAGGAAGAGAAAAAGATTGAGCCACAGTAAACTGCACTTTCTGTTTTTATCTACGTTAACAGATGTAATCGTGGCTAAACGTAAGCATGTTTAAATATTAACTCCAGTTAAATTCAAAATGAATCTTTATTGTAATGTCAGAAGGTTCTAATGCCAATTTACTTCCTTTGCTTTTTCAAATTCCTTCATTTAGCAAATATGGAAATAATATGTGGATGTAAAGGAAAAGAGAAAGTTTAATTTTTTACCACTTCTGTTAAGACAGTATTTGTTTTGAAACACGGCATGAGAAGCAGATATCTTGTTGTAATATTGGCTCCAAGGATCTGTTGAGGGAAATGGTTGTTACATAAGATATTGTGGGTTTTTTGTTTTTTGTTTTTTTTTTGATGGTATTGTAATTGGAGAAAGGGCATTAGACAAGCGGTCAAATGTTTTACTTGGGTTACTAACTAGGTTTGTCAAATTATACAAATCATTGAAACTACTTTGGGACTTAGTTTTTTCATTTATAATAACCTTATATTATTAAGGTTGGTTTTTTATTTTTCATGATCTTGTAATTTATTGGACATCTATTGAAGGATTTTAAGTGTGGTGACATTTACATTTTTTAAATGTTTTTTTGTTATATTATGTTAGTCACCATACAGTACATCCCTGGTTTTTGATGTAAAGTTTGATGATTCATTAGTTGCATATAACACCCAGTGCACCATGCAATACGTGCCCTCCTCACTACCCATCACCGGTCCATCCCATTCCCCCACCCCCCTCCTCTCTGAAGCCCTCAGTTTGTTTCTCAGAGTCATAGTCTCTCATGCTTCATTCCCCCTTCTGATTACCCCCCTTTCTTTATCCCTTTCTTCCCCTACCGATCTTCCTAGTTCTTATGTTCCACAGATGAGAGAAATCATATGATAATTGTCTTTCTCTGCTTGACTTATTTCACTTAGCATTATCTCCTCCAGTGCCATCCATGTTGCAGCAAATGTTGAGAACTCGTTCTTTCTGATAGCTGAGTAATATTTCATTGTATATATGGACCACAACTTCTTAATCCAGTCATCTGTTGAAGGGCATCTCGGTTCCTTCCACGATTTAGCTATTGTGGACAATGCTGCTATGAACATTGGGGTACAAATGGCCCTTCACTACATCTGTATCTTTGGGGTAAATACCCAGTAGTGCAATGGCTGGGTCATAGGGTAGCTCAATTTTTAACTTTTTAAGGGACCTCTACACTGTTTTCCAAAGTGGCTGTACCAACTTACATTCCCACCAACAATGTAGGAGGGATCCCCTTTCTCCACATCCCTTCCAGCAATTGTTGTTTCTTGCCTTGTCAATTTTTGCCATTCTAACTGGTGTAAGGTGGTATCTTAGTGTGGTTTTGATTTGAATTTCCCTAATGGCTAACGATTTTGAACATTTTTTCATGTGTCTGTTAGCCATTTTTATGTCATCATTGGAAAAGTATCTGTTCATATCTTCTACCCATTTTATGATTTGTTTATTTGTTTCTCGCATATTGAGTTTGAGAAGTTCTTTGTAGATCTTGGATACCAGTCTTTTATCTGTAGTATCATTTGCAAATATATTCTCCCATTCCGTGGGCTGCCTCTTAGTTTTTCTGACTGTTTCCTTGGCTGTGCAGAAGTTTTTTTTCTTTTTTTTTTTTTTTAAAGATTTTATGTATTTATTTGACAGAGACAGCCAGTGAAAGAGGGAACACAAGCAGGGGGAGTGAGAGAGGAAGAAGCAGACTCCCAGCAGAGAAGCCTGATGTGGGGCTCGATCCCAGAACTCTGGGATCATGTATTGAGCCGAAGGCAGACGTTTAACGACGGCGCCACCCAGGCACCCCAGAAGCTTTTTATCTTGATGAAGTCCCACAAGTCCATTTTATCTTCTGTTTCTCTTGCCTTTGGAGATGTGCCATGAAAAAGGTTGCTTTGGTCGATGTCGTAGAGATTGCTGCCTATGTTCTCCTCGAGGATTTTGATGGATTCCTGTCTCACATCGAGGTCTTTCATCCATTTGGAATTTATTTTTCTGTATGGTATGAGAGAGTGGTCAAGTTTCATTCTTTTGCATGTAGCTGTCCAATTTTCCCAGCACCATTTATTGATGGGACTGTCTTTTTTCCAAAAGATGTTTTTTCCTGCTTTATCAAAGATTAGTTGCTCAAAGAGCCGAGGGTCCATTTCTGGGTTCTCTATTCTGTTCCATTGGTCTATGTGTCTGTTTTTGTGCCAGTACCATGCTGTCTTTGTGATCACAGCTTTGTAGCACAGCTCGAAATCCGGCATTGTGATGCCCCCAGCTTTGTTTTTCCTTTTTAACAGTTCCCTGGCGATTCGGGGCCTTTTCTGGTTCCATACAAATTTAAGGACTATTTGTTCCATTTCTTTGAAAAATGTCATCGTTATTTTGATTGGGATAGCATTGAAAGTGTAGATTGCTCTGGGTAGCATGGACATTTTAACTATGTTAATTCTTCCGATCCATGAGCATGGAATATTTTTCCATCTTTTTTGTGTCGTCTTCTATGTCTTTCAAGAGTGATATGTAGTTTCTAGAATATAGATCCTTTACATCTCTAGTTAAGTTAATTCCAAGGTAACGTATGATTTTTGGTGCTATTGTAAATGGGATATTCCCTAATTTCTCTTTCTTCAGTCTCATTGTTGGTGTATAGAAATGCAACTGATTTCTGAGCATTGATTTTGTATCCCGCCACATTAGTGAATTGCTCTATAATTTCTAGTAGTTTGGGAGTGGATTCTTTTGGGTTTTCCATATAGAGTATCATGTCATCTGTGAAGAGAGACATTTTGACTTCTTCTTTGCTGATTTGCATACATTTTATCCCTTTTTGTTGTCTGATTTCTGTTGCAAGGACTTCTAGTACTATGTTGAATAATAATGGCGAGAGTGGGCATCCTTGTCGTGTTCCTGATCTTAAGGGAAAGGCTTCCAGCTTTTCCCCATTGAGAATGATATTTGCTGTAGGCTTTTCATAGATGGTTTTATGAGATTGAGGAATGTACCCTCATCCCTACACTCTGAAGTGTTTTAATCAGGAAAGGATGCTGTATTTTGTCAAATGCTCTTCCTGCATCTATTGAGAGGATCATATGATTTTTGGCTTTTTTCTTGTTGATAAAATCTATTACACTGTTCGATTTGCAAATGTTGAACCACCCTTGCATCCCAGGGATGAATCCCACTTGGTCCTGATGGATAATCCTTTTAATGTACTGTTGGATTCTATTAGCAAGGATCTTGTTGAGAATTTTGGCATCCATATTCATTAGGGAAATCAGTTTATAATTCTCCGTTTTGATGGGGTCTTTGCCTGGTTTGGGGATCAAGGTAATACTGGCCTCATAGAATGAGTTTGGTAGCTTTCCTTCTGTTTCTGTTTTTTGAAATAGCTTTAGGAGAATAGGTATTATTTCTTCTTTGAATGTTTGGTAGAATTCCCTGGGAAATCCATCAGGCCCTGGTGTTCTGTTTTTTGGAAGGTTTTTAATCACTGTTTCAATCTCTTCATAATTAATTGGTCTGTTTAAAAAATCAATTTCTTCCTGTTTCAGTCTTGGTAGTTTATAGGTCTCCAGGAAGGGCTCCATCTCTTCCAGATTGCTTAATTTATTGGCATAAAGCTGTTGATAAAAGTTTCTAATAATGCTTCCAATTTCATTGGTGTTGGTTGTGACCTCTCCTTTTTCATTCATGATTTTATTAATTTGGGTCCTTTCTCTATTCTTTTGGATAAGTCTTGCCAGTGGTTTGTCAATTTTATTTATTCTTTCAAAGAACCAGCTTCTAGTTCTGTTGATCTGCTCTACTGTGCTCTTGGTTTCTAATTCATTGATCTCTGCTCTAATCTTGGTCATCTGCTTCCTCGTGCGTGGGTTAGGCATGTCCCTCTGTTGATTTTCCGGCCTCTTGAGGTGAGAATATAAAAACCGCATTTTAGATTTTTCTATTCTTTTGAGTGATGCTTGGATGACTTTGTATTTCCCCTTTAGGACTGCCTTTGCAGTGTCCCATAGGTTTTGGACTGTTTTTTTTTCATTCTCGTTAGTCTCTATAAATTGTTTAAATTGATTTTTGATTTCCTGGTTTATCGAGTCATTCCTGAGCAGGATGGTTCTTAGTCTCCAAGTGTTTGAGTTTCTTCCAAATTTTTTTTGTGGTTGAGTTCCAATTTCAAAGCATTGTGGTCAGAGAATATGCAGGGAATAATTTCACTCTTTTGGTATCAGTTGAGACCTGTTTTGTGACCCAGAACATGGTCTATTCTTGAGAATGTTCCATGGGCATTAGAATAGAATGAGTATTCTTTGGTTCTGGGGTGTGGTGTTCTATATATATCTATGAGGTCCAACTCATCTAGTATGGCATTCAAAGCTCTTGTTTCTTTGTTAATTTTCTGCTTAGGTGATCTGTCTGTTGCTGATAGTGGAGTGTTGAGGTCCCCTACTATTAACATATTTTTATCTATATGTCTCTTTATTCTGGTTAAGAGTTGGCTTGTGTATTTTGCTGCTCCCCTATTGGGGGCATAGATATTTATAATTCTCATATCCACTTGTTGGATACATCCTTTAAGAATAATATAGTGCCCTTCTGTGTCTCTAACTATAGTCTTTAGGTTAAAATCCAATCTGTCTGCTATGAGAATTGCTACCCCAGCTTTCTTTTGAGGTCCATTGGCGTGAAAGGTGGTATTCCATCCCTTTACTTTCAGTCTGGATGTATCTTTAGGTTCAAAATGAGTCTCTTGTAGACAGCGAATGGATGGGTCATGTCTTTTTATCCAATCTGCAACCCTGTGGTGTTTTATGGGAGCATTTAGGCCATTTACATTGAGACTGATTATTGAGAGATATGATTTTAATGATGCCATGCTGCCAGTAAAGTCTTTGTTTCTATAGATTGTGACTTTCTGTTCTGTCTCACTCTTGGGGCCTTTTTACTTTTATAGAACCCCCCTTAATATCTCCTGTAGGGCTGGTTTCGTGGTTACGAAATTGATTAATGACTGGCGATTCTGGAAGGTCTTTATCTCTCCATTCATTCTGAATGACAGCCTTGCTGGATAAAGGATCCTTGGCTGCATGTTTTTCTCTGAAAGAGCTTTAAAAATGGCCCCCCAACCCTTTCTCTCATTTCAGGTTTGTGTAGACAGGTCTGACGTAATTCTGATACCTTTGCCTTGGTACGTGAGAAATTTCTTTGCCTTGGCCACTTTCAATACTGTATCCTTGGATCTAATATTTGTGAATTGCACTATGATGTGACGTGGCATAGGTTTGTTGTGGTTGACCTTGGGAGGGGTCCTTTCTGCCTCTTGGACACAAATGCTTCTTTCCTTTGCTAGATTAGGGAAGTTTTCAGCTACAATTTGTTCAAATATCTCTTCTAGACCTCTGTTTTTCTCCACCCCCTCAGGGATGCCGATGATTCTGACATTGGAACGTTTCATTGAGTCAGTAATCTCCCGTAACCTACATTCTTGAGATTGGATTTTTTTGAGCCAAGTTTCTATTTTAGCTTTCTCTTCTACTAACGCATCCTCCAATTCGCCCATACGTTCTTCCGCCTCATTTACCCTGGCCGTCAGAGCCTCTAGTTTTGACTGCATTTGATTCATAGAATTTTTAATTTCTGCCAGATTCGCTCTCATTTCCACCCTTAGAGATTCTATATTCTCATTAACATTTTCATTAATAGTTTTTTCAAGCCTGCACATCATCTTGACCATTGTTACTCTGAACTCCATTTCTGATAATTTGGTTATATCCATGTCCATTAGTTCTGTGGCAGAGGCTACAGACTCATTGTCTTTTCTTTGCTGGGGGGGATTTCTCCTTCTCGTCATTCTGATGAGGAGAGTTTGTGGGGTTGTCCAGAGCCCAAGTTATTGACCAGGACCCAGGCAGTGCTCCCTTGTTTTATAGGGACCTTAGGGATGTGGGCTTCTTGATTTTTCAGCCTGCCTTCTGGGGGAGGGGCCTGCCGCACCGATACTCAGGCAACCCTGTTTGGGTAGAGTCTCCATGTCCCCTGTGAGGAGGGATGGGGGTGGGCACACTGTGAGCCAGTATTTCCAGGCTTTTGTTCTCTGGCGGCTTTCCCTGGTGGTTTGCTGTGCCTCTTCTGAGAGTCAGAGCAGCAGCGGCAGAATCTCAGTCTCTGTCTCAGAACAGAGGGATTGCGGACCGTTCTCCACTGATGTTCTGGCCACTTTAACTCTGTTCCTGTTAGTGCTGCTCAATCTGCAGCGTCCCGGGATGTGCACCCCACACCCGGCGTCCCAGCCCTCACTTCCAGGGCCGTCGCATCTCTGTCCTTTGTGTTTCTAACACTGCCAGCTGCTAGCCAGCCGCCAGCTGACCCTGTGCACTTGTGCACTCGGGAGCTCTGTTTCCATGTGGTTCGCACGGACTCCGAGCTCCGCTTTTCAGACTGGTCACGTGCACCCCCTGGCTCACCATCTCAGTCCTCTGTCTCGCAGGTGTCCGTCCGTGTGTCCGCCCGCTCCCCCGTGCAGGTGGTTACTGCTTCCCAGCACCCGAACGCGATGGCTCCCTCCCCCTTTCGTTTATCTTCCGATATCTGTGCGCGGTTTCACGGCTCCCCGCTTTGTACCTCAATACTCAGCACTGGAGATGTTCATTTGTAGAGATCCAGATGTATCTTCCTGTGTCTCAGGCTGATTCCGTGGATGTTCAGGATGGTCTTGTATCTATCCAGCTCGACTTAGGGGACCAGCTGAAAAAGAGGACCCCTACTCTTCTGCCATCTTAACTCCGTCTCCTAGGTTTGGTTTTTGTTTGTTTTGAGATAGAGCAGGAGTGGGGGGGGGCAGAGGCAGAGGGAGAAGCAGACTCCCCACTGAGCAGGGAGCCAGATGCGGGGCTCAGTCCCAGGTCCCTGAGATCATGACCTGAGCTGAAGGCAGATGCTTAACTGACTGAGCCACCAAAGTGCCCTATTAGGGTTTTTATATAAAATATTGTCTAGTTATCAATTCCTGATCGGATGTTTCACAACCTCCTAGCTAAACACAAAGTCAAAACCAGAAAACCTCAAAACATCCAAAAGAATGATTTCTCAACATTTGCTGCAACGTGGACAGCACTGGAGGAGATAATGCTAAGTGAAATAAGTCAAGCAGAGAAAGACAATTATCATATGATTTCTCTCATCTATGGAACACAAGAACTAGGAAGATCGGTAGGAGAAGAAAGGGATAAAGAAAGGGGGGTAATCAGAAGGGGGAATGAAGCATGAGAGACTATGGACTCTGAGAAACAAACTGAGGGCTTCAGAGGGGAGGGGGGTGGGGGAATGGGATAGGCTGGTGATGGGTGTTAGGGAGGGCACGTATTGCGTGGTGCACGGGTGTTGTATGCAACTAATGAATCATCGAACTTTACATCAAAAACGGGATGTACTGTATGGTGACTAACATAAAATAATAAAAAAATATTTAAAAAAATAGAGGAATTAGGTTGGTGATCTTTAGATTTCCTTCCAAATCAATTTTTCTGTACTTAATGATCTAATGACACAGCAATTTCTTAGGGCTGCGTTTAACTTCCATTGTATGCCATTATGATCCTTTGAAAAAATTTCAGCTGATATTTGGTTGACTTGTAAATCAATTTGAATTGTCATTTTCTTAAAAACTTTGACATATACATTCTAAAAAGGGTGTATTGTGTAATTTCAGGCATTTTTGTGAAATTTTAAGCTGTGGGTATTAGGTATTATATTAACAGCAGGATTTATTCAAATAACTTTCAGTAACAAAATGGTATGATGTGTTCAAATTATCTTAATGTTCATGAAAGTATAGGCTTATGGATAAGAAACGTTTTAGAGTTTATATTGCATGATCTTCTGAATCCAAGCAACCAAAGTAGACTTAATACTTGGGGATTTCCTTCTGTACTATAATTTGAATGCATTTAGACATAATATGATTTCTGAGGAAGCTATTATGAAATATAGCATCAAAATTTCACTGGCTTTCTGTTTCCAACCAAGTAGGATCAATCAGTATAGAAATTATTCTTCTGTTTAAAACAACTAAAAAGCTGGATGAAATAAGATAGCTATTTTCAGACTTTGGACAGTAGGCAGTGTAAGACTGCTCACTGAAAGGAGAATGAATAAGGTGAGTTCTACACTTACCCTAGCTTTCAGGCTAAAAATTTTTTGGCCTGCAGCAGAAGGATATGGAAGGTGTTACACCTGGAAGTTCACTATCCTTTTCACAGCAAGTGCCTTCCTGAGAAGAGATCTGAGTACCACACCTCCATGGCTACCACTGTGCACACCTTAGACACTATAATTCCATTTTTCCATAGATGTTCGTGGAGCAGCTCCACATAGGTCTTTCTTCCTGAGGAGGAACTCAGAAAAGAGGGCTTAGTGAACTAACTGCAGACTGTCATTGAGGTTGGTTTTGGGTCCCACACCAGTACTCACTGTCCCCCCCTCCACCACTACCTATTCTAAATCCTCCTCATTCTTAGGTTTTATCTGCATGTCTTATTGGCTTACCTGTTGGTGTGAACTAAACTGTCATTCCTGAAGAATCTCAGTCCTTGGAAATTATCCTTTTTCTTAAGGCATGTGTCCATTCCATTATAATTGGGCAAGGGAGTCCCAAGAGATACCCAAGTGGATCAACTGAGTTTTACACATTCTTTCTCATTTTGTAAAATCATCCCTACCTCTTCTTTGTGATCAAGGTAAATTATTCCTTCCAAGATTTTGACTCCCTTTCTCACTTGCTGGTTTCCAAACAAGAGAAGTTCAAAATACCCAAAGGACAGCCACAGCTTATAGTTCAAAAAGACCCTCACAGTGCCTTCTGGCAAGGGTTCACCCTCCTTAGGGATCAGAACCTCTAATTGTACAGAAACCAGAGCTGTGGGATGAGCAGCACAAATCCCCCCCCGTGAGTCATTGGGAACAATGGTGAGTGGAACTACTTACACTTCCACCCTTTGGTTCCTGGACCCACAATGTCATTCTTCCAGAGAAACAGCCACATAGAGTTGGCTACAGCTGTAGTTTGCATACTGTATTCTGAAGGGTAGTCTACCATTCCTGAAGCTCTTGTCTCTGAGCTGGAGCTTTAGCTGCAGGTTCAGCCGGACCACTTCAGTGTTTATTACAACAGCTGGTCTGGTGTGTCACAAACCCAATGGATCTCATAAGTGTGGGCCCACTTAATTCAACTCTGTCATTGTGAAATTGGTGCTTGGTCAAATGCTTTGTTCTGTGGGATTCTAGGCTTATGAATTAACCACTCTGTAAACCCATGGATAATGGTACTGGCTCAAGTTCTAGAGGCAGAGACAGTGAGTCTATACCTGCAATTTGTGTGTGTGTGTGTGTGTGTGTGTGTGTGAGAGAGAGAGAGAGAGAGAGAGAGAGAGAGAGAAATAATGGTTTTTCCAGCATGGGAGAGGCCAAAAAAGAATAAACTTACCACCAAGCAATGAGTTGGCCTACTTGAGGAAAAGTGCCATATAGGGGACTCAGTGTTAGTGTTTATTGCTGACAAGGTGGACATTGAGATGAGGCAGTGGCTAAATTGGCTTTATTAAATGGGGTTCATGCTGGTGGTCCAATATGAAACCTATGTTTCTACCACTGTGGTAAATCTGTTCGTGTGCCCATCATGCCAGTTCTGGGGCAGCCAATGAGAAAGCATGGCTCACATTAACTGGCAAGTTCATTGTCCATTGGTTCTTCCATGACAGGTGCTTTCTAAAATATGTTAATATGTGATAGTAAACTCTTGACACTTCGGGCACGTTACCATATGTCCACTCATATGTTTCTGCTTCAGAAGTCTTTGTGTCCAATATTCCAGTGTTTTCCTTCCACGTTCCTGGCCAGCTGGCCAGGCTTCTGGTCACTTTCCAGAGATTTATATATAGTTTTCATCTCTGCCAACTTCTCTTTCCACACAAAGTGGTTGCCAGATGCACCATTTAAAGTCTGTTCATTGGGAATACTTTCCTTATCATTGTCTCTCAAAGCCACTGTTGCATGTGGCTGTAATTCAGTTGCCAGTCATTTTTGGCTTACACCTATATACTGACTTGAACTATCTGAAATCCTAGCTCAGCGTTTTTCCTCCCTTTTTTCAGTTGGACCTATAGAACACTCCCACCCTCATGCCTATAGATAGGAGCTAAACGTGGGATGCTGGTACAACTCTATGGGGTAAAATGGGGTCGGGGCTATCTACTCATGTATGCTTTTAATAGACTACTGCTTACAATATCCATATTTATGACTTGGTTCCTTTACTCCCCTGCTTTGGTGGAATGCAGCATCCAGAAGCTTTAAGAACAAGTGCAAAGAAGATAAATTTTTGAGAAGTTTCATGTATAATTTGATGCTTTTATTGTCTCCTTGCACTTGATTGATCTTTTGACTAGAATAGCATTCTAAATTGGAAATCATTTTCCTTCAGAATTTGGAGGCATTTGTTTCTTCATTTTAGCTTCCAATGATCTATGGAGATTTCTAAACCAAATTCCTGATCCCTTGTACGTGTATTTCCATGATGATTAGTGATGCTGAGCACCTTTTTATGTTCCTGTTGGCCATTTGCATGTCTTCTTAGGAAAAATGTCTATTCAGATCCTCTGCCCATTTTGAATTATAGGAACTCCTTATATATTTTGGATATTAGCCTCTTACCAGGTATATGATTTGCAAATTTTCTCCAGTTCTGTAGGTTGCCTTTTCATTTTGTCAGCTGTTTTTTTTTTATTTTCTGTGCAGAAACTTTTTAATTTGATATAGTTTCACTTGTTTGTTTTTGATGTCAAATCCAAAAACTCATCCCCAAGACTAATATCAAAGAGATTTTTCACTGGGGCGCCCCGCTGGCTCAGTTGCTGGAGGCTGTGACTCGATCTCACGTTGGGTATACAGATTACTTTAAAAAAAAATCTTTAATAGGGGCACCTGGGTGGCACAGCAGTTAAGCGTCTGCCTTCGGCTCAGGGCGTGATCCCGGCGTTATGGGATCGAGCCCCACATCAGGCTCCTCCGCTATGAGCCTGCTTCTTCCTCTCCCACTCCCCCTGCTTGTGTTCCGTCTCTCACTGACTGTCTCTCTCTCTGTCAAATAAATAAATAAAATCTTTAAAAAAATCTTTAATAAAAAGGGCTTTCCATCTATGCTTTCTTCTGGGAGTTTTATGGTTTGGGTCTTCACCTTTTTTAAGAACAGAAATTTTTTATTTTGGTGAAGTCAGATTTTCCCATTTTTTATCATTTACGCTTTTTTGTGACCAATATATAAGGTCTTTGCTCTAAAGTGAATTTCTTCTAAAATTTCATAGTTACAGCTTTTACATTATGTCCATGATCCACTTAAGGTATTTTTTGTTTATAATGTAAGGATCAAGGGTTTTATTTTTCCCCACGTATATATGGTGTTGACCAGTTTGTTGAAATGATTACCTTAGCCCCACTGACACTTTACATTGGTATTTTTGTCAAAAATCAATTGTCAATAATAGGTATTCCTATTTCTGGACTATATTCTGTTCCCTTGTCACTATGCCTATATATTTTTTGCCAATATCACACCATCTTGATTATTATATCTTCACAACTTTTCCAAAAAGAGAATTATAAGTCATAGGCAAATTCCATCAATCTTCTAAGAAAGAATATCAATGTTACAGAAATAAAAATTAAAAAAGGAAAAAATACTAACTTGTTTTATGGAACTAGTATAATCCTTTTATTATAACCTAAGAAAGGCACTACAAAAAGTTACCAGTAGTAATAATAAATACAGATGCAAAACATCCTTAACAAAACAGTAGCAAACTGAATTCACCAATTTAATCTTAGTTAACAAATTTGGTTTCGTTTTTTTGTTTTGTTTTTTAGCACTTCAAAAAATGCTATTTCATGGTCTTCCAGCTTCCGTTGTTTCTTATGAGAAATTGGCAAACTTTTTTTGTTTATAAGAAGTGATTCTTTTACTCAGACATTATTTTTTCTGGTTTTTGCTTTGTTATGGTTTTAATCAAGTTGAATATGATGTGACTTGACTGCATAGTCACTGTTTATGTAGCTTAGGGTTCATTAAACTTTTGAATCTGTGAGTTTATAGTTTTATCAAATTTAGAAAATTTTGCCCATCATTTTTCAAAACTTTTTTATGCTCCTTTATATCTCTCCTCTTCATCTAGAACTCTCATTAAAAGCATATTATTTGAAAATTATATATCTGATATGGGGTTAACATCCAAAATATATAAAGAGCTTCTATAACTCAACACCAGAAAAACACAATCTGATTAAAAAATGGGCAGAGGACCTGAAAGACACTCTTCCAGAGAAGAATTACAGGTGGCAACAGACACAGGAAAAGATGCTCAAAATCATTAACAATAAGGAAAATGCAAATCAAAACCACAATGAAATATCACCTTACACTGTCAGAATGACTAGAATCAAAAGACAAAATATTAGTGTTGGCAAGAATGTGGAGAAAAAGGAGCCCTTATGCACTGTTGGTGAGAATATAAGTTGGCAGGGCCACGGTGGAAAACTGTATGGAGGTTCCACAAAAAATTAAAAATAGAAATGCCATACAATTTCACTACTGTATATTCACCCAAGGAAAACAAAACCACTAATTTGAAAAAGTATATATGCCCCAATATGTATTGACCCATTATTTACAATAGCCAAGATATGGAAACAACCTAAGTGTCCATTGATAGACGAATAGATAAATACGTTGTATATGTGCGCACGCACGCACACACACACACACACACACACACACTGGAATATTTTGCAACCATTAAAAGGATGAGATCATGCCATTTGAGACAACATGGATGGACCTAGACAGTATTACGTTACATGAAATAAGTCAGACTGAGAAAGACAAATACCATATGATTTCACTCATGTGGAATCTGAAAAAAAAAAAAACAAATAAACAAATAGAATCAGACCTATAAATACAGATGAGAAACTGATGGTTGCAGGAGGGGAGAAATGTGGAGGGATGGGCAAAATGGGTTAAGAGGAGTGAGAAATACAGGCTTTCACCTATGGAATGAATACATCACAGGAATAAAAGACACAGCATAAGGAATATAGTCAATGATATTGTAATAGTATTGTATGGTGACAGGTGACGGCTACACTTGTGGAGAACATAGCATAACATATAGAGAAGTTGAATGATTGTTACACACCTGAAACTAATATAACTGTGTCAAATATATTCAAATCTATTATTTATTTATTTATTTATTTATTTATTTATTTATTTATTTATCTATTTTTAAGATTTTATTTATTTGTCAGAGAGCACAAGCAGGGAGAGTGGCATGCAGAGGGAGAAGCAGATTCCTTGCTGAGCAAGGAGCCTGACGCAGGACTTGATCCCAGGACCCTGGGATCATGACCCGAGCTGAAGGCAGACACAACCATCTGAGCCACTCCCAGGCATCCCTATATTCAAATTCTAAACATTAAGTATATTAGACTACTTGATTTTATCTCACAAGTCACGGAGGTTTCAATCATTTTTTACCTCCGTGCTTCAGTTAGGATAGTTTTTATTACCATGTGTTCAAGGTCACTGGTCATTTTTTCTGCAGCTTTTCATCTGCTCTTAATCCCATCCAAATGAGTTTTTCATTTCCAGCCTTGTATTTTTCACCTCTAAAAATTCCATTTGGGTCTTTAGAAAATAATTTTTATATTTTCCACTTCTTGTCTCATTATGTTCAGTTTTGCTTTAAATTTTGAGCATATATGTAATACTGATTTTAAAGTCCTTGTCCGTTAATTCCATTATGCCTTCATTTCTGTCTTTCTACTGAATAACATTGCTCTGGGTTCTATATCCTGTTTTGCCACCTTTCTCACGTTTTGTAACTTTTTGAAGGTATGAATGTTACACTTGTGAATGTTGGTTTTTGTTGTCTTTCTTTAAAGAGTGTTAAAGTTGTTTTGAAAAAAAATTAATTTTTTGTTTTTATAGTTGTTTTAACATAGTATTTACTTTAGGACTAGATTAACCTTATTATACAGGCATGGCCTTTTAGGATTCTGTACTGAATTCCTGTGTGTTCAGTGAGAGGTCTTTCTGATATGGTAGGGATTTTAATGTCTCTCAGCAATGTATGAGACCAAAATACTTTAGATTATAGTTATTCTTCAGTTTTCCTTTGCTTGGTATGGAGTTTAACCCTGAGCAGATTTACATTAAGTCAAAGACTTAATGGGAGTCCTATTCAGATTGCTGGTGTACTTTCTATAAAATTTCTTCCTTTCTGGTACTTTTTTCACAAATTCCAGATGTCTTGCCCTTCCCCTCTTCAATCCCTGTCTCTTAATTAAATCAAACCTCTGTGCTGTAGTTGGGATCCCCTCTGTGTACCAGGGCTCGGAAAGTACCTTTTAGGCATAAAGCCAGGGTAAATAACGGGCTCGCCTTTTCCATTTTCTTCTTTAAGAGATAAGCCTCACCACCCTTATTAGCTGATGTTGAAAAACAGTTGTTTTATTTATTTTTCCCAGTTGTCTAATTGTATATGTTTAGAGAGTAAGTCTAGTCCCAGATATTCCCTCATGGCTTTAAGTGAAATTGCTTTTGCACTCAGTTCTGGTCCTAGGGACATATTCTCAATGTGGAATTTGGTTCAATCATCTAAAAAAGAGGGGCTGGAATTACTTAATATTGCAGATTACTGGGATTTATTTAACATCTGGAGAAGCCATAATGTTGCAATTTTAACAAGTTTATTGCTCAATTCTTGCACACTCAAGTGGAAAACCTGTACCTCCCTAAAATAGGGAATCTTTATTGTATTCCAAAAATTTTTTGGAGAGCTTTTAAATGCATTCATACCTGGGCCCCCCTTAGGAATATAGCAAGCACTTAAAAATATTTCTTGAATGAAATAATGAATGTATAAATGATTATATCCCTGAGACTAAGGGAATTTCAATGACTTCGGAATTGACTCTCAACAAATATAGCCAGATTTCATGAGTGAAATTTTGATAGGAAAGATTAAATATTTGCTGATATTATTTATATATTTTTCTATAATAATACTTAGTAAATGAAGGAAAAACATATATAATTTGGAAATCCTAAACATCTGTCAGTTTACTTCTATTGTTTATCTTAGTACCCGAATTGACCCAAATTGCGCTTGAATTTTCAGATTCACTTGTTTTCTGTCAGAGTATTGCTTTGCTCAAGTGTCCATTTATGTTTTGGTTTACATTCTGCATTTTCATAGAATTGTTACCTAGTTTCTTTCCCCAAATATTAACAATACTTTTTGTTAATACAGCCCCTGCTATGAAGCCCTAACTCTCAGTGGGTGTCACCTTTATTGTATTCCAGTTATAAGAAAGTGCTTTACTGCTGGATTGTGTGTTATGTTGTAGTTTTTTTTTTTTTTACATAATTTATAAGGCTTTTGTTCATCCCAAACAGTAGGCTCTTTCAAAGTGGAAATCATGGTTTCTTCTTACTCTACATAGCCCCCAACCTGGAGGAGTGCTCAGTAGGGCAGCTCAAGGAAAACTTGTCAGATAACTGGCCGTTTCTTAAAAGTATAATTGGACATCTATAAGACATTTTCTGGATGTCTTTTTAGGAGTATTTTTTTTCTGGAATATCTGAGATATGAGAAAGGCTATTTCTCCAGCTTCAGTATAAGCCCACTTATTACTGTAGAGGATAAAAGTTTTGGTTTGTATAGTTATAAGCATGAGTATTATGTGATAATACTATGTCAAAGTAACATTTTGGTAGAAATTTATTTTACATTAATTACATTAATGTAAAAATTGTGTCATGTTCTCAGAAACATACTTGAGATAATCATCCTAAGCTTGAAAAATATCCACTTTATTTAAAAATGACAGTGTTAATATATTTGGTTGCACTCTAGTGTTTCTCTTGGGCCAAAAACATGTTGAACATTTTAAAACATTTTGGCTTTCTAACCTGTAAACAAATGAAAATGCTTAATTCCTTAGGGAGACATTTTATTTCTGAAGTTTCATGAACTACTCTTGTTTTCTCCTCAGGCCCACAGCACTTAAGTGGCTAGTGCCATATAATCTATAATGTGGGGTAACTATGAGATAAGGAGATTCAAAGTGATTGTTTGCTCATTCATCTCTCTTTTCTCTCTCTCTCTCTCTCTCTTACACACACACACACACACACACACACACACACAAACACGAAGTTTCAACATTTTGTTTGACATTGAAAGTATATATATGGACCTTGCTTTTTGGGAGCTTATGATTTTTAAGAGATCTCTTATTAAGAGATGAAACGAATGAGATCAAAACTAGAGATTTAAATCACATGTGACTAGTGCAAAAATTCCATAGTCATACAGAGGCAGGGAAGATGTTTCTAGCTTTACTTATAGGTGAAGATTTAATGGAAGAATTGGCTGGCTCTTGGGAAGCAGTTAGAAGTGAAGAGAGAGGGGTGCCTGGGTGGCTCAGTCATTAAGCGTCTGTCTTCAGCTCAGGGCCTGATCCCAGGGTCCTGGGATCCAGCCCCGCATTGGGATCCCTGCTCTGCTGGGAGCCTACTTCTTCCTCTCCCACTCCCCCGGCTTGTGTTCCTTCTCTCGCTGGCTGTCTCTCTCTCTGTCAAATAAATAAATAAAAATCTTAAAAAAAAAATGTGAAGAGAGAAATTCCTTCCAGAGGCTGCACTGCAGCAGTGAAGTCAGGGCATGGTACAGGATGTACTCTAACAATATTTAACCGGCGATAGATTGAAACCCTTATTCGTAAAAGTGGTTGCAAACATAACTGTTATGTAAAATAAGGAGAGAGCATCAGCAGAAACAGAAATGTTGAACTGGGTTAGAATCCACAATCAGAATTTGCAAGTTAATGATTATAGCTGTTGACAGAGGAGGTGGACTTACTAGCAGCAGATTTAAGACTCAGATTCAGATGTATTCAGATATTTTCAGCAGATTCAGACTCAGATTCTTAAGTATCTGGGAGTGTGGTTGTGTCATCAACAAAAATAAAGGAAAGACTTATACTGGAACAGAAGATGAGTCTGAGCATACCAATTCTTGCAGGGAGAACATCTCAGACAGGAGTAAAGGAAAAGTGGGGTTCTGAAATGAAGAGGAGGAAATGGGATTAGGTTTCGATCAGATGAATTCAGTCTTATGAGTAAGATTGTGGCAAAGTAACACAGTGGATGGAGATGGATGGAGATAAAAAGGTTTAACCCTGTATCAGTATTACTGATTTTTCTTTTGGCCTCAGGCATCAATATGGCTTGGTTTGGCATTTTTACTGATCTTGTCTTTATTTAAGTGTTGATAATTCTGTTCAGCATGGGATTTTCAGCATTAATTTTGATGTTTTAAAAAATCATGCATTAAAATACTACTTATCATAATCAAATTTGACACCTCATCAAATTTTGCATCTAAGGCACTTGCCTTTACCCTAGTCCCAGCCTGGATAAAAAGCATGATCTCAGCACTGGAATGGATAGCAATTCATGCAAATTAAATTAGCATATTATATGAGCACATGTTTCAAATGAACTTCAGGTAGAACAGGGTTTTTAAAAATTGTGCTAATATTTTTCACAGAGCTAGAACAAACAATTCCAAAATTTGTACGGAACCACAAAAGACTCTGAATAGCCAAAACAATCCTGAAAAAGAAAAGTAAAGCTGAAGGTGTCACAATTCTGGACTTCACGTTATATTACAAGGCTGTAGTAATTAAGACAGTATAGTACAGCACAAAAACAGACACATAGATCAATGGGAACAGAATAGAAAACCCAGAAATGAACCCATAACTGTATGATCAACTAATCTTTGACAAAACAGGAAAGCATATCCAATGGAAACAATCTCTTCAGCAAATGGTGTTGGGAAAACTGGACAGCAACATGCAAAAGAATGAAACTATACCACTTTCTGACACCATACACGAAAAATAAACTCAAAATGGATGAAATACCTAAATGTGAGACAGGAAACCATTAGAATCCTAGAGAAGAACACAGGCAGTAACCTCTTTGACATTGGCCATAGCAACTTCTTTCTAGATATGTCTCCTGAGGCAAGGGAAACAAAAGCAAAAATAAACTCTTGGGACTTCGTCAAGATAAAAAGCTTCTATACAGCAGTGAAGCAACAAACAAAACTAAAAGGCAACCAATAGAATGGGAGAAGATGACACATCTGATAAAGGGTTAGTATCTAAAATCTATAAAGCACTTATCAAACTCAACACCCAGAAAAACCAAATAATTCAGTTAGGAAATGGGCAGAAGACATGAATAGGCATTTCTCCAAAGAAGACATACAGATGGCTAAAAGACACATGAAAAAATGTTCAACATATCAGGGAAATACAAATCAAAACTGATGAGATATCACCTCACACCTGTTAGAATAGCTAAAATTAACACAGGAAGCAATAGGTATTGGTGAGAATGCAGAGAAAGGGGAAACTTACATTGTTGATGGGAATGCAAACTGGTATAGCCACTCTGTACTGAAGGGACACGTGTACCTTGATGTTTATAGCAGCATTATCAAAACTAGTCTACTTATGGAAAGAGCCCAACTGTCCATTGACTGAAGAATGGATAAAGAAGACACACACACACACACACACACACACACACACACACACACAGGAATATTACTCAGCCATCAAAAAGAATGAAATCTTGCCATTTGCAATAATGTGGATGGAGTTAGAGAATATTATGCTAAGTGAAATAAGAGAAAGACAAATACCATATGATTTCACTCATATGTGAAATTTAGGAAACAAAATAGATGCATATGAGGGGAAAAAGAAGAGTTAAACCAGAAAACAGACTCTTATAGGGAGCAAACTGAGGGTTACTAGAGGGGAGGTGGACAGGGGATGAGTTAAATGGGTGATGGGTATTAAGGAGGGCACTTGTGATGAGCCCTGGGTGTTGTATGTGTAAGTGATGGATCACTAAATTCCACACCTGAAACTAATATTATACTGTAAGTTAACTAACTGGAATTTAACTGACAAAATTGTGCTAAAAATATATATAACATAAAATTTACCATCTTAAACATTTTTAAGTGTCCAGTTCAGAGGTGTTGAACTGTATATTCACATTGTTATGTAACATCTCCAGTGCTTTTCTCATCTTGTAAAACTGAACTCTATACCATTTAATAAACTCCCCGTTTCTTCCTCCCCCTAGCCCCTGGTACCTGTCCTTCTACTTTTTGTTTCTATGAATTTGATTACTTCAGATACCTCATATAAGTGGAAGCATAGAATTTGTCCTTTTGTGACTTATTTCACTTAGCATAATGTCTTCAAGTTTCATTTGTGTAACATGTGACAGGATTTCCTTTCCATTTAAGACTGAAGAACATTCCATTGTATTGTTCACCTTTGATGGATATTTGGGTTGCTTCTACTTGGCTATTGTGGATAATGCCATTATGAACATGGTGTGTAAATATCTCTTCAAGACCCTGCTTTCAATTCTTTTGAATATATATTTAGAAATGGTATTGTTGGATATCTTACATTAATTCTATTCTTTATTTTTAAGGAACTGCTCTACTATTTAAGTGGTATAATGGGTTTTGCCCTTTTACAATCCCACCAAAATACACAGGGGCTCCATTTTTTTCTGTATCTTCAGCAGCACTAATATATTCCTCCGAATGGGTGTGAGGTGATTTTGGTATGCATTTCTCTAATGATTTGTGATGTTGAGCATCTTTTCCTATGCTTGTTGGCCATTTGTGTATTATCTTTGGAAAAACATCTATACAGGTTTTCGACCCAGTTTTTAATCAGGTTATTTGCTTTTTTGTAGTTGAGTTGTAGGAGTTCTTTGTACATTCTAGATATTAACCCTTTATCAGATACATAATTTGCAAATATTTTCTCCCACTCCATAGGTTGGTTGCCTTTTCATTCCATTGATTTTGTCCTTTGCCCAGAAACATTTTAGTATAATGTATTCCCATATCTCTATTTTTGTTTTTATTTCCTGTGCTTTTGGCATCATACCCAAGAAATCATTGCCACATCCAATGTCATGAACCTTTTCTTCATGTTTTATTCTAGAATTTTGTAGTTAATGGGTCTTCCATTTAGATTATTAACCCATTTTGATGGGTTACATTTTGATGGTAACTTTAATATATGGTTTGAGTCCAACTTTGTTTTGGTTATTTTTGAATGTGGATATTCAGTTTTCCCAGCATCCTTTGTAGAAAGGACTGTTCTTTTCCCATTAAGTAGTCTTGGCACATTTTGTCAAAAACTAAGTGACTTATACATGAGGGTTTTTTTTCCTGAGCTTTCTGTTCTTTTCCATTGGTCCATATGTTTGTCTTCACACTAGAACCTCACTTTTTTAATGGCTGTGGCTTTGTATTATTTTTTGAAATCAGGAAGTGTGAGACCCCCAACTTTGTTCTTCTTAATACTTTTTTCCTTCCCTTGAAATTCCATATGAATTTTAGAATAGATTTTTCTATTCAAAAAAATTTGATAGGGATTGCATTGATTCTGTAGATCACTTTGGTTAGTATGGACATCTTTTTTTCTTTAATTTATTTAAAATCAATTAATTAACATAGAGTGCATTACTAGTTTCAGAGGTAGAGTTTAGTGATTCATCAGTTGCATATACCACCCAGTGCTCATTACATCAAGTGCCCTCCTTAATGCCCATCATCTGGTTACTCCACCCAACCTCCCCCCACAAACTGCAGCAACCCTCAGTTTGCTCCCTATAGTTAAGAGTCTCTTATGATTTGTCTCTGTTTTTATCTAATTTTATTTTTCCTTCCCTTCCCCTATGTTCATCTGTTTTGTTTCTTAAATTCCACATATGAATGAAATCATATGATATTTGTCTTTCTCTGACTGACTTATTTCACTTAGGATAATAGTCTCTAGTTCCATCCATGTCATTGCAAATGACAAGATTCCATTTTTTGATGGCTGAGCAATATTCTATTGTATATCTATACCACATCTTCTTTATCCATTCATCTGTCAGTGGACATCTGGGCTCTTTCCATAGTTTGGCTATTGTGGACATCGGTGCTATAAACATTGAGGTGCATGTGCTCCTTCAAATTACTATGTTTGTATCCATTGGGTAAATACCTAGTAGTGCAATTGCTGGGTTGTAGAGTAGCTCTATTTCTAACTTTTCAAGGAAACTTCCATCCTGTTTTCCAGAGTGGCTGTACCAGTTTGCATTCCCATCAACAGTATAAGAGGGTTCCCCTTTCTCCACATCCTTGCCAACAGCTGTTGTATCCTGAGTTGTTAATTTTAGCCATTCTGACTGGTGTGAGGTGGTATGGACATCTTAACAATATTATGTTTTCTAATCCATAAACACAGGATGTCTTTCCATTAATTTGTGTCTTTTTAAACTTCTTTTATCACTGTCTTGTGGTTTTCAGTGTATCAGGCTTTCACTTTTTTGGTTAGATTTATCTGTAAATATTTTATGCTTTTTAATGCATATTTTCTTAATTTTTTTTGTATTATTGATTTTTAGTGTATAGAAACTCAATTGCATTTTGTGTGTTGTTTTTATATCCTGCAACTTTACTGAATTCATTTATTAGTGTACAGACAGTACACTATGAAGTGCTACAAAGTTAATATTTAATAGCAGTTGTTTGTTAATTTGTTTTGTTTTTTAAAGATTTTATTTGAGAGAAAGAGTATGCAAGGGAGCATGGTGGGGAGCGGCAGAGGGAGAGGGAGAGAGAGAATTTCAAGCAGACTCTGCCCTGAGCCCAGAGCCCAATATGGCACTCTATCCCACACCCCTGAGATATGACCTGAGCCGAAATCAAGAGTCAGATGCTTAACCAACTGAACCACCCAGGCACCTCCATTTGTTTTGTCCTTTTAAAATTCTACATATGAGCGAAATCATATGATATTTGTATTTCTCAGTCTGACTTATTTCACTTAATATAATACCCTTTAGATCTATCCATGTTGTCACAAATTGCATGCTCTCATCCCTTTTTATGGCTGCATAATATTCCATTGTGTTTGTGTATATACATATATGTGTGTATGCATGTATCTATATAGATATATACCCACATCTTTGCCCATTCATCTATCAGTAGACAGGTTGCTTTCCTATCTTGGCTATTGTAAATGATGCTGTAATAAATATAGGGCTGTATATATCTTCAAATTAGTGTTTTTGTTTTCTTTAGGTAAATACCCAGTAATGGAATCAATGGATCATATGGCATTTCTATTTTTAATTTTTTGAGGAACCTCTATGTTGTTTTCCATAGTGGCTGCATCAATTTTTATTCTCATCAAGTGCATAAGGGTTCCTTTTCCTCCACATTCTTTCCAACACTTTTATTTTTTGAGTCTAGCCATTCTGACAGGTGTAAGGTAATATTTCATTGTGGTTTTGATTTGCATTTTCCTTATGATTACTGATGTTGAGCATCTTTTCCTATGTCCATTGACTACTTATATATCTTCTCTGAAAAACTGTCTATTCAGGTCTTCTGCCTGTTTTCAAAATTGGATTGTTTTCATTTTTGGTGTTGAGTTGTATACGTTCTTTATATATTTTGGATGTGAATCTCTTATTGGATATATCATGTGTAAATATATTCTCTCATTCACCAGATTGCCTTTTTGTTTTGTTCATGTTTCCTTTGCTGTACAAAACCTTTTATTTTCATGTAGTTCCAATAGTTTATTTTTGCTTTTATTTCACTTGTCTTAGGAAACCTACCTAGAAAAATGTTGCTATGGTTGATGTCAAAGAAATTATTGCCTGTGTTCTCTTCTAGGAGTTTTATAGCTTCAGGTCTCACATTTAAGTCTCAAATCCATTTTGAGTTTATTTTTGTATATGGTGTTAGAAAGTGGTTCAGTTTCATTCTTATACATGTAGCTTTCCAGTTTTCCTAGCACCATTTATTAAAAAGACTGTCTTTTCCGCATTTTCTTTCTTTACCTCCTTTGTCATACGTTAACTCACCATATAATTATGGGTGTATTTCTGGGCTCTCTATTTTGTTCTATTGATCTATGAGTACATTTTTATGCCAGTACAATAGTGTTTTTATTACTACTGCTTTGTGGTATATCTTGAAATCTGGGATTTTGTTACCTTCAGCTTTGTTCTTTCCCAAGATTGTGTTTGCTATTTGGGGTCTTTTGTGGTTCCATATAAATTTTAGCATTATTTGTTGTAGTTCTGTGAAAAATGTTATTAGTATTTTGATAGGGATTGCATTGAACCTGTAGGTGATCTTTGAGTAATATGGAATTTCAACAATATTCTAATCCAAGAGCATGGAATATCTTTCCATTTGTTTGTGTCATCTTCAATTTCTTTCATTATTGTTTTATAGTTTTCAGAGTATAGGTCTATCAGCACTTGGTTAAGTTTATTCCTAGATATTTTATTATTTTTGGTGCAATTATAAATAGAATTGTTTTCTTAATTTCTCCTTTTGCTACTTTGCTATGAGTGTACGGAAATGCTACTGATTTCTGGGTACTAATTTTATATTCTGCAACTTTACCAAATTCATTTATTACTTCTTGCAGTTGTTGTTGGAGTCTTTTGGATTTTCTATGAATAGTATCTTGTCATCTACAATAGGACAGTATTCTTCTTTGTTAACAATATGGATGCCTCTTATTTCTTTTTCTTGTCTGATAGCTGTACTTAGGATATGTAGCACTGTGTTGAATAAACGTGGTTAGAGTGGACATCTTTGTCTTGTTCTTGATTTTAGAGGATAAACTCTCATTTTTCAACATTAAGTAAGGTGTTAGCCCTGGGTTATATATATATCTCGTTTATTATGTTCAGGTATGTTCACTTTACTGAGAGGATTTTTAATCACGAATGGATGTTGAATTTTGTCAAATGATTTTTCTTCATCTGTTGAGGTCATAAATATATATTTTTAAAGATTTTATTTACTTATTGGACAGATATAGAGACAGCCAGTGAGAGAGGGAACACAAGCAGGGGGAGTGGGAGAGGAAGAAGCAGGCTCATAGCAGAAGAGCCTGATATGGGGCTCGATCCCATAACGCCGGGATCACGCCCTGAGCCGAAGGCAGACGCTTAACCGCTGTGCCACCCAGGCGCCCCGAGGTCATATATTTTTTTATCCATCTTGTTGATGTGGGATATCACATTGATTTGTGAATATTGAACCATCCTTGCGCTTCTGGAATAAATCCCACTTGATTATGATGCCTGATACTTTTAATGTATTGTTGTATGCAGTTTGCTAATATTTTGTTGAGGATTTTTGCATCTACATTAATCAGAAATATTGGCCTATGGTTTTCTTTTGGGGTGTGGTGTCTTTGTCTGGTTTTGGTATCAGGGCAATCCTGGCCTTGTAGAAGGTATTTGGAAGCTTTCCTTCCTCTCCGGTTTTTTTTTTTTTTTTTTGAATAGTTTGAGAAGAATAGATATTAATTTTTCTTGAAATGTTTGGTAGATTTCACATGTGAATCCATCTGGTCCTGGACTTTTGTAGTTTGGTAGTTTTTTGATTATCATTTCAATTTCATTACTTTTAATCAGTCTATTCAGATTTTCTATTTCTTCCTGATCCAATTTTGGAAGATCGTATGTTTCTAGGAATTTATCCATTTCTCCTAGGATGTCCCATTTGTTGACATACAATTTTTCCCAGCATTCTCTTATAATCCTTTGTATTTTTATGACATCAGTTGTTACTTCTCGCTCATTTCTGATTTTATTTGGGTCCTTTCTCTTTTTTCTTTATGAGTGTGGTTTATCAATTTTGTTTATCTTTTCAGATAAAGGCATATCTTATTTTGGATATCAAAGTAATTTCTAAGAGTTTCTTTCCTGTAATGATTATGAGTACAAATTTATATGTGAGTGTGAAATATAATATTAAGAAAGCAGCTATCTGCAAATTAGTGTTTCAAATGAAAAATTGAAGGTTTCTAATCTCTAATAGCCAAAACCTATAATGTTAGGTTTTATTTATTTTCAGAATGGTTAGAAAAAAACTGAGATTTTATTTCCTTGCTATTATATAGGTTTTCAAAAAACTTTCAAATGGTCAGTTAAGATTCACATTCATTTGGGTAATCATCTTGTTCTAAGTATAAAAGTAAAAGGCAAAGAGAAACAGCTCATGTGGCAATTGCTTTGTGATATTACTATGGACAATAGGCTATTAGTTTATCACTGTCATAATCTGGAGTTATTTAGCTTGTAAAATATTGATGTTTACTTCTGTATGGCAGCTGAGTGGTAACGTATAATAAAATTCTGAAATACTGCAATGCTTATTCATATTCCACTATTTCTGGTTTAAGGTATAAAAATTATGGCTTCGTGATTCTGCCTGAAATATTCACATAAACACTCTTCTCCCCAGTTCCATTCTTCTCTCCCTGGCACCCATGACAGCTGTATTGATTTTATCATTGGTGATTTTAAGAATGCGCTGGGGAGAGGAGCAGGGGAATAAAGGAGAAAAGTTTCTGTGTTCAGCCCGAGCAGATGTCTGGAGTCCCTGCCCAGTGAACTTATACTCAGTGTAGGGAAATATCTCATCAAGAGGATAATTTTGTATTAGCAATTAAATGTAGAGGAAAAAGCCATCTGCATGCTCTTTTTTGCTGTGAAAGAATAGCATCTGCTTTATTGATGTTTAGACATTTCAGTGGTGGCCACCTCAGTTACCAGATCTTTTTAGAGATGGCTTTCTCTCCCATTTCCTCATCGAGCTCCCTACTTCTGGCTGCTTGTTGTGATACCGAGAGTGGGCTTTGCTGGTCACCAGGTCTCCGTTGTGTCTTATGAATGTCTTGTGTCTTCAGACACAGTGGCACAGTGGAATCCCCTTGCTGCACAACAGCTTGCTTAGAACTGTGAAACCTAATCCCTCAAGAAGATTTCCTTCCTGCTCCCACATTTCTCCCGAGTGGAGATCGTCCCAAACGTCACCAGAATCCTGAACTGCTGCTACAGCTCCATTGAAGTATCTGAAGCCTTAGGTACTTTCTGAGGACCAATAATTCTGCCATGTTCTTCTCACACACTGTTTTCTTGGATGTGTTTACATTCCAGGTCTTTAAGCTATGTGTTTATGGTACATGTTTTCTGTATGGTACATTTTTTCTGCACTAGTTTACTTAAGTGAACTTACTTAAGTATTTTGTTTTGCTATTCCCTTCTGCTATTCCCCATGACTTCTGATACTGGTGAGATGGCTCAGTTGAGTTTCTAATACTTTGATATGCTTCTTAAGTTGGTGTCTTTCTTTTTCTAACACTTCTAAGGCAGCTGCTATTTTCTGGAATTTAGTGCTTTCTTTTTTCTTTTCTTGCATGTCTAATGTTTCTCTTGTAAAATCTCTCATAGTGAGTGACATAAATCACCATGTTCCCCAATTCAGGAACACGTTCTGCTATAGGTGGCTATTTGTGTCTTTTTTTCAGTTTAGAGCTATTAATGGTGCTATGTGTATTCTTGAATGTTTTGTACACATTTGTATTGGTTATATACTGGGAGTGGAGCTACTGGGTCAAAGAATATGCAGGTGTTTTGCCTTTTGTAGATATAGGTAAAATGCTTAACAATTTTGTTTCATAAATTTTGTTTCACTTCTTCCTATCCCTGTGTGGAAGTTACAGCAGGGACTGGAGGGTTTTGAGCAGAGGAGTGTCATGATCTGCTTTCAAAGCTTCAATCTGGCTCCTCTGCTAAGGATGAATTATGTGGGTGTAAAGGTGGAAGGAGAAAAAGCACTTAGGAGCAACTGTAGTCATCCAGGTTTTGACCAGAATGACAGCAGTGGAGATGAAGAGAAGCGGCTAAATTCTAGACACATTTTGAATGCATAGTCAATAGGCCTTGCTGAGAGATTGGATATAGGGTATAAAAAAAAACAAGAGCTGAGGCTGTATCTAATGATTTTGTCTGATCAACTAACAACGATGAAGACTGAGGGTGACGTTATTGGCATTGATGGGATGAGATATTCTGTTTAGGAGATGTTAAAAGTGAGGTGCCTGTTTGATACCTAAGGGAAATATAAGTAGTTCACCTGATATAAATCTAGAGTTCAAGGAAGCGATCCAAGCTAGAGACATAAATTCAATGACTGTATTATTATTAAAATTTTATCTAATAATACATTGAGAATGTTATGCTGATATTCTTTTCCTTTCACAGTTCTGCTTGATGTTTTATAACCTCTTGTTATGACTTCCTCAGTCTTTGAAGGATGTCTTCCCCAAGAACTGGTACTATGGGCCCTATTTGTGACTTTAAGAAGGCAATTTTCATTGTGTTTGTGATTCTGACAGATACTCTCAGATTTTGCTTCTTATCCTCTGTTAGATTTATTTAGGCCTCCAATTAGTTACTGGTCTAGTAAAAGAAGAAATAGTCTCCTTTATAAAAGCTTAATTAAGACCAGTTTCTCCTAGTGCATTTCCTCTTCTCTATTATATTTGCCTATCAAGTCTATCCTGGCATCCCACAACCTCATTGCCATCATCTAATCTGTTCTTGAGAAGCCTGAGAAGCAGCAGGAAGGACATGGATATTGAGGGGGCCACAGGAAGAAGGCCATTTAAGGAGAAGAATGCTTATGATACAGGAAATGAAATAAGGCTGGCAATATCCACTGGCTGTAGTGGAAGAGTGGTAGGGTCCCCAAGACTTTGTCAGGTACCAGGTCAGTGTGATGAAAGACAGAAGTATGAGGTTGAGTGTGACTAGGGAGGAGAAAAAAGACCTCTCTTTGAAGAGGATTAAGAGGTACAAACTTCCAGTTATAAAATAAGTCATGGAGATGAAAATAAAAAAAACAAACAATAACAACAAAAAAACCAACCCATTCCCCCACAAAAAACTTTAAGAAGCAGTGAGACAAAAGAGAAAGGAATACTGTGTCTAGAAAGAGGGTTTGTTTTTTTTTTTAATTCCACAATATTTTAGTTGATGAAGTTCAAATGATAGTTCGAGTAATAATAATTGAGCATAACTTTTTAAATCTTTTTAAATACAAGTCTACTAATGAGAAGACTGGAA
This sequence comes from Ursus americanus, assembly GCF_024610735.1. Lineage (NCBI taxonomy): Eukaryota > Metazoa > Chordata > Mammalia > Carnivora > Ursidae > Ursus > Ursus americanus. Next base: position 28,349,861 of record NC_142134.1, on the reverse strand, counting down.
TTCTGTTTTGGGGAATAGATTTTGCTTAATTGGGATTCATGCTTAGTGTTCCACATCATCAAAATCGATTCCAAACATTCACCCGTAGTGCTGAATTGTAATGAGATTTTACATGTTTTGTTTTTGAAAATGTCTTTCATTATTGAAGTCCTGGTTATCAATTATTTCTTTCATGAATCATGCCTTTGCTAGTTATCTAAAAAGTCATCACTGTACCTAAGTTTGTCTAGATTTTCTTCTAGAAGCTTGATGGTTTTGCATATTAACATTTAGCTCTATGATCCATTTTGAATTAATTTTTGTGAGGGCTATAAGGTCTTTGTGTCTATATATTTGCATGTAGATATCCAGTTAAGCATCATTTGTCGAAAAGACTGTCTCTTCATAATAATATCTTTGCTCTTTTGTCCAAGATGAATGGGCTAATGTGGTTCTATTTCTGGGCTCTCTGTTCTGTTCTACTGATCTATTTGTCTATTCTTTCAACAATACCACACTTTTTATTACTTTAGCTTTATAGTAAATCTTGAAGTTAGGTAGTGTCAGTCCTCCAACTTTGTTCTTTTTCAATATTATTTTAAACACAGGAAATGGCTAGAGCATTTCTATATAAGGAAAACTTATCATTATACCGGGTAAGGTTGCATAGAGAGGGAAAACTTTATTTAAAACTTCTGAAGTCTTTTTGTCAAAAAAAAATAAGCACCATTTTACATTTCCAGTAGTATCTGTCATCACTAATATTAGATCTAGTTATTTTAGTATTAGAGAGTTAATATTTTTAATATTCCAAGAAATTTTATAAAGGGAATATTTAATATATGTTAATTTATGCAATCTCTTTAAGTGCTTTATACCAAATATCAAATTTATTTGGAAATAAAACTAAAAATTATCAAAAATAAATTTCATTCCTGGTCATATTATAATTCAGAACCTTGTTGCTCTTTTCTTGTTATTACCCAGAGTAAATTCAGTGATCAAAGTATTCATGACTTGATGTATTATATAGGGCAAGAAATAACAAAGAGGCAATCCAGCAACAATTTCCTCCTCCATTTCGAGGAGGGGTTGGAGAGAATGCAAAAAACAACCGTTAGCTTATAGAAATATGAATCTATAGTTTTGTCCTTTTCTTCCTGCATCAGGCAGTGTTGTCAGTGAAAAGGGGTAATCTCATGTCAGGAAGAGTAAGAATCATTTAAAAAAATAATATATGATAAAAGAAACCTTATATAGGATATACAAAACAGGTATAAATATGCAGTACATTATTTGATTTGGATATTAAGTTTCATTGGTATATAGAGTGGGAATTTTTATAACAATAATGTATATCTGTTAAAAATTGAGGTTTCAGGAAATTCAAGTTGTGTAATTCTGATTGTGAGGCATTCTGCTTCATCCAATCATAAGCCTGCACACACATACACGCTATATGATAATAAATCTCTGTGAAATTGACTAAATTGAAATTTTTATAAGTATTGTCAGAAGCATAAGAGCTGGGATAGCAAATTATGACTAATAACAAAATTATAATCTAATTCAGTGACATAGCACCTTTGGAGGCAAAAGAATCATTAATAATCTCCTTTTATCTCTTCTTCTCCCCAAAGACATTTTAAAATAACAGTAATATTAAGCAATAATTAGCATTTATTTGCTAAAGAAATTTAATCTTTTATTTAAAAAGTAAAAGCAAAAATTCAAGTAATATACTTTTGGCTATTCTTAATAGTAATATGAGTTAAAATGCTTTGCATCGAAGCCAGGAAATTTGCTAGTTTCAACTGAGGTTAGTATGTCCTGGCACAGTTGGGTCTCTTGGGTTGCTCAGTTGGTTAGGCATCTGATTCTTGATTTCAGCTCAGGTTGTGATCTCAGGGTTGAGAGATTGAGCCCTGTGTCTGCTTTGGGCATGGAACCTGCTTGAGATTCTCTCTCTCCATTTCCCTCTGCCCCTCCCCATGCTCATGCTCTCTCTAAATAAATCTTAAATCCTTAAAATCTTAAAAAAAATAATAAAATAACGTCATGGTACAGCTATCCAAACCATGGTTGCTGAAAGGGTTATTAATGAGTTCCAAATCCAGGCAAGTTGCTAATATCACATGAAAATACAAAAAAATCAACATACCTGTGTGAAGAGATATGAGCAAGCTCATGAACTTTCAGTGTGTGATTACCGTGAGTCAAGCCCTGTGCTGTATATTATTATATGGCACCTATGTTATCTAATTCTTACAGATTATGCTTAGCATTAGCATATTTTACCCTCATTTTATAGATGAGTAAACTGAGGTTCTGATAATTTAACTATCAGTGTCATTTACTAGATAATTGAACCCAACTCTTGATTTAAAACCTAGTAAATATACATTTCATTTCACTGTGGCTAATTTAAGAATGTTAATTATTTTGAGGGAAATAATCCCTGCTTACCTTTGCACCCAAAGTCAATGGAAAAATTAATAGAGAGTTCATCATTTTCTTTTTGAGCCTTTTGTACCTGTAATATGGACAGTCAATTTCTAAAAATGGATTAGGGGTTTTCTGGGAAGGAGAAAACTTTAGAGCATTTTTTACTCAAGTTAAAAATGTTGGCTTCATGCAGCTTTAGAAAAGGACTTATTTGATTTGCTTGGGCCTGAAATACACTTAAGTTTTCCACTGTGCTTAATTTCTCCTGAAGGAGGGTAATGTTATGTTGCTGCAAAATGAACAGTTTTGCTCCTGCAAGTAGAATTTTTAAAAATTTAGAAGACAGATATTTTTCTACTGAACTGCCACAGGAAAATGAACAAGAAGATATTTCCTGTGATGGGAAGTCAAAGGCCGTTCTGTAGAGAAAATACCTTTAAAGATACTGCACAGTTAAGAGATTTATTTTTAAGTGAATTTAGAGTTAAGAGGAAAAATAGGCATGACATTTACTACATGCGTTAAAGAATTAGAACTTTTTATGGTCAGTTTAAATCAGTCTCAATTCAAGTGGATGCTCATATGTATTTCTTCTGTTTTCCCTTAAATATCTCCAAAATAGTAATTACTGGGATATATTTGATAGACAATAAGCTGAGAAGAAAGTTTTGGAAACAAAAGGAATTCTTAGAGTTAATAAAACTTAAAAATCTCTTCTTAAATGATTTCCTGGCCAGTTAAAACTAGGGTGTAAACTTACTGACAGTATTACTATATCTGGATAAAAGATAAGAAAAAGGTGTGGCGAGTGATAAAAGCTTTAGAAAATGCAGGAACAGGGAGAACCAGCTAGTGGTGATTGATTCAGAAGGACGGGGTGTCAGCTGCTTTATCAACTCACCTTGTGATAATGTGGCTTCGCACATAGTAGGTGTCGCTATCAGAACTGTTCCGTCTGTCTGAAAGTTCAATTTCTCACTGCGAGGAGTAAGTTTACATTTCTTCATATACCTGCTTCCTTGAACACGGTCAGCATCCTTGACATTGGTTAAGTTTAACTCCAAAACCGATGATGCATTAACCTACTTATTGCATGCAATGATACATGTCACCTACTTACTAGTTTTCAGCCATGATGATAATATAATCTTAAATAAACTCTGATAATGATTACATTTAAAATCAAGTTTTAGTACCATCTCTCATTTAAGTTAGGCTGAGAAAGTTGGGTTACAGGCTTGTTGAAAGTGAAAAGAGAGAGGAAGAAGTTTGTAGACTTCTGGATCCAACCAATCCCATGTAAGAATTTTAAGTGCTCCACTCTTTTAAACAGGAAGGCTTGTTGAACAGTTTTCGGTTCTTCCTGCTTCCTTGAAATATTTTATATTTTAATTTTCTTTCTCACTCTTTCTTCGGGAAAGGAAAGAGAACAATACAATCTGTTTGTCTGCATGGGAATGGGATGCTCCAGTTAAACACATTTGATACTGATTTCTCGTTGAAATGATTATTTGAGGAAAAAGCAGACCGGTTAATATGTGAATTAGTAGGTGAGAAATTGCAGTTTGGCAGTAGCATTTACTGTTTAGATAACATATGTTTTATAGAGATTAAGAACAACTAATTCTCATTCTAAGAACAAAAAAAGGACAAAGGTTTAGTTCCTATTTAAATACTCCTATTTCCAACCAGTCACTTGACTTTGTAAATTCCTGAAATTTTGTTCTGACAGCCCTGGGAGACTAATACTGATCTAAGAGTTTTTACCGAGAGTTGTGCCTGAGAGCTCTCAGTAAACATGGACTCTAGAGGTAGCTGACGCTCCAAAACTCCAAACAAATATAATAACAATATAGTGGGACAATATCACATTCCGCAGACTGCAGGTGGTTCAGTCCCATTAGCACTAGATTGTGATAGAAAACTATAGAATTAACATAGTCCTGGGCCAGTCCATGAATATGTATGGTCGCTTAGCCATGTTGATGAAAACCACCTTTGAGTCTCCTTTTTGATCAGTTCAGAAAAGAATGCATTTAACCAGATCAATAATTGAATACTACATCCCTGAAGGTATGTTAATAAACACTAATAAATGGACTATACCCACCCCAGCAGCTACAATTTGAGGATACGTCTTAGTTAAATTTGCGGTAGTCCATTGTCATTTCCATGATGCATCTTTTTTTTTTTCTAACATAAGCCAGTAAAGTAAAATAGCTCTTATTTTACAAAATAAGGAACAAGTGTGAGGGCTCTGATGAATATTAACTATGACCATTCCAATTATATTTTTAAGAACTGAGCCCTTGGTAGGTCCATGGACCTAGTAGAGCCACTCTGAGACAAACCTCGGTCAGGATTCCACCTGACACCATATCCTCAAGTGCTTTATGTTCCTGGGAATCAGCATCATGGCATTGTGTCCAACAGTCCTGTAGTTACATGATGGGCCATAGGTCCCTTCAGGGAAGGGCTATAGGAATCAGTACTATATACATGATAGTAGTTTTTGCAGACTCTTCCATGGGTGCCTGGCCCTTCCTTCAGTCTTTGGATCTGCTCTCAAACCTGGTTCAGATCTGGAAAGTAGGGAAAAGGCTTTGCATAGGACAGTGAACCTGAGTCTTTTAGACATATTAAGCAGTATTATTGGATGTTCATCTACCTTGCTACTATGAACACCTTGCTCTATTAACCATCTCTATAGGTCCTATAGATTAGCACGCCAACTGCCATTCCAATCTTGTTGCCCAGTATGCTTATCCTGCTTCTGACAAGATCCTAGGTGGCTTGGGAGTCTGGTTTTTTTTGGGGGGGGGGGAGTATTGCCAATCATTAGCTTTGATCTACAAAGGATATCCACCTCTGAGCCTTGCAGTGATGTCAGGGCTCCCTCAACACTGCATTCCTTATTGTCTTGATAAATGAACTAGTTCCCCTGAAGAACATAGTAAGCATAGAAATCCACCGATTTCTGGTGTATAGAGTCCATTCATGCTAGTATGCCCACTTCTGAGACTTTTGATCCCTTTTTTCATAGTCTGTGACAGCTGTTCTGGTATCTTTACTTTTCTAAGATTCTAAGGGCCATTCTATCAGTGTATTAGATCTGTGCCTGATGTTCTTGCCCAGTACTAAATTCAGTTTCTTACGAGACTGTCCTATATCAATAAACTTTTCCTTGTTCATATTTATATCCCATCCTCTCAATCCAGAACTCTCAGGATTCACTTGTAGACACCCTCCCACTTCCTGCTGTCATAAAGTAGCCAAGTGCAGTAACTTCTTTGCTGTCTAATTATTTTCCTAACATTAGAGGCCTGACACTTTCCTATAAGGGTGATACAGATATTTGACCCTAATTATGAGTCCGATGGCTGGAGGGGGAGATAAGAACCCCTCAGAGGGGCGAACATTCCTTATAAGGCACCTGCATAACTTGAAGTCTCTGCAAATTTTTCAAGCAGGATAAATGGGGAGGGGGCTCTGTTCCACTGGGGGAAATGGACCACTACTGTAGGTTTTGAGGGTTTAGAGAAATCTGAGGACTTATAATTCTCAAATATATCTACCCTGAGAGGCTCATTCTAAGTCTCTGGGTCCTATCCATTCTATATCATGGCCCTTACACTTTAAGAGTCTTGACTGGGCTGAGAATTTAAGCATTCTTTGAAGTTCTGCTACCATTATGTTCTGGTCTTAAGCTCTTCAGCTCTTTCTACCCTCTAGCTACAGGAGATGAATGTCTCTTTAAATACTTCTGAGATAGCCATCTCAGTCTCATACCTTATTTTTTTGGTATGAGTTTATCATTTTCTGTCTTTAATGAATAATGACATTCAACAGCTATCTAAATCTATAATCCTAAATCTAGAGTCCCTTTTCCGCCCCCTCCCCCAGCATGCCAGGGACTATAAATAATCCTCTTCTCACCAGAGATAGGGTTTTGGGGAGTGATCTACCTCTAGAATCCACCTTTACTGAGAGCTTCCTGCCACCACTGTTGGTATGAACTTATATAACATTTGGAGACATACAAAAATAAATGATAGTGCTATTTTTTAGAAAACAGATTATTGCTGCTCAACTTTTTTATTGTTAAGTTTTTGAATCTGCAGAGAAATTGAAAGACTTAAATCAAAAAATATATGCATATCCTTCACATAAATTCCCTCATAGTTTGCCAATTTTGCCATTTTTTGCTCTCTTTCTCTGCATATACACACATATCCACACCCCTTACTATTTTTGGTTGAATCATTTGAACTTGAGTTGCTGACATCATGATACTTCATCTTTGGTATTCATCTACAAATAATATAGCAGTCTTCTAAATTAACCTAATTATTACTAATACAAAAAATATCATAACATATGCAGTTCATACAGCTCATACATTTCCTCAGTTGCACAAGACATAGATTTTAATAGTTATTTAATCACCCATCATTCATTCATTTCTTCATTTTAGGTAATAAGATCCATGAGCTCTAACCGAAGTTCCTACACAGCATTTAGCTGTTACAGGTCTTTAGTTTCTTTTACTAGGTAACAGTAGAAAAGCCCCAATCTACCTTTTAAATTTAGTTCTGTTTTTCCTAGTATTGTTTTAAAGGATCCAGGCCAGTTCTGTTGTAAAATGTGCCGAATTCTGGATTGGTTTGTTAACTCCTCATGATTGGATTAAGTCCAGACATTTTAAGCAAGACTATACTACATTAGAGACATGTATTTCTTACAAATCACATCAAGAGGTGTAAAATGTCACATTGTCATGCACTAGTCATGCTAAGATCGATTGTGCTTAAGTGGAAGAAAGTATAATTTATACATTCTCAAATATATTGTTTAATCACAGCAAATAGCATTTTTAAAAGAGTGCATATAGAATATATTGTTGGGTTTCTCTACTTCATTGAGAAGCATATAAATTTAGAACTCAAATTTTAAATCTGAATATTAACTGTTACAGCTTTGTTGCATCAAATCGATTATTTCTTTTTAGTCCTTAAGTTACTATCCTGAAGAAAATAGGAAGGTGACTTTCAATGAAAAGTATACATAAAATAAATTTGGTTGCAAAATTTTAATTTTTTAAATTTTTAAAAAATTTTATTTATTTGACAGAGAGCACAAGCAGGGAGAGCAGCAGAGGGAGAGGGAGAAGCAGGCTCCCCACTGAGCAGGGAGCCAGATGTGGGGCTCAATCCAAGGACCCCGGGATCATGACCTGAGCTGAAGGCAGACACTTAACCGAGACACCCAGGTACCCCCAAAACTTTATTTTTAATGATAAAATGACCAATTAATCTCATAAGCATGAATAAGACTGTGTGCTTATCATTTGCAGTTAGTTCCATAAAACTAATTTTTATAGAATGTATCATAATTTTAAATGAGCTGAAATCATTTAAACAGGAGGATGAACAGGAGGAAATGATTATGCTAAAAATCTTTCAATGAATAAATTATTACTAGATTTGAAAGCAACCTAATATTCTGCAGGTTTAAATAAATTGTCCTGGAAACTTTGTCAGTACTAGATTAACAATGAAATGCTATTATCTACTTCTGTTTGCAAACCTAGCTCTTCCTTACTCTTACTGCATATGCCAGAAGTATAAGTATTTATAACTGAAACACTCTATTGAAATGCAATTCTATGATCAGAAAAGATAGACTGGCAGGAATATTTTGGCATTAGGATTAGCTGAGGGGTAAGGAGAGGTGATTTTATTATTATGAACTACTCTCTGAGTCATGGTTTGGAAATAATATTTTTGTCAGTTATTCCTTTTGGAGTTGGTAATATAAAAAGGAATTCATTGCCTGTCTACTTCTTTCCATTTATTGATTCTATAACTACTTACTCAATAGCTACCAGGTGCCGCATTATAGTTGAATAGGCATGAAGAAGACAACATTTCCTATGGAGCTTATATTTTCATGAGAGAGACAAATGATAAAGTGATTTATGTAATAAAATGGCAGATAGGGACAATTACATGAAACATCAGGGATAAAGAAGGATTAAAAATAAAAGGGCCTTTTATACAGAGTGATCAGGGAAAACACCTCTGTTGACATTTTAGCAGAGACGGTTGAAGTGGGAGTGAACCATGAATTGATTTGGAGGGAACAGAATTTAAGGCACATGGAAGAGCAAGCAAATAGGCCTTGAAAAAGGAGAGATTGATGCATTCATAGAAAACCAAGGAGGCCAGGGGTGCTCGAACAGAATGAATAAGGAGAGAATGAAGGGATATGTGATCAGCACAGGTTAAAAAGAACTGGGATTTTATCAGAGTGTAAAGGAGAAAGCCCTTAGCGGTAGTTCTCAATCAGGCATAATTTTGCCCCCAAGGTACATTTGGCAATGTCTGTAAAAGTTGTGGGTTGTCACAACTGAGGGTTTGATATTGACATTAGTGGGTACAGACAAGAGATGCTGTCAAACATCCTACAATGCACAGGACAGCCATCAACAACAAAGAATCTTCCTTTCCAGAATGGCAATAGGGCTGAAGTAGAGAAACCCTGACGATGAGAGGAGAAAGAGGTCTCTCGGGTTACTCTGTAGAAATGGAAGTCTAGATAGAGCTACGGGAATGAAAGTAGGGTGGCCGGGTAGGAGATCATTGCAGGATAGTGGCTTGGACTATAGGCAATAAGAGGAAAAAGTAGCAAAGGAACAATGCAATCAGATAGTGATTTAAATATATGACCACCCAGGCTGCCTGGGTGGCTCAATCGGTTGAGCACCGACTCTTGGTTTCAGCTTAGGCTGTGCTCTCAGGGTCCTGAGATTGAATCCTGCATTGCGATCCACACTCAGAGGGGATTCTGCTCGAGATTCTCTCCCCGTTTGCCCCTCCCCCACTTGTGCTTGGGCACACACATGCTCTCTCTCTCCCCTTCCCTCTCTCTCCCTCTCTCTAAAATAAATAAATCTTTAAAAAAAATATATGAGGGAATAAATCAAAGGAATGGAAATTTTAATAATGAGATGTTATTTATCATTGACAATATTGAAGGTAAGGGTTAATTTTTCCCAGGCTGTTCTGTGCCCCCTAGCTATCCAGAAAAAGTCAATCTCCACCCACTCCTGCAAAGCTCCATGGAAACATGGGTATCATCTAGTGCTTAATCAGTCCTGATCAACCCGAGGAAATGAGCCCTAGTCCTACCTACCAGGGTAAGGACTGGTATTTACACAGCCATAGAAGCTGGTGTGGCAAATCCTATCAGAATCTTGATCTGGTAGCTACCTGTAATGCAAAGCTTCAACCCCAAACACATGAAAGAGACATCAGAAAGAGGCAGGGTGGGACTGGTGTTAAAGTTCTGACATATCATATAGCTACTGTAGCCCAGGTCCTGATCCCACCAGAGGAAGTGTTGGTGCTTCCCCTAATTACAAACTTATGGCCACATAGTCCATGGGTCAGGGTGTGTCTCCCTGAGCTGATACTCTTTCCTGCCACATTGCTGACCATCACCTTGGACTGCGAGGAGGCAATAAGACCAAGGTAAGAGGGGATATGGGCAGTTCTACACCTACTATTGTTCCTTTCTCAGCAAGTATTTCCCTACAAAAGCAAAACCAGCAGATGTGGGTGTATGTGGCCATTGGCCATTTGGATTTTTTGGTACCCAAATCTTAACAAATATTAGTACTTACAAATATACTTACAAAACACTAGTATATGAAGATATACACACTCTCTTACATGTCTGACATTTCTGGGGTGAAATCTGACAGTAAATTCCAAAATATAATTGTTGTAATCCAGCAATTCAACTTCTAAAAAGTAATTAGGCAAATATACAAAGATGTATATATAATCAGTAAAGCACTATCTTTATTAGTGAAAATTGGACAAAAGACCTAATTAAACCTAATCAATAAAGAATTTTATCAATAATCTCTAATGTAACAAAATAGGATTCCATTGGATATGGTCCATATGTGAAAATTTATACTAGTATGGATTTTGCAATTCCTTTTTATATTGGTAGGTATAAATACATACATATATGTATTACATAGTCAACAAAATGTTTATTAATAATGATTTTCTCTGAGGAATAGAAGTGAGGGAATTTTCATTTTCTAAATTGTGATTTTTTTATAACTAGGTTGAATTTCTTAAGATAATCTTTTATAAAAAGGAATACCAAATTTTAAACATAAATCCTGTATCTTCATACATTCTGTATTTTTGCCTTTTACATATTATTTCAGTAGATTCTAGAATAATTTTTCGCCTTCCAGCTGTTACATTATAACAGATTTTCTTTAATTTTCACACACAATTGCCTCTTGAATTTCAAAACAGTATTTTATGCATGAAAATCAAAACGAATGCCAAGAACAAATTTGTTGTTGAGCAGCAGTATACTTCAAAGAAAATTTGATATTTTTGTTAAAATGGTATATTATTGGCAATATAATGCTATAGAGGTATACATTCAGTTTCTTGCTCTTACCTAAATGAGGAAATAAAAGGAATCCATGCAAAGATTAGATAGAAAGCACATGCCCATGGAGAAATAACTTGCCTGTGGTAGAAAGAAAAGCTGCCTTGACTTACGGTAGCCGCCTGGCACAGCTACATCTTGGTAGTCTTCTGATGGACATACAACTTTTCCTAGAGCGCTGACATCAGACAAGGCCAAAACAAGATCACCGTGTAATCATGTCTGAACACGAAGACATAAATATTGTCCAAACCACAAAAATGACCAAACATCCCAATATACCAGGTAATGAGTGCTGTTTCTCTTTCAATTAAGGGTTTAGCTTCATTTCATCCTTCCTACCATACTTTCCTACCTACAATATCCAATCATAGAATTATTCACCACTTTCTGATACTGTCCAAGCCAGAGCAAAGCCCTGCTTTTTAAAACCCTTTTCCAATCACCTAACACAAAACCTAGATCTTAAAATATGTCTTCCTTAGCCTTTCTCAATCAGCTGCCCCAGAATGCCCATGGCATGGGCTCTCCCTCACTGCACCAACAGTAAAAAAAGGGTTGTGTCCCTGGTGCTATTGGACTGGATTGATAATGCCACTGGTCCTTCAAACAGACTGCTTTGTCTCTAAGTGACTTTCAGCACTAAGATTTTCTGTTCTTCTAGTCATACTGGTGCTGTCAAGTTAAACCATTCTTACATAGCTAGTTGTGATGTTTTCTGGTACTTAAGATCTCCATGCCCTGACATTAAATAACTGTATAATCATGAGCAAATTACCTAACCTCTTAAGTTTTAATTCTTTGAACTGTGAAGTCTGGAGAATAATACCTATCTGGGAGAATTCGCCAACAATTAAGTGAGATATTATGTAAGAGTATTTAGCACTCTTCCTGGTCTGTAGTAATTGCTCAGTAAGTGGTACTTGAATGGGCTGTTAATGCTTATTATGTTTTTGTGTTACTGTAATTATATTCAGTTGTCTTTGCAAAACATTTTTTCTATTTATTTGAGTACATGAATTTATAGTCTCTCCAATATCCAATAAGTAGCAGTTCCCCAGATACACATGTTCACAAAAAAGGACACATTATCATCTAGAAATTGGCCTAAGAGCCCCATTAGTTTGCTAAGGTAGAATTGTCCAAGATTCTTTGGCAAAGTGGATCCTGGAAATAAAGAGAATTGATACATACTTTGCAAAGGGAAAAAAAAATGAGCAAAACATTAAAAAAATTTTTTTAAAGACATTCTTTTGAAGAATATAGCATATTCTTCTTTTTCTTAAGATTTTATTTTAGAGAGGCGCCTGGGTGGCACAGTGGTTAAGCGTCTGCCTTTGGCTCAGGGAATGATTCTGGCGTTACAGGATCGAGCCCCACATCAGGCTCCTCTGTTAGGAGCCTGCTTCTTGCTTTCCCACTCCCCCTGCTTGTGTTCCCTCTCTCGCTGGCTGTCTCTCTCTCTGTCAAATAAATAAATAAAATCTTAAAAAAAAAAAGATTTTATTTTAGAGAGAGAATGAGGAAGCATGGGGGTGGGGTAGGAAGGAGAGAGGGAGAAAAGAGGAGGGAGAGGGACAAGCAGACTCCTTGCTGAGTTCCGCGTCCATAGCAGGGCTCAGTCTCAGGACCCTGAGATCATGACCTGAGCCAAAATCAAGAGTTAGAAGCTTAACCAACTGAGCCAAGCAGGTGCCCCGAATATACCATATTCTTAACAGCATTTTTACAAGCCACAGTTATAATTGAATTCAGTTTGGGAATTACAGGCTACATGTATCATAAGGACTATTTTTTTTTGTTTGTTTTCCCATCATAATAACACTGTCATAACAAATATTTATATTTTTGTTATCCCTTCTCCACATTAAAAATGGAGAATTTTACTAATGTATATGTAAGATTTAAAGTGCTTTTATCTGTATATACCTTGAAACTAAGCTGTATAAACATTGTGTTAAAATTCTTATTCCAAACACTTACCAGACTTTAAGTGCTGCTCTCAACTATGGTTATTGTGGTATAATTTTAAACTTGAATGGTCATTTCTTTTTTTCCCTTTTTTTAAATTCAGTATAGTTGACACACAATGTTACATTAGTTTCAGGTGTACGATTTAGTGATTTGACAAGTTTACACACTATGGTATGTTCACCACAAATACAGCTACCATCTGTCCCATTACATCACTATTACAATATCATTGACTGTTTTCTTTATGTTCTGCTTTTTAGTCCCATGACTTACTCATTCCATAGCTGAAGGCCTGTATCTCCCTCTCTCCTTCACCCATTTTGCCTGATCCCCCTCCCCTCTGGTAATCATCAGTTCTCTGTATTTATAGTTCTGATTCTGCTTTTTGTTTTTTCATTTTTTTAGATTTCACTTATGAGTGGAATCATATGGTATTTGTCTTTTTCAGTCTGGCTTATTTCACTTAGCCTAATACCCACTATGTCCATCCATGTTGTCTCAAATGACACAATCTCATTCTTTTATGGTTGTGTAATATTCCACCATATATATACATATACCACCTTTTCCTCAGCTATTTGTTAATGGACATTTAGGTTGCCTCCATGTCTCAGCTATTGTAAATGCTGCAGTAAACATAGGGATGCATATATCTTTTTCCTTTTTTCCTAGGTAAATACCCAACAGTGGAGTTTTCAGAACCTATGGTACTTCTGTTTTTAATTTTTTGAGGAACCTCCATTGTATTTTCCACAGTGGCTGTACCAATTTATATATCTATCGAAAGCGCATGAGGGTTTCTATTTCTCAACATCATTATCAACATTTATGGTTTCTTGTGGTTTTGATTTTAGCCATCCTGACAGGTGTGAGGTGATATCTCATTGTGGTTTTGTGTTCCCTTGTTGATGAGTGATGTTGAGCATCTTTTCATGTGTCTGTTCGCCATCTGTATGTTTTCTTTGGGAAAATCTTAGTCTCTGCCCATTTTTTAAACAGACTGTTTGGTTTTTGGTGTTGTAATCAGTTCTTTGTATATTTTGGATATTAACCCTTTATCAGTTATATCATTTGCAAATATCTTCTTCACTCAGCAGGTTGTCTTGTTTCCTTGATGGTTTCCTTTTGCTGTGCAAAAGATTTTTATTTTGAGGGGCACCTGGGTGGCTCAGTCATTAAGTGTCCGCCTTCAGCTCAGGGCGTGATCCTGGCGTTCTGGGATTGAGCCCCACATCAGGCTTCTCTGCTAGGAGCCTGCTTCTTTCTCTCCCACTCCCCCTGCTTGTGTTCCCTCTCTCGCTGGCTATCTATCTGTCAAATAAATAAATAAAATCTTTAAAAAAAAGATTTTGATTTTGATATAGTCCCAATAGTTTATTTTTGCTTTTGTTTCCCTTGCCTTAGGAAACATACCTAGAAAATAAGGCTATGGCTGATGTCAAAGAAATTACTGCCTGTGTTCTCTCCTAGGATGTTTATGGGTTTCAGGTTTCACATTTTGGTCTTTAATCCATTGTCAGTTTATGTTTGTGTATGGTGTTAGAAAGTAGTCCAATTTCTTTCTTTTACATGTAACTGTACAGTTTTTTCAGCACCATTTATTGAAAAGACAATCTTTCCTCATTGTATATTTTTGCCACCTTTGTCATAGATTAAATGACCATACAGTTGTGGATTTTTTTCTGGGCTCTCTATTCTGATCCATTGATACATGTCAATTTTCGTGCCAACACCATACTGTTTTGATTACTACAGTTTTGTAGTATATATTGAAATCTGGAATTGTGATACCGCCAGCTTTGTTCTTCTTACTCGGGTTTGCTTTGGCTATTTGGGGTCTTTTGTGGTTCCATAGAAATTTTAGTGTTACGTGTTCAATTTTTGTGAAAAATGCTGTTGGTATTTTGATAGGGGTTGCATTGAATCTGTAGATTGCTTTAGGTAATATGGACATTTTAACGATATCTGTTCTTTTTGTTTTTTGTTTTGTTTTTAACAATATCTGTTCTTCCACTGCATGAGCATGGAATATCTTTCCATTTGCGTTGTCTTTAATTTCTTTCATCAGTGTTTTAAAGTTTTCAGAGTACAGGTCTATCAGCACTTTGGTTAAGTTTATTCTTAGGTATTTTATTCTTTTAGGACAATTGTAAATGGTGGTTTTTAAAAATTTTATTCCTCTTTCTGCAACTTTGTTGTTGTGTCTAGAAATGCTACTGATTTGTGGATATTAATTTTGTATCTCGCAACTGGATAGAATTCATTTATTACTTCTAGTGGTTTTATGGTGGAGTTCTCGGGATTTTCTATGTATTGATTCATGACCTTTGCAAACAGTGACAGTTTAACTTCTTTAACAATACAGATGCCACTTATTCCTTTTTCTTGCCTGATTGCTGTGGCTAGGACGTTCAGTATAATGTTGAATAAAAGTGGTGAGACTGGACATCCTTGCCTTGTTCCCAACTTTAGAGGAAAAGCTCTCAGTTTTCCCCCATTGAGTATGATGTTAACTATGGGTTTTTCATATATGGACTTTATTATGTTGAGACATGTTCCCTCTGAACCCATGTTGTTGAGATTTTTTTACTATGAACATATGTTGAATCTTGTGTTTTTTTTTCTGCATCTATTGAGATGATCATATGATTTTTATCCTTCATTTTACTGATGTGCTGTATGACATTGATTGATTTGTGATTATTGAACCATCCTTGTATTTCTGGAATGAATCCTACCTGATTATGGGGGATGATCTTTTTAATGTGTTGTTGTATGCCATTTGCTAATATTTTGTTGAGTATTTTTACATCTATGTTCATCAGGATATTGGCCTGTTGTTTCTTTTTGTGTGGTGTCTTTTTCTGGCTTTGGTATCAAGGCAATGCTGAACTCATAGAATGTATGTGGAAGTTTTCCTTTTCTGTGTTTTTGGAATAGTTTGAGAATAGGTATTAACTCTTCTTCAAATGGGAGAATTCACTTGTAAAGCCATCTGGCCCTGGACTTATATTTTTTGGTAGATTTTTGATTAGTGATTCAAATTCATTACTTGTAATTGGTCTGTTCAGGTATTCTCTTTCTTCCTGGTTAAGTTTTGGAAAATTGTGTTTCTAGGAATTGATCCATTTCTTCTGGGTTGTCTAGTTTATTAGCATATCGTTTTTCATAGTAATCTCTTATAAACCCTTGTATTTCTACAGTATTATTACTTTTCCTCTCTCATTTCTGATTTTATATATTTGGGTCCTTTTATCTTTTTCTTGATAAGTCTGGGTAAGAGTTTGTCATTTTTGTTTTTCTTTTCAGAGAACCAGCTCTTGGTTTCATTGAATGGTTCTATTGATTTTTTTTTTTTAAATCTCTGTCATTTGTTTCTGCTCTGATCTTTATTATTTCCTTTCATCTATTCACCTTGGACTTTGTTGTTTCTTTTTCTAGTTTCTTTAGGTGTAAGGTTAGATTTTTGAGATTTTTTTTGTTTGTTTCTTTTTTCTTTTTTTTTTTTTAAAGATTTATTTATTTTAGGGATGCCTGGGTGGTTCAATGGTTAAGCATCTGCCTTTGGCTCAAGTCATATTTGGAATGAAGTAACATCACCAAGAACTTCAGTATACTTTGAAAGTTTCATTAGGATTTGATAAAGATAAATTAACAGTGATTCACTTAGTCATTTAAGTTGCTTAATGAATAGATTCGAAATTAAAATTAGTGTAATTTCATTAAATGTCATCTGTTTCTAATCCAATTGAAGTTGGAGCTCATCGCTTAGATGTTTATCATAAATATTAATGGTAAAAATTCTAGGTCACTGGGTGATACAGGATTTTTCCATTCTTTTGATTTTATTGTCTATGCCTTAAACAGAAACAAGACTACTTATCAGTAAGGGAGAGAATCTGACAGGATAATCAGATTGAGGACTTTTTCCTCAAGTATTGTTTACACAACATCATCTAAATGTAACTGCTCCAAACTTAGTTTGTATATTATTTCTGTTCTTCTAAATTTGACTTGTTTCTAAATACACAAACTTTTCAATTTTTACTTTTTTTTTAACTACCTTAATGGAAAATCTTCCCACTTTTAGGCTTATTTCTAAAAATAGTCATTGTTTCATATGCAAATGTAAAAAGGAAACAATATTCATACGAGTAGTGTCAAACTATTTTAGTAGGCCAATTTATTTATTTATTTATTTATTTATTTATTTATTTATTTATTTATTTATTTAGAAAGAGCATGCATGGGGACAGGGAGGAACAAGGGGAGAGGGAGAGAGAGAATCCTAAGCAGGTTCCATGCCCAGTGTGGAGCCCAATGCAGAGCTTGCTCTTAATGGACCCTGAGATCATGACCTGAGCCAAAATCAAGAGTTGGACGCTCATGGGCGCCTGGGTGGCACAGCGGTTAAGCGTCTGCCTTCGGCTTAGGGCGTGATCCCGGCATTATGGGATCGAGCCCCACATCAGGCTCCTCCGCTATGAGCCTGCTTCTTCCTCTCCCACTCCCCCTGCTTGTGTTCCCTCTCTTGCTGACTGTCTCTATCTCTGTCAAATAAATAAATAAATAAATCTTTAAAGAGTTGGACACTCAATGGACTGAGCCACCCTGGAGCCCATTTATTCATTTTTTATTATCTTTTTAATAGAAGTTTTAGGTTCATGGCAATACTAAACAGAAAGTATGGAGTTTCCATATACTCTCTATGCCCACATACACATAGCCTCCCCCTCTGTCAAATCTCCCACCAGAGTGGTACATTTGCTACAGTCAGTGAACCTGCATTGCCACATCATTATTGCAGTGTAGTATCTTTGACATTTTCTAAGAACTTCAGTGTTAATCTGTTTCTTCAGGCAGTTTAAATGTTGTTTGAGAGACAGTACTATATTGACTCTGAATTTCTGAAAACACCTCTGATTCAGTGAGACATAGTTTGCAAACCAGGGTTCTAAGAATAATTCTAGGTTGTACAGCACTAGTTGTCATACTGGTTCACCAATTAATAAGAAATCAACAAAACTTTATAAATTAATATTTATTCTTTCTGCATTCCTTGGTTTTGTTTTTAAAATAATTCTTAATTATTGCCATACACTGAGCATTTCTTAATTACTGTCCGATATCTGTATAAGTTGTATATATAGCTTCTATTTGCATTGTATAACATTGGTTAAAAAACGCAGTATTACCTCATCTTTTACATATGAATGCATTTATTCTACTGCGAAATGATCTTCACAATCTCAGCTCTGAAACTCCTTGGCATCCTAAGTAATCAAAGAAAGCCCAATTATAACCCTTTCACTATACTTTCAAATCAAGAGAAATGTAGATTTTTTTTTTTTTTTTGAAAGCATTAGGTGATGGTATGGAAAAAAAACCTGGTGATAACAGCAACAAAATAATCTTGTATCCTGGTTGTGGTTATTTATGCAGACACTGCAATTATGTTACATTTTTTTCATATGCCTAGTAAGCTTATATTTTACTGTTTAAAATGTACAACTTTATTATGCAATTTCTCCTCTAGTCTTTCTTTTGAATTTTTGCTTATAAAATTATAGTGTATAGTCAATGGAGATTAAAGACTTTAAGATACAAAGCAAACATTATATTGACTAGGCTGGACTAAGGATTAATTTGAAGACTTTTGGCAGTATGGTTCATTATCATTCCCTAAATTTGATGTGGTGGCAACTTTAACTTCACCTTACTAATCAGGTAATAAAGGCTATATATTGATGCAAGAGTTTTAAATAAATACAAAGAAAGTGAGAACGTACTGCAATCAGGATAAATACTTGACTCCATGGAAACATCCATGCCCAGTAAAGATGACCACAGAGCACAAAAGACTAGTAATCATGCAACATAGGAGAGTGAAGCTCAGGAAACTTTGAATAGGGCTGACATTCCTTAGCCGTACCTGGTAGATTTCACACTAACTATTTAGGCTAGGAAGTTACCACCTGGCAGTTTTGGTTTGTATGTTATTTTACTTTATTGCCTCCTTTGTGTTCATTGTTATGTTACCTATTGTAGTAGTCAGGGCATGTTTCAACCAGGGAGCTCTACATCACAGAGCCTTAGACAAGGATGAAAGCATTATGTTTTCTTTTGGACTTTGCAAACCCAAGGCAGCAAAATGGGAGTGGTGAAAGTGAGGCAAAGAAAAATGATAAGTGTTAGGAAGTTATACTTGACTTTGCTGGCTGCTACTCCACCATGAGACACTAAGAGACAGAGCCTATTTTTGAGAGGTTCTTGTGCTTAGCTTGGGAGACTTTTCTCAGTGCCTGGAAAAACCATGCCTCAGAGCAGTCCCTGGAAGAGAGGGAATTAATCTGCCAACCCCCTCCATTCTCCCACTTCCCATAGGTCAACTACCTTCAACTTCTGGGGGTTTCATTTCATTATTTGGTTCCTTCTGTGGTTATCTGGGATGCCATATTTCAATCCCTATCATATGGTGTTTCATTGAAGCTCAGAAGTGGTGGCAGGAATCAGAAATTCTAGGCATGTGGCTGGTCAGCCTAACCGTTCCAAAGGAAAAGGCCTCCATGATGCCTCCCTTCCAACACACACACACTCCTAGGGTAGGTGATTAGTTGGTCATAGGCAGCAGAGGTCCTAGCAGTGAGATGGTTTGGTATGGAGGGAACTGAGGAAGACTGCAAGCAGCTGAGGGTTTAGGGAATCTGAGGAGGTACATTCTTCTGCAAAGTCCCAATAAAAAACATGTAAAACACTGTAGTTTAGTTAATTTGGGGAGAGTTCATTGCCAAATTTGTTTATTTAAAAAACTTATTCTACAAAGGTGTGGGTGAGTTGTATGGGAGCCGTAGGCAACAGTATAACAGTACATATTAGTACAGTACAGTCGCAGGGAAACTGCCCCCACCCCAAGGCCCAAGGGGGAACTGGGGAGGGAGCTGCTACTAGGAGCTGGAAGAAGAGAACCTTGGAGCAAGAACACCTTGAGAAGAGAAATGCCTCCATCAAAGGACACAGGCAGCCCCTCCAACCCCACAGAGAGGGAACCAAATAAACTGAGCTAGTTACCTTTTTCTCTTTTCATTGTCCTGCTGGAGCTCCCCATGAGCTCAATCCAAGAAGGAGCCGGGAGCCCCTTGATGCTAATCAAAACAGCTTTTCCTTTGTGGGGCTCAGAGTCAGGTGGAGGAATGGAGTGGATCAGAAGAGACAGAGAAAAGCTTTGGCACGCCGTTTAGTGAATGGAATTTGTTATTTTAAAATGTGAAATTATTTAAATTTCCAAGTAAAAGAATCTCTTCAGGCTTTTCTATACTGCATTCTGCCTCCTGCTTTTAAACTAGTCTCACCTACTAATCGCGGTTCTTAAATTTTAGTAAACATCAGAATCACCTGGAGGGCTTATTACAGCAGAGACTGTAGGCCCATGACCAGAGACGCAGTTTCTGATTGAGCAGTTCTGAGATGGCCCAAGAATTTACATGTCTAACAAGTTCCTGGTGATCCCATCGCTGCTGGTCTGGGGACCACACTTTGAGAACCACTGCACTTGCCTATCATAAAAGCAAGCCTCGAATGCAAACATTGTCTGAAGCAAGCGCTCAGGCTTCCCTTTTGCCTTTCCCATTTCTTGCCTGGCAGTCTGTTGCCCGCTATACCTGCTGCTTTTCCTGTCTCACCCCTGCCCATACACAAAGTTTTGATCCTTATTTATTTTTGCTTGAGGTGGTTATAAATTCATGGCTTTAATGAATTCACTGACTAATCTTTGCCTTCTGCCCTTTCCGGACTAGCCTGTTGATCATTCCCCTGCATTTGGATTATCACTCTCCTACACTGTTGTGGGTTTAGCTCCACTGGCAAGGCTTTCCATCTCCTATTCTTTTTTTTTTTTTTTTTAAGATTTTATTTAAGAGAGAGAACGCACAAGCGGGCAGAGGGGCAAGGGAGAAGGAGAGGCAGACTCCCCTGCCAAACACAGAGCCCGACTCTGGGCTTGATCCCAGGATTGCAGGATCATGACCTGAGCCCAAGGTAGACGATTAGCCAACTAAGCCACCCAGGCACCGCATCCAACTCCTATTGTTTGTCATAATAGCTTCCCTTGCTTCTGATCTTTGGAAGGAGTCCAGCTCCCAGACTTTCAAAACCCTATTCTTTTCATTCCAGAATTTCCGGACATTCCAGAGTGTCTTCCCCACCTCTGGGACAGGTGGTTGTGAAAGTATCAACAGCTGGGACTCTGACCCTGATCAACAAACGCAATCACAATTCTAGTAGTCAGAATGAGAAGACAAAAATGTAACATATGCTGCAATATAACAGAGATTGAAATGATTTTTTTTCTCTAAATCAAGGGGTTTTACACAGTATATAACAGTTTTGTTTGCCTACTTTTTTTGGGTAGATTAAGCTGGAAGCAGTATACAGGATGGATGGGAAAAGTGAAGAGCCAAAAGCTCTCTTTAGAGATTTAGAAAGAGAAATATCTTCTAGAGAGAACATTTAACATATTTTTAGTTTGTGTGATAACATACTCTTTGGAATCAGGGGAACAAAGGTAGAAAAAGTCATTACTTTGTATACTAAGTTTTCCAGTAGAAGAGATTTTAGGCTACATATCAGTCTTGTTGATAGCTAATATTGGACTCACCTCTCAGTAAGCAGTTTTAAGGCACTCATTCTGCCTTCCCTCTCAGAGTTCTGATTCAGATCATACACGGCTACTGTACATACACTTCCCCCTACTCTTACCCACATGAGACTGGTGCTTGCTGCTCTGGGCATGATAGTAAAGTTCATTTATCTCCTCTTAATTTGGGGGAATCACAACCATTCTGATTAAATCATGTTAAACTTCCCATGGCATATTACAAAGTAATGATGACTTCCTTGATGATGCTGGAATTAATTCTGAGAGTAAAATCAGCATCTTGTCCTCACTGCCAGAATTATAGCCTTCTGGGAAAGAAAACATACCTTAAAATTTGGGTGTCAGTTCATGGATACCTAACACAACAATCTTCAAATTAAATATATAATAGTGCCATTCAACTCCTTGCTCGTTCAAAGGTTGTATGCCTAGTTTTGTATACTTAAATCTCTAATATGGCATTGGTGTTGATTTATTTTTAACTATGGTTCCCTAGAATTAATTTTATCTACCATTTGCTGGAGCATAAGGAATTCCTTCTGTTGAAAAAACTCCAAGACTTTCCAACAAGAATTCTGGGAAGATAATGACATCAAACACAACAGGAAAGAAGTTCTTCCTCAAAGCCTTGCCTTGATTGAGATACGGTGGATCACGACATAACCCACTCAGTTTCTCCACTGAAAGCTTGAGCTAGAAATCCATGGATGGTATGATATTTCCTCAATCTTATACTTAAAAATTTGGCAAAACTGGAACATCTTGTAACTTTAACTTATACAACCATCAAAGAAGCTGTTTGCATCTTATTCTTCCTGAGGTGCTCTACTCATCAAAACCACTGGCACTTTCTCCCTTTCAAAATGCTGCTTAATCCCAGACGTTCAATATGTTTGGCCATACTGGAAAATTCAGAATGTTCAACTGGTTCTCTGAGCACCGAGTTCCTCTGCTTTTCCCTATTTCAAAGAATTAGCAGAAGAGCAACATTTTTTCAAAACTTTTGTTTCAAGATGTTTATATTAAGCTAAGCAAATTTTTTGACATTTATTTTCCACAATGAGGTGACTGAGCTCTTTTGAGGAAACACAATTCAAGGAAGTTTCACAGCTGATTTAAGAACGTAAAGTGCATGAAGTAAAACTGCTTATGAAGAGAAATGCTAATCCTGAATAATAGAAGAGGGAAAACACTTTTTAAAAAAAATAAGAGTAAGAAGTGAGTAAAAAGTTCTCTATCTCAAATAACTATATTTCCCAGGCTTCATTCTGCAACAACCCCCCCCCCTCACCCCCGCCCTGGCTTCTAGGTGGGTTAGTTAATGGGAGGCCCTGGCTGAAGACTAGAAAGGAGAAGAGGAGAAGTAGCCAGAATATTTGTCCTCTTTTTTTTCTGTACCATCTGACTTTTTTTTTTTTTCATGGTTTTAATCCAGTTTCCCACCAGCCTGTCCTTCCTTCTGTGGTCACAGCTCCCTCTGGACAGGCCCTCTGTTTTTCTGGCTTCTTCCAGGGGGCCAGCTCCTGAGCTCTGCTAATGCCACCTTCCCTCCTTGACCCTCCAGCCCTCAGAGTAGTAGCAGCTTCCACCTCTTTTCTCTCTGGTTTCTTAGCTTTTCCATCTCTTGTATAACCAATTCTTGATATTAAATTCTTTTTGACTGCAATATCTCAAGTCATTTCAGTTATTATGTATATAGTGAGGTGATTTCTCTCTACTGACTTTTTAAATAAATTTTGTATTTTAGAACAGCTATGGATTTACAGAAAATTTATGAACACAGAAAGTTCTTGTATACACTGCACCCAGTTTCTCCTATTATTAACATCTTACATTAGTATGGTACATTTATAACAATTAATGAATCACTATTAATATATTATTATTTATTAAAGTCTATACTTTATTCAGATTTCCTTTGTTTTTACCAGATATCCTTTTTTCTAGTCTAGGATCTTATCCAGGATACCACATTACATTCAGTTGTCTTCTAGAATCCTCTCATCTGGGCTATCTTCTTAAACTGCTTGTTTTGGATAATTCTGACGGTTTTGAGAAGTACTAGTCAGGTAGAATTTTGTAGAATGTTCTCTATTTGGATTTATCTGATGTTTTTCTCATGATAAAACTGAGTTTTGAGGAGGAAGATCGCAAAGGCAAAATGTCATTTTTATCATCTCCTATCAAGGATGCATACTATCAGCATGACTGATCACTATCAAAGTTGTCCTCAGTCACCTGGCTATGGCAGTGTTTGTCAATTTTCTCCATTGTAAAGCTGCTCTCTTCCTTCCTGTTTTCATACTGCACTCTTTGGAAGAAGATCACTACGTGTAGCTAAGGAGTATGGGTGCTGTATGAATTTTAAAGCCTTTATCTTGTAATTCTACGGGATTAGTAATGTTACTTAATTGTATAATAGGATGACTGGTCTCAGTCTGCTCTAGAGTTATCTATGTCTGTCTTAGCTGTGAGCTATTTCTCCCATTTAATATGTTAACCACAGTATGTCTGTGGGTTATACTACAATACCTTTATACTAAAAGGAGTTGCTACTTTCTCTACTTCAAATTAAAAACTCCTAAATCAGCCAAAGCTCTCTTATTCTGTTATTGAAAATTAAAATAGTTTTTGTATTCCCCAGCTCAAAGTGGGATACCAGAGCCATGCAAAGTTTAAAGCCTCAAAGATTCCCTTCCCTGGAGGGAACTGGAAGGACAATTAGGTATTCATATGGTAGAATTGTCTTATTATCTTCAAATGCATAGATAATAAAAAAACATCTCAATGGCATAGGTGTAACAGATGAAACAGCTATCAGTCACTGATAAAGCAAATAGCAATAAGGACCAAGTTCTCACTTAGTGGGATAATATTTAGCTTCTTTGCTTTTAAGAGCCAGCATGGCACAATTCTGCCACAGTGAACAGATCGTTAGTTTTGGAAATAAATAGCTTGAATCAGATGAATTAGTCATAATATTCTGAATGTAATATTCCTTTTGAGGGTATTTAAAAATTGTTCCTGTTAAAGGATTTTAACAACCTTAATTGCCAGATGCATTAGGTAGTAGTATAGTATTGAAATGTTGATATAAAAATCCCTCCTGTTAAATTTTTCATGTTACAACACTGGACATTGAGCCAAAGTTCTCATTCAACAAAAACCTACTGAACGTGTACGATGTGCCAAGCATATCTAAGTTCTGCAGGATCCAGGGTAGTGCTACTCAAGGTGCCCGTCCTCAGTGCAATAAGGGGCTGTGCCAGGATATAAACCAAGACACAGTTATCTTCATCAAGAGTCTCTTATTAGCCTTTGAATTTCTGTGATGTCAGTTGTTTGTCCTCCATCCTTCTTGATGTTTATTAGTTCTTTCTTTTTTTAAAATCTAGTCTAGCTAAAAGTTTGTCAATTTTGTTTATCTTGTCAAAGAACCAATTCCTGGTTTCATTGATCTGTTTTTTAGTTTCTGTTTATTTTTGTTCTAATCTTTTATTTCCTTTTTTCTACTGCTTTTGGATTTTGTTTGCTCTTCTTTTTCTAGCTCCTTTAAGTGTAAGGTTAGGCAGAGATTTTCCTTGCTTCTTGAGGTAGGCCTGCATTGCTATAATTTTCCCTCTTAGAGTAGCTTTTGCTGCATCCCAAATATTTTAGACCATTGTGTTTTCATTTTCATTTGTCTCTGTATTTTTTTATTTCCTCTTTGATTTTTTGGTTGACTCATTTACTGTTCAGTAGCATACTATTTCCCTTCATGTATTTGTGTTCTTTCCAGATTTTTTCTTATGATTGATTTCTAGTTTCATATCATTGTGGTCAGAAAAGATGCATGATATACTTTCAGAGTTGTTTTGTAGCCAACAAATTGTACAACCTAGAAGAAATGGATAAATTCCTAGAGATATATAAACTTTAAAACCTGAATTGGGAAGAAATAGAAAATTTGAACTGACTACATGTGCAAATTGGTATAGCCAGTGTAGAAAACATTATGGAGGTTCCTCAAAAAAATTAAAAATAGAATGACCATATGATCCAGTAATTCCACTATTGGGCATTCAACCAAAGAAAACAAAAACACTAGTTTGGAAAGATATATGCACCCTATTTTACTGCAGCGTTATTTACAATAGCCAAGATATGGAAACAACCCAACTGTCCATCCATAGATCAATGAATAAAGAAGATGTGGTATTAAAAAAAATATATGGTGTGTGTGTGTGTGTGTGTGTGTGTGTGTGTGTGTGTATCACTCAGCTATAAAAAAAAAGATTGAAATCTTGCCATTTTGCAACAACATGGGTGGACCTAGAGGGTATAATGCTAAGTGAAATACACCAGTCAGAGAATGACAAATAATTTCACTCATATGTGGAATTTGGAGAAAAAAAAAAAAAAGAGAGACAAACCACAACAAGACCCAGACTCTTAAATATGGAGAACAAACTGGTGATTGCCAGAGGGAATGTGGTGTGTGTGTGTGTGTGTGTGTGTGTGTGAAAGTGGTGAAGGGGATCAAGAGCACACTTACCATGATGAGCACTGGGTAATGTATAGAATTGTTGAATCACTACATTGTATACCTGGAACTAACACTATATGTTAATTATACTTTAATTTTTAAAAAAGTCTTGTTATAAAGAAATGTCAGCTTAACTACACAGTGTACTTAGTAACATATTTGACTTACATTCTGTCATATGCTCTTCTTCTTGTTCCTGACATGTAACAAACATTTCACAGATTTGCACTTGTCTGTGGGCCACATTTTGAGGAGCACTGGTCTAGGAAACAATATAAAATGTCTTAGTAGTTGTCTGGACTTTAGTGTTGCTCTTGGAATATGGTTGAGACAGAGTTTTTTGACTTCATTTATTCCCCAAATCAGCTTAGAGTTCTTTCTTATTATTTTGGGCATAGTTTTTATTTTTATTTTTTATTTTTATTTTTTTTAAAGATTTTATTTATTTATTTATTTATTTATTTATTTATTTGCAAGAGAGAGAGAGAGAGAGAGCGCGCACAGAGGGAGAGTGAGAAGGAGAAGCAGACTCTCCGCTGAGTGGAGAGCCCTATGTGGGGCTCGATCCCAGGACCTTGAGATCATGACCTGAGCCGAAAGCAGACACTTAACCAACTGAGCCACCCAGGAGCCCCTGGGCATAGTTTTTAATCTGAAATCAAGAAGGGTAGACCTCAGAGATGAGGAAAAGACAGAATCATTCAGGAAACATGCAAAGGATTAGATTCTGAAGTCAGGACAATCACATCTTCATACTCCTAGAGTCCAGAGTAATGGAAGGATTTCATTGAGAATGCAGAGCATTTTTAATAAGAAGACATAAAAGTCACATTAATACCTCTGTTTCCCTCATTAAATTCAGTCCCCAATACGCCCTTTAATTTCTCCTTTCCCACTTCCTCTGCTACATGCAAGACTCTTATTTCTCCTATACAATCGTTCATAGCATCTTATATTTTTTTGCTCATGCTTTGTATAATCTATTTTATAAACATTTTTAACACATGTATTTTATATTAGGTTTCCCACAATTAAGAAATATCAGAAGTACTTGAGGATCTAATTGTTTGAAAGTTGTTTCCTCTAAGACTCACTTGATGACTTCCATAATTTTAGACTGTGAGCTTTCATTTGGCCAATCTTAGTCTAAGGGAGTCCTGCAACACCTGGTTCTATAGAGATGTTTGTTTTCACTTCCATGAACTTAAGAGTTCTAATAATCTCAGTTAACTCATTATCTTATGTACCAATCACAGAGTAAAAGAACTAACCAGAGAGCAAAAGTTCAAATTCTAAACCTATCCAAAGGTAGAATTATGGTTTTAATTTATCAAGGGAATCACTTTTCTCTCCAGAACACAGGCTGAGATAGGTACATTTCCCTGTCTTCTGCCACTTTTTCTTTGACTCTTCCCTTACCCTTTATATTAAAAAATAACTTTTCAAGGATCCTGGCTTCAGTGGTGATTCAGTTCCAACTTGTGTGCATGATTGTGCATCCTTGTCTTTTATTTTCTTTGTAATCATTAAAATACAAGGACTAGTATTGGCAAAGGCTCTCAAAGGAGGGCTGTGGCTTTCGCTATGTTTTTCCAACATCTTCATTTTTGATCCTAGGGATTTCCCTATTCTCTTGTACTTTCTTTCTTTTTAAATATTTTATTTATTTATTTATTTATTTATTTATTTATTTATTTATTTGACACACACACACACACACACACACACACACACTGGGAGGGAGCGAGCATGCAAGCAGTGGAATGGCAAAAATCTACAGAACAGGAAACAACAAATGTTGGCGAGGGTGTGGAGAAAGGGGATCCCTCTTACACTGTCGGTGGGAATGCAAGTTGGTACAGCTACTTTGGCAAACAGTGTGGAGGTCCCTCAAAAAGTTAAAAATAGAGCTACCCTGTGACCCAGCAATTGCACTACTTGGTATTTACCCAAAAGATACAAACGTAGTGATTCGAAGGAGCACCTGCACCCCAATGTGTATAGCACCAATGTCCACAATAGCCAAACAATGGAAAGAGCTGAGATGTCCATCAACAGATGAATGGGTAAAGAAGAGGTGGTGTGTGTGTGTGTGTGTATACATACATATAAATACACTTACACAATGGAATACTACTCAGCCATCAAAAAAAGAAATCTTAACCATTTGCAATGATGTGGATAGAACTAGAGGGTATTATGCTAAGTGAAATAAGTCAGAGAAAGCCAATTGTCATATGATTTCACTCATATGTGGAATTTAAGAAACAAAACAGAGGATCATAGGGAAAGGGAGGGAAAAATAAAATAAGTTGAAATCAAAGAGGAAGAAAAACCATAAGAGACCTTTAACTATAGGAAACAAACTGAGGGTTGCTGGAAGGGAGGTGGGTGGGGGGATAGCATAACTGGGTGATGGGCATTAAGGAAGGCACTTGATGGAATGAGCACTGGGTGTTATATGCAACTGATGAATCACTGAACTCTACCTCTGAAACTAATAATACACTATATCTTCACTAATTGAATTTAAGTCAAATTTAAAAAATGAAATAGCTCTCCAAATGTTAAAAATAATAGCAAATAAATTAAGACAAATGGTCTAGTGATAACAATTTCATAACGACGTGAATTTGTGTGTATATAGATTGATAGGTTTAAGTGAACATTGCTGTAATGGTCTATTGAAACTCAATGTTAAAATGTTTACTGTCTGGTCTAGCAGACTCTGTCCCCAAAAACGTATTCTTATATTTTTTCATAAAAAATCAGACCTGAAAGATTATATAACTGCCTGGGTTTTCCTTGTTTTTTGTAATGGTAATGTGATAATCTAATATCAGAAATATCCATCTGAAAAGTCTATACTTTGAGATGTGTTCAGTGGATCCCTTTGTAGAAAAAAATATTTAAATTTGTTTCTTCTCCAAATTGAAAATATTTACATTTATCTGGTTCTTTAGAACTTTTGAGGACTGATTTGTTATTCAGAGTAAAACACTTAGATATAAATAAATAGACTGACTAATCTTCTATTTTACTGTTCTATGTAGTCAAAATGGACCAATTGGTTATTTTTCAGTAATTTTTGTGCTTATATTTCATCAAAAATGTCAAAATAATGAATACATCCAGGGGCGCCTGGGTGGCACAGCGGTTAAAGCGTCTGCCTTCAGCTCAGGGCGTGATCCCAGCGTTCTGGGATCGAGCCCCACATCAGGCTCCTCCGCCATGAGCCTGCTTCTTCCTCTCCCACTCCCCCTGCTTGTGTTCCCTCTCTCGCTGGCTGTCTCTATCTCTGTCAAATAAATAAATAAAATCTTTAAAAAAAAATAATGAATACATCCAATAAGTGGTAAATTCTTCAAATTTAGATACAGAGTACAATATTTTTTATTTAAAAGGCATTAATAAACAATTCGGCATAGAGCTAGTATTTTAATAGAACATCTTGATCTATTACCAGTCAGGCAGAATGATATTAAATGAATTTGTTTTTAAGAGGCACCCCCCACAGAATTACATGTAAATTATGAATAAATCACTAATCTGAAGAACATGTTAAAACCTTAATCTAATTATAATTGCACTAAAATTTCTCAACTTTCTATTCTTATAGCCCACATCCATTGTTATAAACATGTAAAAAGAGAAATATTAGCTAACTGTTTTTTTACATAGTTTAAAGTGTCCAGATGTCTTCATTTGCAAACTATTGGGAAATCTTCATGGGTATGAAAAGTGACACTAAACATAAATCCTCATATCTTTAATTATAAAAAATTAAACTATAATATAGCATATGTAATCAATATCTTTTAAAAATGATATGAACCTTATTCCAGTCTGAGAAATTTGATCTTTGGTGACTAGTACGAAAATACTTTAAAAAAGCAAGAGTTCAGGAAAAAAAACCCTTTATTTTGAAATAAGCATAGATCTGTTACCTATCTTGCATTGATTTTTAAAATTATGCAATTGACTCCTATATCTCTTGCATCAGTACATTTTAAAAGAGGGAAATGGGGATATATTTATCATCCAGCTATCTGGTAGACTGCTGTGAAGATTAATAGGGTACTATTTACACTGTAATGACAACCATTTTATCTAAATGAAAGTAGCCTAAATTCTACTTCCCTCAGAGCTGGGTGGTAAACAGCATTTTTCCTTATGAAGTCTGTAACTTTTTTTTTCTCTTAGATCCTAAGAAAAGGGAGACAATAATTTTGTAAGAGAGAGAGAAAAAAGTAAAATCTGTGACTAGTATCGACCATATGACTAAAACACGTTATGACCAATTAGGAAATTAATAGCTAATGTTTGAGCTCTCTAATGTATCAGACATTATTATACATGATACGTACTAGCCAACTTAGTGGTCTCAAATACCTTATGAATAGATAATACTATTATTCCCATTTTATAGATAAGGAAACCAAATAACAGGTTAAATAACATGTCCAAATTCACAAAGCTGATAGCTATGGAACTAAGATTCAGTCCAGATAGTCTTGCCCCAGAGTCATGCCCTCAACTATGATGCTCAGTTGCTTTTATAACAAATACTATTTTTATCAAAGTAACTATGTACTGATGACTGCATATCTGTCTTTCTAGTCCTGACTTCCTAAAGTGATTTATTAGTTCAATCAACATGCTTACCTGTTATATAGCAATAACAATTTTAATCAGAAGTGATTAAATCAGGACCCCTTACTTGAGGCTGATATATAATGAAGGAGGCAGACAGGTAAATATTAACATAAAATGTGATGAATTTTAGTAGATGTATGCATGAAGGACTGAGAGGGCACCCTTTCTAGGGGAAGGCTGAGATAATCCAGCAGCATGTGCAAATACACAGTACTGAAAGAGCAGGGCTTCTTTAGAGAAGCCCAAGCTCAGAAGGGATGGGGTATAAAGAGCAAAGGCAGACTGAGGAGAGAGAAGAATGGAAAGGAGGTAGAGCATAAACCAGAAAGTATACTGTGTCCAATTGTCTATTTGATATTTTTCACTTTGAAAACAACATGTTTAAAACAGAGCTCATTTTCTTCTGATAAAATGTGGTCCTTTTGTAGCGGTTCTCATTTTGGTTAATAATGCTCTCCACTACCCAACTGACCATGGGAAAAATATTTGAGCTATCTTCATTGCTTCTTCTCATTTTATACCAACAAGCTTCCAAGTTCTATGGATTCTACATCCTGAATATCCAGTCTCCATTCATCTCTCAGTCTAGGCTGCTACCTCTTTAGTTCATTACTCCTTCTGTTTTTAGCATCTTTTGAGGCAATCCCCTATGCTCGCTCGCCCTCCAGTGCACTCTATGTATACAGAAGGCAATCATTCTGAAATGCCAACCCAATCATGTCATTACTCTGCTCTAATCTTCAACAGCTCCCTACTACCCTCAGGAAAAATCTCCAAATTCTTAGCACACTCAGCTCTCTACCTTCTGCGACAATGTCTTTCCAGTCGTTTCTTTACTACCTAATGCAGGCACACTGGGATCCAGGTTCCCTGAGCTACTTAACAGTTACTCTAATGCAGATGTGGACTAGTTTATGGTTACACTTGTGGCCTACCTGCTCAGTCTGACTTGATTTCAAATCCTGGCAATTCAATTGTTAGCTATGCAGTTTTAAGAAAGTTATTTAACTTCTTTCAGCTACAAAAGAAAAAATATACAGAATTTTTGTAAGGAGCAAATTAGCTCATGTACTTTGCAAATTTCTGGCATTTATTTAGTATTTAATAACTATTAACTTTGTGTCTTTTTTCTCCTTGGTACCTGCAGATATGCTGTTCTGTCTT
The DNA here is from genome assembly GCF_024610735.1 of Ursus americanus. Lineage (NCBI taxonomy): Eukaryota > Metazoa > Chordata > Mammalia > Carnivora > Ursidae > Ursus > Ursus americanus. Next base: position 28,317,981 of record NC_142134.1, on the reverse strand, counting down.
CTTGGAATACCCTCTTTCTACCCAAGGGCTTGTCTGACAACTTTTTCCTCACGCTTCAATATTATTTGACGTGCTAAGGTACTCCAATAGCAAATAGCTGAACTGTCGCCTCTCCCAGGGGATCTTGCCTGGAGTCCTGAAGGAGGATCTGGGGAATCTTTTTAAATCTCCCCATAGTGTCCATCTCTTACAGTAGTTACCACAAGAATGTAATGATTCATTTGCCTGCTTCTGAGCCCTGGAAAAGGGACACTCTTTGTACTTGCTGTGCTCTGGAAATAAGTGCACTATAAATTCTTATTGACTGAATATTATCAACCAGCTCAGGTGGATGTTTTGTTGGCTTGACTGTTGCCATCTTACCAATTTCTGCTATTTTCTCAAGATAATTTTAAGACTAACAAAACTCAGAGATCTTTGCACGTTTATTTATTCATTTATTAAATATTCATTGGGCTTCTGTGCTAGAGCACTTTGCTAGGTTCAGAGATAAAAGCAACAACAACATCAAAACAAATATTTGGCTCATACTATTGATATTTGAAGCCAAGATTTGATGTGTTAATAACCCCTGAGCCTGAAATAATGCTATAACTTGGTTAACAAACCATCCAGTTAAGAACTGATTTATCGATCTTTTTAAAATCTATCAATCTTGCAGACCCCTGCACAACCACTACCCTTTATTTACATGTACATATGCTTGATATACACATAGAATTACTAAAAGACCTAGTTTACCAAAATAACACAGTAAGTAGCTTTTGCATGGCTTTGTATATCAGTTGGGCCAAATTTAGCAGACAATTTTTGACATTGGAAATACTTGTAAGTCTGCATATGCATCCACAGGTTGCAACAGGACATCTCAGGTATAGTTGTATAGATACGAGCATACAGTATACAGGTGAGATGCTTAGGCCCAGGTCCTAGATTTGATTTTGAGCAAAACACTTAGCTCCTTTCTCCCTTACTCTTCTCAACTGGAAAAACAGAAAACTGAACTATTTGATCTCTTAGATATCTCTACAATTCTCCACAGTCTATGGATGCCAGACCCATAACTTTATGCCCCTTCCACTTGTCACTGAAATCTTCCGGTGACTTTACCTCAGGGCTCTTTCTCTCGACTTCTCTAGGCACCTGATGTTAGTGTGTCCTTTTCGAAATGTGCCTGCTTTGATTTGATTTCCATGGCACTGGACACATCCTTTTCACACCTTTCTAATTTATCCTCATTTATTTCCCTGGACTGTCCTGCTTTTTTCTATCTTCTAGATATCCCTTAAAGTTCTTTCTTCAAGCTGCTTCTCTTTTCAGTTTTTCCCTTGCTGAGTCAACTTATTCCTACTGCTTTAACTGTCACCTCGATGTGGATGACTCCCAAAATCTAAATCGGAAACAGTCTCTCTGGCATACTCAATTCCGCATTTCAGCTGCTTATTTGGTATCACCATCTGGCTCTCCTGGGTTCACCTTAAATTCAGTGTCTAAAACTGAATCAGCATTATCTCCAGGGTGTACATCTTCCTCTGAACTTAATGTTAATTGTATTAGCATCCTTTGGTTCCTGAAATTCTGAATCTAGTACAGGAGTCACCTCGGTTACATGCAAGTCCTGCAGCATGTACCTACATCCAGCATCCTACCCTACCCCTTCTTTTCCATTTCCCTGCCTCTTTAATGCAGTTCTCTCACGAAGACTACAGAAAATCCCTGCCCACCTCTTCTTCCTGCTTACTGCTACCCTCAACTTTGTTCTCTCCCTAGAATTTGGTGTACTCATAGTTTAGATAAGGCTCCTTCTCCTCAGCTAGCTTTGGCCATAGGGACCCACCATGCCCAACAGCCACCCTCCCATCCCATGTCCCTAGCCATAGTCTTCAAACCATGGGAGTAAAGACAACACAAATCATCCTAAAGTATAGATAACTTAATGACTAGAACATAAAGTACAGATGCTGAAAGTAATTAACAAGTTATTTAAGATATGGTCCTCTTATAGAAAATTCCCTATTCATTCTAGGGATTCAAGAAATACATCTCAAATCAATTGTAATCAAATCAAATGCATTCTAGCCACTTAAAATGTTAAGAAGAATGGGACTCCTGGGTGGTGCAGTTGCTTGGTTGTCCAATTCTTGGTTCCCGCTGGGGTCGTGATCTCAGTGCTGTAGGATTGAGCCCCACATGGGGCTCTGTGCTCAGTGTGCTGTCTGCTCAGTTTTTCTCTCCCTCTGCCCCTCTTGCTCATGCTCTCTCTCTCTCAAATAAATAAATCTTTTAAAAAAATGTTAAGGGAAAGAGAAGCATTAGACCTGAAACCAGAAGATGTCTTCTATTTTCCTTTCGACATCATGGTCTGCTCTGTGAATTTGGGTCAATTTTCTGAGTGGGTCTGTGGTTGCATTATTTCACATTCATATAATATGGAAATAATGCCTGTCCTGATTACTTCTCAGAGTTATTGAGAGGCTCTAATTAGATGTAAAAAGATCATCAGAGACTCCCAAACCTCTGGGAATTTGGCTAATCATCCAAATTGCCTGGGAGAGTTTCCTGAGGCCCTGTCCCCAGAAATCTCATCTTTAGAAGCTGACCAGTTGATCTGCCATTTGGAAACCTTATTATGCAAAATTTTGACAGTATTGTAATATAACTTCTGGAGTCTAACATTTGTCTTCCTACATCTTGGGCCATCATAATTTCTGAGTTCAATAGCATTGAGATCATTTTTGGACTGTTTTTAGTTCTAAACTTTATATATGTATTCATTCTGAGTTAAAGCTCAAAAACTCTTGATAATGACAAGTTTTGTCCTTTAGCAGAAAGGAAACTCTTCCTTCTGGCAGAGGGATGATAAATGGATTTGGTCATTTCAGATGATTAGAGAATTTTACAGTCTAAATTGACAACATAAATCCACTCTTACATAGAATAGATGAAGCTAAATTCTCTAAAGTTATGGGTACTTCAGAAAACCCAGAAACCTAGATATTTTAGAGTTAATAAACTGTTGAATGAAAAAATGCTTCTCACTTGAATGCTTCTTTGTGGTTTTGATATCCTCTTTCCAAGAACTATAAGGTTTTTACTTCCTAAGCATTCACCCTAACATAATCTATTTTTCCAGAAGCAGTACATAATTTTATCTGTCACATAATTGTTTCTGGACCTTTGATAAACAATAATTTTTTATGGCAGTAGCTTAAATGTAAGAATGAGCTGTTAGAATAGAAACCAAGCATATAACCAGAAATTACTTTGTAGTTCTTTGTACAGTTCAATCTAACACAAAAGAGAGGTTAAGCAGGAAAGAAGTCTAATAGTATCATTCTTTGATTTATGAACATTATTCCATAGTATTTGGCAAAGCATTCATCACATTGTGGTGACATTTAAAAAAGATATTGTTTAGAAATCACAGTTGACTCTGGATAATGCAGGGGTTAAGGGTGCTGACTCCCATGCAGTCAAAAATCCATGTATAACTTTTGACTCTCCAAAAATTTATTAATAGCCTACTGCTGACTGGAAGGCTTACAGATAACACAAACAGCCGATTAACATATATTTTGCATGCAATATATATTACATACTGTATTTTTACAGTAAAGTAAGCTAGAGAAAAAAAACATTATTAAGTCATAAGGAAGAGGAAATATAGTTTCAGTACTACACTGTTTATGGAAAAAAATTGCATATAATAAGTGGATCCACACAGTTCAAACCCAAGTTGTTCAAGGGCCAACTGTACCTTGATTGATTCTGACTCTACCATTTCCATTGTAAAAGAAAAGAAACTAGAGTTGTTTAAATGCCAATTTGTTCCATGTGCTTCACTTCCCCATTGCTTTGAACGTATTCCAAGTTGTAGCACACCCATGCATTTATGATCAGGCCTTAAATAGCTTCCATATTATTGATCAAAGGCCCCTTGTGTTTTAATTATGTGCGTGAATTTCAATTTCCTTATGTAGAGTTAGCATAATAGATAATCACAAAGCCTTGGGCTCAGGCAAAATTGGGATCAAACACTGTCCCTATCACTTTGGTTAATTGCTCAGTTCTGTAGGACTCAGCTGCTCACGGTGTGTCTCTGGATCAGCAACACCTGCATCGTCTGGGAGTTCGTGAGAAATGCAGACTCTCATTCCCGCCCAGAACTGTAGAGTTAGAATCTACACTTAAAAAAAGATTCTCCATTAAAATTGAGACTCATTCCTCTAAGCCACAATTCTTTCATCTATAAAAATAGGGTAAAATAGAATCCTTCTTGTCAGGATTAAGTGGGAGTAATGATTATAACAGGTTTGGCATAGTGCATGACATATTGTAAGCCTATAAATTAGTATTTCTTATTAATTTTAAAAGCACTTTTTGAGATTTTCCATTTAAAAGGACATTATTCCATTTTAAGGGAAATGACATTTAAAGAAGTTTAGTAATTTCTTTGTGATCACAAAGTAGTAAATAAAGCCACCAGGATTTAAATCTCCATAGCAGGGTCACACAATTATATACTATACTCAGATGGGCATCATAAATGTAATTTCTTTATTTTCTATAACTGCTATGATATTCTTCATAGTGGGAGGGAAGTAGAGGGACAAAACTGTAACACTTGTGAATTCATAACAATCACTTCTTGCTTGGATAAGATCTTGTGGCAATACAGTCTTCTCTCCCCTGTTTCCTGCTAAGATGATACCTGGTCATTACAGGTAAAAGAGAAAGGACCCCAGACATTGATGGGTCAGGTCTGGTTCCTTGAGCTAAGACCAACCTCATCCGGCCTTTAGAGAAAGGGACTGTCACTGCTGAGTCTGACTCTTTTTCTGATTGCCTAATTCCTGTACACAGAAACTTCTTATCCAGACCCACACTCGTTAGGTGCTTTGAATATCCTCAGTGGAGAATTTTTATTTATTTTTATTTTTTTATTTTTTGGTTCTGCTGCATTCCACACACAATTTTTGGGAAGGAGGAACAAGGCTTTGGACTCATCTATTTGGTTCCCTTACTCCATAATGGTGGCTCTATCCCTCCCATGTCATGTTGGCTGTGTTGCTGAGCTTCAAACATGGAACACCTTTTAGGGTTCATGACCAGCAACTGAAAAAGCCCCTCTCATCACTTCTTGAGCAGAGCAGCTGTGTGGACAGTGTTACAATATAGGGTGCCCCTGGTTCTAGAGAGTCTAACACTCTCTCCTCTCAAACAGCCTGTGCTTCTCTCGTACAACCAAGTGAGGAATTGTTTCCACATATCCCTGAGTTCCGTAGCTCCTTAACTCTGCTCATACTGTTTCCTTTGCCTCGTCTACCTAATCCACCCTGACCCCCATCTCCACATGTCCAAATGAAACTTATTCCTTGATACTTAGCTCAAATGTCAAGTCGTTGATGCTTCCATCTGTAATATCCTTTCCTCTTTGAGTTCAAACTTCTTTTCCTAATCACATGCTAACCTGCATCTTGCCCCTCCATTAGAAGCAAAAATGGAAGTTTCATGAGTTTCAAGAGCAGTGTTTTATGTATTTAAGTCCTACTCATATCTCCCTGCCCCTCCAAAGTACTAGCACATGATTTTACCCAGTGGTAAAGAGCCAACAAATATTGAGTGAAATAGACTTCTTTCTAGAAAAAAAAGGTAATAGGGTAATTTGGAAGGCAAGGTAGACGGTTTGCTTTGCTGGGATAAGTAGGATAACTATATAGATTTTAACTGAGAGTTAAATCATAGGCCATTACCACTTGAAAAACATTAGTTGAATCCCTTTATACTATATATGAAAAGCTGAAATGCATGAAGAAGTAAGATGGCAAAACTGAACCAGATTCTAGGACTCCTGATTTTCCATTCTGGTATTTTATCCAATTAAGTAACATTTTATTTTTTCTAATTTTACAAACATTATTATAGAATAATTAATAAAAATTCTGGAAAAAACAATCATACCACCATGGCATATACACTGTTTTGTTATTCAGATACTCATTCAGACATTACTTAGAAGAATTCATATTTTGTAAAGATGAGATTCTAATTTACCTAAATACCCTATTTATTTCACTTAATATTTTCTAATTTTTTCTCTATGTTAGTACATTGTCATAATTAAAACTTTTCGTGTTCCTATAAATTTCATTGAGTTTGTATACCAGATTGCCTCTGGTTTTCAACCTTTTAATTAATAAAAATGAACAATTTTCTGCCTGAAGCATTTATTCCTTTTGAATTATTTCTGATCGATATATTTCCAGGAATTTGTTTACTAAGTCAGTTTATGAACAATTTTGTTGGTATTTATACATAATCGAATTGTTTTTCAAAAGGACTATGTTAATTATGCTACCTTCATAACAACATGACACATATTATTATATTTAAATGGGAAAATAGAGCTTGAGTGTTACCTTAATGTGCATTTTTCTGATTATTAACAATATTCATTTCTTTATTCTTTGTAAATCTAATCATGTGAATTTTTATCTATGTCCTTTGTCTTTAGGTTTTTCTTAATACAAATATAAGCCTTTGTTATCTTCAATGGAAATATTTTTAGTCCGTCTGGTGGCGTTTTGTTTGTTTGTTTGTTTTGCCACCAAAAAAGTACTAGGTAGAAACAACGAAGTCAGAAAATACTGGATCAGAAATAATTACAATTATGGTTATGTTCTCCCCCCCCCCTTCCCTCATTTTACCTTCCCACTAGTCACGTGGTTCATTTCTGCTCCTTTCTGGGGTCCAGCTTCTCTTTCTCTTTCCTGATGTGCCTTCTTGGTCCTGTTCTCCCAAAGCTACCATATGGTTAACATGTTTGACCCTTCCTTCTCTACCACAACAGATCAGTTTATTATCATACTGTGTAAGGCAATGTTTCCAAAGGTGAGCTACAAGGCGGGATCTGCTTGGTGGAATACATGACCATTTTAAGTGCCAAACTATTGTAAAATTTAATTCTTCTCTTGTATCATGTATTAATATGCATCTTCTACTTTCATCAAGTTACACTGATTTCATACTTAGGTGAGGATTATACTAAATAATATGTAAGGATACGTAAAGATGTATATGTTTCTTTTAAAGATGAACTTTGATTTCTCTCACATGTGAAAAAAAAAAAAGTCAGAAGTAAGTAGGTAAACACTGGAAAAGTTTTCCAGAGCAGCAAAGGACTTAAGCTTCTTTTGTCCTGCTTCCCTGCCACCCTTGGCATGTGGTTTCTGTCTCATGGTGCCAGGTGGTGTCTTGGGTTCCACCACATTGAAGTTAGCAGTGAAAAGAATGGATGGGAATGCTATTAACTGATTTGGGAAACAACATTTTAGGAAGAAGACCGTGACTCTAATTTTAGACATGTCAAATTAGAGGTTGACTCAAGTAAGAGGCTGGAACTCTGAGGAGTTATAGAGATATAAATGTTTGGATCTCCTGAATGTGTGTGGTAAGAGAGGGCACTGGTGTGGATAAGAATGCCTAGTAGTTTAGTCCAGAATAAGAAGAGGAATGAGCCTATCGCTGAGCCTCAAGGTAGTGTGTATATTAAATGGCTGTGTAGGAAGCAAGGAGCCCAAAATGATACGAAAAGTCATTAGGTGGATATGCAGGGTAAACAAAAAAAGAGAGAAGTATTATAAAATAGGAGCCTAGAGAAGAAACTGTTTCATAAGGAAGCCAAACAGTCAAAGACCAAGTAAAAATACTCCCTGAAAAAAATCCAGTGTGTTTATCAGCATGGAGCATATTGATGATGTTTGCAAGGCTGTTGCAGAGATGGGACATTTAGAATGAGACAGAAGCTTGGTTGGATCAGGATGATGAGTGAGCAGGAAGTGAAAACATGCACACAGTAGAACTGGACTGTAGCTTACAGCATGGCTGTGCCTGGGAAGGACTGACATGGGCGTGCGTAGTTAAAAGCCAGTGGGAATAATTCATTTGACAGGAAAGGGAGACTTATACGAGAGAGTATGAGAATCTTGAAAATGTGGGATAAGGTAGGGAGTAAAGCTTACAGTTGTAGAGATAAGCATTAGCTAGCAGGAAGACCAGCTTTTCTACTGGAACTGGGTAAGGTAGAGCAGAATAAATGGTTAAAGCCAGGGTGTGTAGGCTTTAGGGGGAAGCAGTAAGAGAAAAGCATATTTCAGGTCCCTCCTTGTATATAATTTTCTCCTGCTTATGGACATGGTCTAACATTTGGGGGGCTTGGGGGGTGGAATCAGAACGGCAGTTCACACTGTTATTTTATAAGATATAGCAAGTGACTCATAATTTAATGACTATTGCATGGCAAGTTTTGTATTTCTTTTAATTTGTAACAGAATTCTCACAAACTAGACATTACCTCACTGTCTCATCAAAAGCAATGCTATTATTCCCATTTATTTTGATGATCTATTTTTCCAGTCGAAGTAGGAAGAGAGATTATATGGAGTGATGGTCCACGTTTTTTTCCCCCCAAGTAGGCTCCATGTCCAGTGTGGAGCCCATTGTGGGGCTTGAACTCACAACCCTGAGATCAAGACCTGAGCTGAGATCAAGAGCTGGTCGCCTGACTGAGCCACCCAGTTGTCCCCCACATTCTTTTTTGCACTTCGATTTGAGAAGCTCAGTTTAAATACAGAATGCTTCCTCTTTTTACCTTTATTTTCCTGAACTAATTCTTCTAAGTCTTGCTTCCAGTTAGTTACTGTTGAATGCCTTTTTTCCCCTATGACTTTCTATGCCAAGGGGTAGATAAACTTCACAGAGTGGGAATGGCATCTCTACCTTGAACTTGGTCAAGTCTTGGGAGAGATACCCCTTTTTGCATCCTCAACATGGTCATAATCCTGGTTTGAACACACCCGGGTCTATAGCCTTAATCTATATATAGCCTTAATCCGGGACCAAGCAATCCTATTTGAAAAGGTCACTTCGAGCAGCTTTTTCCTGTATCCCACATCTGTCAGTGATTCCGGCAGAGACATTTAATAGTGAGAGAACTGAATTTGGCTTCTGAAGTCAGCTTTGTCATTTGAAAACTGCCTCTGTGGTTTTGGACAAGCCACTGGCCCTCGGTGCCTCTGTGTGGACTGGGAATAATTATAACTACCAACTGCTTAACAAGCCTACTGCTGTGAGGATGAGACCTGATAGCATGTGCAAGGGCTTTACCCACACTTGATCCTACCTGTGTTACTATCTTAAAGTACCTTTAAATATTCCTTTCTCAGTAATTGTAGAAACCTCTAAATTAATGCATTAAGTTTTAGGCATGATCTATAAAAATTTCCAATGAAGCAGATTTTCTTGTCACAATCACTGAGCATTTATGCCAGCTCTCTCCTTTCATCTCTAATTATGATGTGCATTCACATTTCCAGAATTTCAGAGAGATTTTCTTGCAACCTAAAAGGCCTTCCCAAGGACTCACAGATGTGATGAGAACCTTACAATAGCAGCTAACGTTAATTGAATGCTTAATATGTCCCAGGACCCATTCCAGGCATTTTGCACATACACATTCATTTACTTCTCGGATTCCCCAGTTATTATCATCATGTCTATTTCACGAAAGAGGCAGCTGAGGCACCGAGAGGTTAAATCACTTGCCCAAGGTGTGGAGGGGCAAACAACCACGCAATAACCAGTCACAGGGATGCTTCCTTTTCTTTGCTGCGCGCAGAATCTGAATTTCCCCAGACGGGATCCGGAGGGCCCTAGTGGGCTGAGAATAGCTTCTCCGGAATTCCAGCGGCTGGTGCCCCCTGGAGAGTGACGTTTCATCTGAAGGGGGCAAAGAGGCGGTGAGGGAGCGCAGAGCACAGGCGCCCAGCCTGGGGCAGGGACCTGCTGGGGCTGAGCCGCTCCGCTGGGGCAGCGGCAGGTGGTTGGAGCCGGGTGGCGGCCGGCTGCGGACGGACCTGTTGCTGAAGCCTGGTGAGGGCTCCTGGCTGACGCTGCCGGGACTCTGCGTAGAGCGCAGGTAAGGGCGCGGCGACTGGTCTGCAGTCCCCAGGGCTTCCACTGGCTCGGAGGATTCGTGTTAGCGACTGGGGACTGTCAGCTTGGATTTTGTACCTTTTTTTCACCTTTACTCTTTCGACTTTTCCTCAATCCCTCTCTAGTTCCTCAGCACCCTCTGTGGGACCGCAATCCAGGAAGGTGTCACTCTGGTCACCAGCCCAAGTTTTGGGGGTCTTCCTTACCCGGGCTCGCCAGGCCATGAATGCCTATTCCCAGGCCGACAGCGCTAGGACGGGGCAAGGGCCCAGCGGCGCTTTCTTAACCATTAAGTTCAAAAACCCTCTCTACGGCTGTATTGATATAACTTTGTTAGATCTTAGAAAGTGTGTGTGGTGCTAGCAAGACTTTTCTAAACTGTTCCCTTCGTCTGCGGTGATTCCAAGCAATGATCTTTGTGTCTGTGGCTGCACCTTGTGCGTTTGCACTTGTCACCAAGGCTAAAATGCAGCTTCTTACACTGGTACCAGACACCGCAGAGCCCTCAGGGGAGGCACTGGAAGGGATTTTTAGCTCTTCTCTGGGCTGAGATAGGGTTTCCAGGCGATACCGGTTTGGTCTTTCTTCTGCCAAACCACCAGGCGTTTTCAGGCAACAGCGCAGCCCTCGGTCAAAGTTAGGGTCTGGTGTGGGAGAAGAGGAAAGTTATCTGCTCTGCGCTGTCGTTTTCGTTAAAAACAGAACCAGAAGGAACGAAGATGCATTTGTTTATCCCCCCATTTCCGCTCAGCTAGGCTGTAGATATTTACAAGATTTATTTATTTTAAAGACTCCTATATAATATGAAATTATAAGATGCTGGGTTTTTTTTCTGATTTAAGTATTCAAGGGTGTTCCAATCATGTGTCTAAATTTCTCTTTCCATTATATAATTTTTGATTCGATTGATAACAACTAATGAGGCAGAAGATGAGCCAACTGTGATTTTTAAACTCTGAATATACTTATTTTTAGCTAGAATCCTAATTAAACCAAAAGGGCTTCCGTAAAATTTTCTTAATAATGGTATTTTAAGTTACAGTTGAATTTGTGAAATTGCTATGAAATACCCAAAGACAGAACCATTATCATGAACAGAAAGTTGAGTGGCAATTGTGTGCAGAGTTCAATATAAAGTCTTTAATCTGTTAAAAGTAATCATTTAAGGAAACAGCGTCACTGTCCACTGCACTGTCTCTAAAGGTGCTAAAGTATTAAAGGTATTAATAAGAGTGGATAGTGTTGTAATAATCTAAAATGTGCTTTCATTATTGCTTGATAATGACACATTACTCATATATCATTATCCTGTGCTTTTTATCAACATAATAAGTTTTTCTAAAATCCATTTAACCCAGTAAGATCTTTCTAGCAGCCATTTTTTTTCTTGATAGTTATAAGCATCTTCAAGAGAGCTTGAATCTCAAGGTTATTTTTTCTTCATTTACCTATCGATCTATCATCTTGTCTGGCACTTTCATTCTTGAAGATTTTACAAATATATTACAAATTATTTAAAAGTATATATTAGAAATTTGTTGTTTTATTTTTGATGCTTTTACCTCATAGCTCCTGTGAATCACGCTGCTCACCGGTATTCTCTTTCACAGATGTCAAAGGCTACAGAATGTATAGATGTAAATTCACTGTTATCAGTGAATGATTTATCCCTGGAAAATTAGTTCATTCATTGTTCTTGGCAGTTACGTTGTGCTTTTTTTATGAGAATCCCATGTAAAAACTTATCCCTCTGTAATAAGCTTTCATGAACTTTTTCACTGTATTGTATTAAAATTAATTTCTAATTGTAGTCGGAGACACAAGATGAGAATTGTGTTCTTCAAAGTTTCTTACACTTAAAAATAGTCATTTTGTAAAATACTATCTCCTTATTATGAACAGGGGGAACTGACTGTAGGTGAACACTTTAAAACTGTCATATATATTCAAAGAAAGTAAGATTAATATAACCGCACATTTCTAAAAGACATCTATATGCTATAATCTTAACGAGTTGTTTTCTTAACCACATGAATTCTATGCTTACCACTAACCCAATGTTGACAGCTGATATTTTTCTTTCTCTTTTCCTTTAGTTTCAAGTTCTAGCTCTGTGGGATAAACTGGTTCTTAAAAGAATTTTCCAGTTGCCTTGCAACTGGACATGAAGGGTCTAGTGAGTCCTTCTACGGAACCAGAGGCAGATGTAAACACACTGCCCCAGCAATGAGTTGGAATGGTCGCCATGGCAGACAGCTGTTAAGAATGGCTCCCGTGTCCTTCCTGTGCCTTGTGTGATTTTGAAATATAAAACTTCTAAAAGTGAAGAGATCCGTTGCTCTTCCCAGACAGGCTTCTAAATGGCTCTCTGCTTGAGGCAAATCATTTAACTCTGAGTCAGATTTCTCAAATGTGAAAGGATGAGTTAGAACACGATTTCCAAAAATTTTTCACCCCTCTTGGTTTCCCTGTTTCTGTAGTAAGTGGGCAAAGGATCCAGGGTGAGAAGGCTCAGATACCATTATTTTGCCACTTGAGAGCAGCTACTTGAAATTCTAAGAACTTGATGCCTCCTGTGCAAAATGGGCTATTAAAAGAAGTGAATAGGATGGTATCTATGATTGTTGCATGTACCTTACAGCACACAGGAGATGCGGAGTGTTTGTTTTTTTGTTTAAGGTACCCGTCTCTAACAAATCTTAAGATTTTTCTGGCTCTGGCAGGGGAGGTGATGAGCTAAGGGCAGAGAAGTCCCTCCTTACATAGTCAGGTGGTCTTACCATTATGACTCCTATGGTAGCAGCAGAGAGAGGTGATGGAAGGTGAGAACCTCAAGCATGTTATGAATGCCTCTTTGATGTCCCTCCCCCAAACACACACAAAGTGAATCAGGACAGCACGAAATTTGTTGCAATGCCAGACAAGACTGAGAAGACATGCCCTGTTCTAGTTCTCTTGTCAAACCAGGTTCAATTCTCTGTTACAAGTAAGCACACCTGGCATGTTACATCAGAGCATCCGAACAACAGTACAGCCCAAATCACACCATGCCAATAAGATGAAGAAAAAAAACCCCGCACGAACAAAATAACCCCTAAAGTGCCAAGAAACTGGTTCTTTCTTAACTTTGTTGCCACTGAAAATGTAATGTTTACAAATATTACCAAAGCACCTTTCTTATTTTCTTCTTGGGCTCTTAAAGGGGTCTCATTTAAGTGCTTGTGTGGAATCTGGGTTCTACTGTAGCAAGAGCAGACTAACACACCCACCACAAGAACTGAATGCACCTTTTCCACTCCCTCACAGAAACCGCAGCTGGCCTGCGTGCTCAAGCCTCCAGAGGTCTACCACGCACTTTAGAATATTACAGCTCCGGTAGCATTCCCACAAAATTTAAAAGATAAGCAATTTTCCATAGCCAAATAAGATAGTAATAGCTAACCTTGAGTGAGCTGTAACTATAATATGAGATAATCTGCATTAACTCATTTAATTTTTATGATTTTAGAAATTAAGTATAATTATAAGTCCCATTTTGTTGATAAGGAAACTGAGGCTCAGAAATCGTTTGCCCAAAGTAAACATGATAACAAGGCTGAGAAATCAGGATAATGAACTCACACAGATTTTAGGTCCACATGCTTAAAATCTATACTTCAGGCCCCCAAAGCATACAATAATAGCAATTTAAAGTACTGATTTCTGCATATACCAACCTTTTCCAAACAAAAGCAGCATACCTAGGAATAAATAAATACTACAATTTGACAAACATTCTCACAGGTGGAAGAAGCCTTAGTCATTTGTGAAACTTTTTAAGATTTTATTTATTTGAGAGAGAAAGAGAGAGAGAGAGAAAGCATGAGCATGGTGAGGGGGAGAGGGAGAAGCAGACTCCCTGGCTGAGCAGGGAGCCTGATGTGGGACTTGAAGCCAGGACCCTGGGATTATGACTTGAGCCAAAGGCAGATGCTTAACCAACTGAGTCACCCAGGTGCCCATGAAACTCTTTCAAATGCCCGTGCCTGGGTCCCACCATGGGAGACCAGTGGTTCTGGGGTCGAGTCTGAGTGTACATGAATTTTTTCATGATTCTGAGTGAAAATATTCCTCATGATTTCTCAGAGTGAAAAAATTGGTCCTAACCCACATTGCTGTTTGCAGCCATAGACAGAAGAAACTTAATTATCACCTAGGAAAGAAAATGTGACAAGAGGATACACATTTCTTTAATCTCTCTGGATCTCCAGTTGAATCAAAGTTATCTTATTAGCATTGGTCACTTACAAACATAAAACTCAAGAAGAGAAAATTTTAAATCAAGAGCTTGTTCATGACTTTATGATTCCCATAACCTAGGGGGGAGGGACTGGATCTGTCACATACACAACTGCTTCCTCTCTCAGAGACTGTCATCTCAAACACCCTTGTCTTTTTGCAAAATTTAGACATTTAGAGAGGTTTCTCCTATAGTACCCAGGATTTCATTGAATTTCCCTTCTTTCCCGTAAGGTAGGGTAATCTCTTTTAAAGTCTTTATTTAAAAGTTTTAATTTAGTTAAAAGTACCTGTTTAAGTTTCTAAATATTCCTTTCCATTTTATTTCCTGTCCCTAAATTCTTGGCACGCTGGTACTGAAGTGAATGTGGGCTTTCTCTAGGAACTTAGCTTCTGATCCTTCTTATAAGCAGCATATATCGAATTGGTCATGGGTACCCTCTCAGCAGTCTGTAGCCTTGCATCTCCCTTGGCCCCTTCCTCGTAATCTCCTGGTCTAGCTACGTCAGATGACTTCTGACCTGTAGTGCACTGTATGCTCCTTAAAGCTAGTGGTCCTGGGGGCTCACGGAAGACCAACCTGAGCTTGCTTTTCTTGATATTTTGATTCTCCAGATTTTAGCAACTTCTAATTCATGTTTTCCAACAAAAGTGGGTCCCTGAAAGTTCTACAGCAAAGCCTTCCAGTTATCTCTGACTTCATCCTCAGTTCTCAGCCCTCTTGTCTTCATTTGGTCCCCTCCAGCCTGGAATATACCAGGCTTAGTTGTACTTACAGCTTTTGCACACACTGTTCTCCCCGCCTGGGAATGTTCCTGTGAGAGCTGCATAGGGAGGGATTCCTTTTGCCCAGTTAGTCTCAGATCGGCTGTGCCTCCCCACACCATTCGTCATCACAGTACCGTCTGATTTGTCCCAGAGACGATGTGCTCTTGGAAACTACCTCCATTGACTTGTTTACTTGTTTGTAATCGTACTCTCCAGAAGGAGAATCTAAGCTCTATGTAATGAACTCTGCACTTTTATTTTAACCACTGGCCTCAGTGCCTAGAACAGAGTCTGGTACCTGGTGGATACTCAGCAAATATTTACTCATTGCAAATTTCATTTCCATTTCACTAGCAGATTCCCCTGCATTTTTTTAAAGGTCTGATCAAGTTGCTAAAATTTCAACCTCAGGCGGGTCCCATTCTCCTTTTCTGCTATTTATTTTCTCCTTTCCACTGATCTTACCTTAACTAAAAGACCAATCTCTATATATTTTCCCCTTTCATGTAGGAGAAAAAATTTTGAAAGAGCTATTTATTTACCATTGGTTGCACTATTTTAATATACATTCAGGTTCTGTAGTATCGTTGTATGTTGATTTTTAAGAAAATCTGGACCTGAGCTAGGAAAATATACATGCCACATTTACTTTAGATTTAAGTTAAATCCACCCATTCTATTATTTTCATCAGCATGGTAATTTTTCATCTCTAAAAATATTTTATTTTAAAAATATGTACGTATATAATTTTATATAAATTCCCAAATTATATCCCAATGCTATTGCTTTTGAATTTGTAAATCTTCAGTTTCCTTTAATTGCTTCTGTCCACCCTCCTTATTCTCTTCTGCTTCCATATCACAGATAACCCATGTTAGCAACTGAGTTCTATTATTCTAGATTTTTCTGCACTTTTATAACCACTCACATACATACATAAGCAAACATGTTTGTGTATGCACACAGGCACATCAGTCTTTCTTCATTTTTCAAAAGTGTCCATCTTTTTTTTTCTTACTCATTACTCATTGATAACCTTGTGGAAAGCCTCCCCGTCAATTGCTATACATGAAACTAAAATTTTATATGTCTGTATATCCCATGTATTATCCCATGATACAGATAATAAGAAACAATCAATTTAACCAATTACCACTTTATAAACATCCACTTTGTTTCCAAAGGTTTTGTTTTGTTTGGTTTTATCAAAAAACAAGGCTATAATAAAAATTGTTTATAAATTTCTTATTTTCTGAGATCAAGGGATAAAAATATAAGTTTTAATGTATGTTGCCCTATTACTTTTGAAGTGTTACAAATATTCACATTTTTATGAGAAAATTATGAAACTACTCATGTCCCTACAACCATAGATGTTATAACTCCTCAACTTATAATTATTATATTTATTTGAATCTCTTCACTTGTGAAGTTAGTATCTTTTCATGCTTTTCAGATAAATTGTTATGTTATGTAAACTGTTTAATCAATATCCTTGTCCATTTTTTTGCTAGGCTATTTGTCATCTTCTGATGAATTTTTAAGTGTTCTTTGAGTATTGTCAATATTAACTCTTGTATTGTAAATACTTTCCAATTTGTCTACTGTTTTTGCTCATAATAACTTTTACTATGCACATTCCAATTATGTTTTTAAAATCAACACATGTAATTCTTATTATATAAATTATAAGATTTTAGTGTTTGATTACTACAGCTTTGTAGTATATCTTGAAATCTGGAATTGTGATACCTCCAGCTTTGTTCTTCTTTCTCGGGATTTCTTTGGTTATTCAGGGTCCTCTGTGGTTCCACACAAATTTTAGTATTATTTGCTCTAGTTCTGTGAAAAGTGCTGTTGGTATTTTGATAGGGATTGCACTGAATCTGTAGAATGCTTCGGGTAGTATGAACATTTTGACAATATTAATTCTTGCAGCCCATGACCGTGGGATATCTTTGTATTCGTCTGTGTCATCTTCAATTACTTTCATCAGTGTTTTCTGGTTTTCAGAGTACATGTCTGTCACCACCTTGGTTAAGTTTATTCTTGGTTAAGTATTTTATTCTTTTTGGTGCAATTGGAAATGGTGTTTTTGTTTTTGTTTTTTAATTTCCTGCAACTTTGCTGTTAGTGTATAGAAACACTACGGATTTCTAGGTATTAATTTCGTACCCTGCCACTTCACTGAATTAGTTTATTACTTGTAGTAGTTTTTTGGTAGAGTCTTCAGGGTTTCTATGTAGTATCATGTTCTCTGCAAAGAGTTAAACTTTAACTTCTTTACTAATATGCCTTTTACTTCTTTTTCTTTCTTTCTTTCTTTCTTTCTTTCTTTCTTTCTTTCTTTCTTTTTCTTTTCTTTCTTTCTTTCTTTCTTTCTTTTTTTCTTTTCTTTCTCTCTCTCTTTCTTTCTTTCTTTCTTTCTCTCTCTCTCTCTTTCTCTCTCTCTCTTTCTTTCTTTCTTTTCTTTTCTTTTCTTTTCTTTTCTTTTCTTTTCTTTTCTTTCTTTTTCCCAAGAGAGCTTGCACATGAACAAGAGGAGGTGGGGGGTAGGGTGGTGGAGAGGGAGAGAGAAAATTTTAAGCTGGTTCCATGCTGAGTGCAGAGCCCAACACAGGACTCAGTCTCATGACCCAAAGATCATGATCTGAGCCAAAATCAAGAGATGGACACTTAACCAACTGAGCCACCAGGGTGCTCAGGATACCTCGTATTTCTTTTTATTCTCTGACTGCTGAGACTAGGACTTCTAATACTATGCCGAATAAGAGCAATAAGAGTGGACATCCTTGTCTTCCTAATTTTAGAGGAAAACTTGTTTTTCACCATTGAGTATGATGTTAGCTATAAGTTTTCATATATGTCTTTTATTATGTTGGTTTCTGTCTAAACCCACATAGTTGAGATTTTTTTTTATCATAAATGGCTGTTGAATCTTTTCAAATGTTTTGTCTGCATCTATTGAGATGATCATATGATTTTTATCCCTTGTTTTCTTGATGTGATGTATGACATTGACTTGTGTATACCGAACCATCCTTGTACTTCTGGAATAAGTCCCACCTGATTATGGTGAATGATCTTTTTAATGTATTGTTCTATGCCATTTGCTAATATTTTGTTATGTTCTTCACGTTCATCAGTGATATTGGTCTGTAGTTTCTTTTTTATGTTGTCTTTTTCTGGTTTTGGTATCAGGGCCTCATAGACTATATGTGGAAACTTTCCTTTCTCTTCTGTTTTTTGGAATAGTTTGAGAAGAATGGGTATTAACTCTTCTTTAAATGGGAGAATTCACCTGTGAAGCCATCTGGCCCTGGACTTATATTTTTTAGTAGGTTTTTGATTACTCATCCAATGTCATTACTCGTAATTGGTCTGTTTAGATTTTCACATTCTTCCTGGTTCAGTTTTAGAAGATTGTATATTTCTAGCAATCAGTCTATTTCTTTTAGGTTGTCTGGTTTGTGGGCATATAATTTTTCATAGTACTCTCTTATAATTCTTTGTATTTCTCTGGTATTAATTGTTACTTCTGTCTCATTTCTGATTTTATTTATTTGGGTCCATTTTCTTTTTATCTTGATCAATCTAAGGATTCGTCAATTTTGTTTATCTTTCCAGAGAACCAACTCTTGGTTTCATTGATTGTTTTTACTTTTTTTTAGTCTCTACATCATTTATTTCTGCTCTGATCTTTATTATTTCCTTTCTTCTACTCAGCTGGGACTTTGTTCTTTTTTCGGTTCCTTTAGGTGTAAGATTAGACTATTTGAGTTTTTTCGTGTTTCTTGAGGTAGACCTGTGCTGCTCTCTACCTCATTCTTAGAACTGCTTTTGCTGTGTCACAAAGATTTTGAACTGTTCTGTTTTCATTTTCACTTGTCTCTGTGTATTTTTTTAAATTTCTTCATTGATTACTTCATTGACCTATTTTTTGTTTAGTATATGTTGTTTAGCCTTCACTTGTTTGTATTTTTTTCCATTTTTTTCCTCCAATTTATTTCTAGTTTTATAGTGTTGTGGTCAGAAAAGATGCATGGTATGCTTTTAATCTTCTTAAATTTATCGAGGCTTGTTTTATGGCCTAATATGTGATCTGTTTTGGAGAATGTGCCATGCGTACCTGAAAGACTGAGTCTTCTGTTTTTGTTTTTGTTTGCATGGAATGGTCTGTATATATCTGTTGTGTCCATCTGGTGCAGTGTGTCATTCAAAGACATTGTTTCCTTATTGATTTTCTGTCTCTATGATCTATCCATTATTTTAAATGGAGTGTTAGAGTCCCCTACTATTACTGTATCACTATCGATTTCTCTGTTTATGTCCATTAATATTTGCTTTATGTGTTTAGGTGCTCCAGTGTTGGGTACATAGATATTTATAATTCTTATAGACTCTTGTTGGATTAATCCCTTTATCATTATGTGATGCTGTTCTCTGTCTCTTGTTACAGTCTTTGTTTTAAAGTCTATTTTTCTGATATAACTATTGCTACCCTGGCTCTTTTTTAAACTTCCATTTGCATGGTGAATGTTTTTCCATCCCTTTACTTTTAGTCTGTATGTATTTTTAGGTCTGAGGTGAGCCTCTTATAGGCAATATGTAGATGGTTCTTGCTTTTTTATCCATTCTGTCACTCTGTGTCTTTTGATAACATTTAGGCATTTGCATTTAAATTAATTATTGATAGGTATATACTTGTTGCCATTTTAAAATTTTGTTTTCTGGTTGTTTTTGTAGTTCTTCTTTGTTCTTTCTTCTTCTCTTGCTCTCTTTGTGATTGAGGAATATCTATAGTGTTTTGTTTGGCTTTCTTTCTCTTTATTTTTGTGCATCTATCATTGGTTTTGGGTTTGCGGTTACCATGAGGTTTATCTATAACATCCTAAATAAATAGCAGTCCGTATTAATTTGACGGTCATTTAAGTTCAAACACATTCCAAAACAAATAAAAAGAGAAAAATAAAAAATATTTTGTTTCCTTTTCCCCTTATCTTCCCTTTTTACTCCTTTCTCCACCTTTATGTATATGTTGTCAAAGTTTACATCTTTTCATTCGTATTTTTCTTATGTATAATTATGGCCATGTCTTTTCCACTTAAAGATGTCCTTTTAACCTTTCTTATAAGACTGGCTTATTTTTGATAAACACCTTTATCTTTTGTTTCTCTGGGAAGCTCTGTCTCTCAAATATGAATGATAACCTTGCTGGGTAGAGTATTCTTGGTCATAGGATTTTCCTCTTAGCACTTGGAATATATCATGCCACTCTCTTCTGGCTTGCAAAGTTTCTGCTGAAAAATCAGCTGATAGCCTTATAGGTTCTCCCTTGGAAGTAACATTTTGTGTCTCTCTTGATGCTTTTAAGATCCTTTACCTTTAACCTTCGACATTTTAATTATTATGTGCTGTGGTGTGGACCTCCTTGGGTTCATCTGGTTTGGAACTCTCTGGTTTTCTTGGACTTGGATGTCTATTTTCTTCCCTAGGATAAGGAAGTTTTCAGTTATTATTTCTTTAAGTAAGTTTCCTACACTTTTCTCTCTCCTTCTCCTGGGACCCCTATAATGCGAATGTTTGTCACTTGATGTTGTCCAAGAGATCTCTTACTATATCCGCATTTTTAAAAAAACCTTTTCTCTTTTTGCTGGCCAGCTCGTGTGCTTTCCATTACCCTGTCCTCCAGACTGCTGATATGCTCTTCTGCATCCTCTAACCTACTATTGATTCCTACTAGTATGGTTTTTATTTCAGTTATTGTATTCTTCAACTCTTTTTTTTTAAATATTTTCTCTCTTTGTTGAAGGACTCACTGGGTTCTTCCACTTTTTTCTTCAGCCCAGTGCATATCTTTGTGGTCATTACTTTAAATTCTTTATCAGGTATATTGCTTATTTCTGTTTCATTTAGTTCTTTTTCTTATTCTTTCTTTTGGAACATATTCCATCTCCCCGTTTGGTTGACTTTTTGTGTTTCTATGGATTAGATGAAGCAGCTACTTCTCCTAAAGCTGAAGGAGTGGTCTTATGTATGGTGTCCCCTATGTAGCCTGTGTGTGTTAGGTGACTTTTCCTGGTTGGCTGGAGCTATGGCCATATATGCTACTCTTTTAAACCACAGTATATCTCTGTCTCTCTTCCTATACTCTTGCCATACTCTGTATCTTTGGTTGTTCAGTAGCTATTCAGTCAGCCCTCAGTTATTCCTCAAGAGGACTTGTTCTATTAATAGGTATAATTTGGTGTATTCCATGGAGGAACACAGTGTCTTCCTAGGTCACCATCTTGAAATGGAACTCCTATGATATTGTTTTAAAAACTGCTTTTCATTGCTTTCTGTAGTTCCTCCCCGCCCCCACCCCCCATATTACATAGTATTTGATCTGAGGTTTATCCAGAATTAACCTTGTTAGTTTCCAAATGTTTACCTTTTATTATTTCTAGCTTTACTAGAGAGCCACAGATTATGCCATTATCGCTTTTGTTTTCCTTGCCTAAGGGCACACTAGAAAGATGTTGCTAGGACCAATGTCAGAGAAATTACTGCCTGTGCTCTCTTCTAGGATTTTTATGGTTTCAGGTTTCACATTTAGGTTCTTAATCCATTTTGAGTTTCATTTTATGTATGGTATAAGACTGTGGTCCAATTTCATTCTTTTGCATTTAGTTCTCCAGTGTTCCCAACACTATTTGCTGAAGAGACTGTCTTTTTCCCATTGTATATTCTTGCATCTTCTGTTAAAGATTAATTGACCATATAATCATGGGTTTATTTCTGGGCTCTCTATTCTGTTCTGTTGATCTATGTGTTTATTTTTGTGCCAGTACCGTACTACCTTGATTACTACAGCTTTGTAATATAACTTGAACTGGAATGGTGATGCCTCCAGTTTTGTTTTTCTTTTTCAAGATTGCTTTGGCTATTCAGGGTCTTTTGTGGTTCCATACAAATTTTAGGATTGTTCTCATTGTGAAAAATGCTGTTGGTATTTTGATAGAGATTGCATTAAATCTGTAGATTGCTTTGAATAGTATGGACATTTTAACAATATTTGTTCTTCCAATCTATGAACATAGAATATCTTTCTATTTCTTTGTGTCCTCTTTAATTTCTTTCATCAGTGTTTTATAGTTTTCAGAGTACAGTTCGTTTACCTCTTTAAGTTTATTCTGAGGTATTTTATTATTATTGGTGTAATTGTAAATGGGATTGTTTTCTTAATTTCTTTTTTTAAATTTAAATTTAATTAGCCAACATGTAGTACAGCATTAGTTTCAGATGTAGAGTTCAGTAATTCATCAGTTGCATATAACACCCAGTGCTCATTGTATCGCATGCCCTCTTTAATGCCCACACCCAGTTATCCCATCCACTCAGCCATCACACCTCCAGCAACCCTCAGTTTGTTTCCTATTGTCAAGAGTCTCTCGTGAGCATCTCCCTCTCTGATTTCTTCCCATTCAGTTCTCCCTCCCTTCCCCTATGAAGCTCTGAACTACTTCTTTTATTCCACATATGAGTGAGACCATATGATAATTGTCTTTCTTTGATTGACTTACTTCACTCAGCATAATACCCTCCATTTCCATACACATTGAGGTAAATGGTAAGTATTCATCCTTTTTGATGGCTGAATAACACACACACACACACACACACACACACACACACACACTCATACACTCATACCACATCTTTATCCATTCATTGGTCAACAGACATCTGCGCTCTTTCCATAGTTTGGCTATTGTGAACATTTCTCTTTCTGCTGATTCATTATTAGTCCACAGAAATGCAACAGATTTCTGTATATTGATTTTGCATCCTGTGACCTACTGAATTCATTTATTCTAGTAGTTTTCCATATAGAGTATCATGTCAGCTGCAAATACTGCAAGTTTTACTGCTTTACCAGTTTGGATCCCTTTTATTTCTTTTTGTTGTCTGATTGCTGTGGCTAGGACTTTAAGTACTATGTTGAATAAAAGTGATGAAAGTAGAATCCTTGTCTTGTTCCTGACCTTAGGGGGAAAGTTCTCTGTTTTTTCCATTGAGTTTGATGTTAGCTGTGGGTTTTTCATATAAGGCCTTTATTTTGTTGAGGTATGTTCCCTCTAAATGCATCTTTTTGAAGTTTTTCATCATGAACGATGTTGAATCTTGTCAAATGCTTTTTCTGCCTCTATTGAAATGGTCCTATAGTTTTTATCCTTTCTCTTGATGGGATGTGTGATATTGATTGATTTGCAAACATTGAACCATCCTCCCATCCTGGGAATAAATACCATTTGATCATAGTAAATGATACATGATTAATGTATTAAGCTTGGTTTGCTAATATTTTGTTGTGGATTTTTGCATCAGTTTTTTTTTTTTTAAGATTTTATTTTTAAGTAATCTCTGCATCTAATGTGCAGCTCAAACTTATAACCCCGAGATCAAGAGTTCCATACTCTGCTACAGGAGCCAGCCAGGAACCCCTGCATCATTTTCATCAGAAATATTGGCCTATGGGTTTTTGTTTGTTTGTTTTTGTAGTGTCTTTATCTTGTTTTTGTATCAGGGTAATGCTGGCTTCCTAGAATGAATTTGGAAGCTTTTCTTCCTTTGCTATTTTTTTTTTTTGAATAAACTATTCCAAAGAAGAATAGGTATTAACTCTTCTTTATTTTTTTTTAAAGATTTTATTTATTTATTTGAGAGAGAGAGTGAGAGAGAGAGAACATGAACAGGGGGAGAGGGACAGAGGGAAAGGGACAAGTAGGCTCCCCGCTGAGCAGGGAGCCTGATGCAAAGGTCGATCCCAGGACCCTGAGATCATGACCTGAGCTGAAGGCAGACACTTAACTGACTGAGCCACCCAGGTGCACCTTAACTCTTCTTTAAATGTTTGGTAGAATTTGCCTGTGAAGCTATCTGGCCCTGGACTTTTTTGTTGTTGTTGGGAGTTTTTATGATTACTGATTCAATTTCATTGCTGGTTATTGGTCTGTCCAAATTCTCTATTTCTTCCTGCATCAGTTTTGATAGGTTATATGTTTCTAGGAATTTATCCATTTCTTCTAGGTTGTCCAGTTCATTGGCATATAATTTTTCATAATAATCTCTTACAATAGTTTTTATTTCTCAGGAGTTGGTTGCTATTTCTCCTCTCTCATTTGTGGTTTTACTTTTTTGGGTCCTTT